>NC_132940.1:51904568-52210136 GCF_034638445.1 Ciconia boyciana | reverse complement strand
AAAATCTTGCAAGGGTTTAGTCAGAACTGTGTACTGAATTTTGAAAGAATGTTTTTCATAATGTTTTTTTTTTAAAAGGAAGATATATTTTAGCGAACTTCTATATTAGAGGCCCTATGCTTTGGATCAGGAGCTTTCTGCCAGAAAAAATGGCTTTAGTCACTTTTTGCACATGCTGTTTTGTGGAAAAAAGAAAAAACACCTTCTCCTTTCCTAATTCCTCATGTCTGACACCTTGTATTTGTGTGTCGGGACTGAAGGCAGGGACTGTGTGGTCTGATGCTTCATAAGGAGAGCAGGGAGGCCATGGGCATTGCAGCTATCAGTCAGCAGTACAAGTGGTGGAGATTTCTGTGTAGATCTGCAAATTCCAAGTCTTGTCCCTGTGAATTTTGTGTTCTCTGTTTTGTGATCTGTGAACTGGTTTTCTCCTACTTATGCATACATCTGCAAGCTGATGATGATAAAAAATTTTGTTAGTTGATGGGTTGTCTGGAAAAAATCATCATGAAAAGCTGTTGTTAACAAAAATGTTGTTGAAAGAATGGATCCAACCACTTTTATCTGTTCTTTGGCCTGGTTTTATAAAGCCAGCCTAAAAAATGTCAGGAAGCAGAGAGGCAGTTACGTGTTTTAGCTTCACTTCTGCTCTAGCGTAAGACATGGTTTAAAGTTTCCCCTCTTTCTGGGAATATACTCAGTAATAAAACTTCTCAAATGCTTGGTCCGGTAAACATTACATTGGCCAAAATCCGTGTTACCAAAGGAAAGCCCTAGCTGTACTCTTATTTGGAAAGTGAAGTTGTTTACATATGTGAAAATTATATACCAGCCCTGGAAAGATGAGACTGATATGCAGAGTGCAAGAAGGCGCACTCTGTTCTGCAGTCCTACAGTACAGTTATCTGTACTCAGTAGTGTACAGCCAACATAATTTACTGGCTAGGAGACCTTTTAAGGGGTGTTTGCATGTGCTAAAGTAGTTTCTACAAAAGCTTTAAACGGAGCTTAAGTGTGGAGAGGCCTTTGAACATACACGCCTCTGACTTTCTCAGTACTGAATCATTAGAACTACTTGCCATGATACATATCTCCATATAGTGATCTACCTTTTTTTCTAAACTCTTCTAAACAAAAGGCAATGTAGAAATGGTATCAAAGGATATATTCAGCCTTTTATGAAATAGTTCTTCCTTCACATGTAGTCCTTGTTGCTGTGCAATAAAATCAAGTAGTAAATTCTAAAATCCATAAAGTCAACTGAAACGTTTTAAATATGAAATTGCATCTGGTTATATTAGGCTTTGTGCTTTACTGTCTTGTGTTACCAACCTAAATCTGTTTGTGGAGGTTTTGCTTTTAGCAACAGATCTATAAAATAATCTAAGAGGTATCCATGGAGGAGTTGTAGGAGTTCATCAGCTAACAGAAAAACAATTATTCAGCACATGGTAATTTTATGGATTTTTTTTATTTCCCTCCCTCTCCCCAGTCTTCCGTTTAAGAAGAGCCTGATTTGCAAACTGGTGGAATAATGCACAATAATCCTAAAAGGGTCTTCAAGGTGGAGTTCTTGGGGAGCAGTGTCGCACGGCTGTAACCCTGGTGTGTCCAGCCAGCTCCCCCACCGAGCGTGGAAGTAGGAGGAGGTTTGGCACTGAATTGCTTAGGCCTCTTCAAGTGCTTCTTCCAGAAGTTTTTGAAGTTATTTTGACTAGGAACCTTTGTTTGTGAAACAACATCTAATTTTTACAGTGGAGTTGGAACACTTGGAGGGAGGGACGTAAACTTTAAAAAAAAAAAATAAAAAATTATAAAGGCAACCAATAGAAACGGCTCAGAAAAATAATACCTGACAAGTTTTTTGCATTGCAACTTTAGCTTAACATAGTTAAATATACTGAAGTATGTAAAGGGGGCTGAAAGATTTCATTCTTCCTACACTGTTGACATCTTTCCAAACCCATGTTCCATTGACCCGGACAACTTTGAAATAATGTGTTTTCCTTCTTGGCCCTAGAGATGTCTTACTTAGAAAAGGCGTTCTTAGTGAGCTACATTAACTGAATAAGTGTAGGCAGTATTTCTTAATAGTTATGAAATTAAGATTCATAAATTAATAGTTATGAATCTTAATTTCTTCAAGTTAATGGTGGCTTTGTGTGATCAGTGGTATTTTTTCAGATAAACCTTTTTTTTTTCTTTTTTTTTTCCTCTCCAGGCAATTTCTACAGATTTTATGTTATTTAGATGATCTGTTTTCATGGAAAAGGGGATTCCCACCCAGGAATATTCCAGGGCAGTAATTATGACAATCTTGAACCATAGGATGAGAGAACCAACTTGAACCTTGAGCTCAAAATAAGAAAGAGGTGCAAATCTTCTCTCAGCTGTGTGGTAACAGCTGATTTAGTACTTGCAAAGGCATTTTGTTATGTTCTAAGGCATCATGTCCAAAACAAAATCCATTTGTTAATGCAGTGAAATGTTGGCCAATGAGCTAATGAACTGTTTTGACATATGATATTTTAAAAAAAATATTGTTGGATGAAATTTACCAAACTAGAACCAAATTAATGATTTAGTCTCAGTTCCTATGAAAAAGTGGTTTTGTTTTTTTGGGTTTGTTTTTGTGTGCGTGTGTGTCTCCAGCTTTACTTAGTGTTATAATTTGCCATCACTGAGTGGTTTCTATGGAGTATGTTTCGTATAAACACGAAAGTTCTCCTTTGTGTGTATTAGGGAATTTTAGTGCTCAACCTCCACCTAAATTTTGTCTGTGAGAGTTAAATCTGGCTTCCTTTGAAGTAATGGAAAGGCTCCCTTGATTACATAAAAAACTGGAGGAACCTAAAGAGTTAATAACTTCGTTCCTTACTTGAATTTAGTCAGAATGCTTTAGTGTTCCAGAACTACTGTTTTTTTAATTATTTATTTTTAATGAAATCTAATTAAACTTTGGTTCTTATGCTGAAAAACATAACTATCCATACTAGTAAGGGCAAGTGCATGCTGGTTACTTTAGGAGTGAAAAATTAGGAGAATATAATATCTATGCTGATGCTCTCTTAACTTCTGTCATTTAGCAAACATGACAATTTCTTTTAAACTAATCACTAGGAGTCATTCTGTCTCTTTTTATTTTTTTGTCTAATTTCTGCTTGCTTCTTGGATATGCAACCTCCGATTCAGTTCCACAGAGCTTTAAGTATGTTTTGCCAATCTTAGTCTGTTCCAACCCTCATATTTGTTTAAATCAAGCTGTATTTCATCAGTTGCAGTGATGTGAGAGGATAGCTGGACTCCCAAGTACATGTACACCACTTCAGTATGAAATAAAACAAACTTTTAGTCCATGAAAGGCAAAAATGATAATTTGTTCCTTTATATGTTTAGAATAATGGAGACTTAATAGACCAGGTGCTGCTTACACACACACACACACCCCCTGTTAGTTAGAATGAAATTATAAGCATCAATTCATGAGGGGAAAAATGTGATATGGAAAAAATATCAGCGTTGCCAGCAGTCTTGCTGGTTCCTGGTAACATGGAAATATGAAGGATGGCAGGCAGGTATGCCTATGCAGACATTGAGCTCTCTCTCTATATATACCTGGTCAATTTTCTGCTCTAGATTTCATGAAGGGACACTTTGTAATGCAATATCCATTTTCAAGGTTGAGTAAATACTTTAAACGAAAAGAAATTATGTTTACCACTAGTCATCCTGCTCTTTATCAATATGAACAATAAAAAAAATCTACGATGTCTATTATTTCTCCTTTGTGGATTCCCTTCTGCATATAAGTAGTTTCTAAGTAATAAAACTAATGAAGCTTGACTTCCTTACATTATCACATATGGTACCACATTTCTCCTGCCAATGGGCAGGAGGACACACCAGAGCTGTGCATGTGAAGACTGACCTGCCAATGTTCTCTCCAGCTCACTGCTCCTCTTGACTGCTTAGAAAGTCTGTGGAAAGCCCTGACTCTTGGCTGCTGCACATGAAATAAGTGGCTTTAGGGGCAGCATGTGGCTGCATGATGCCCTTGGGCATTTGCTGTAGAAACTTCTTGTCTGAGACCTACAATCCTCTGTCAAATTTGGTTGCAGTTGGGCAGTGTGTTCTGAAGTTAGTATGAGGTACTGACATGATCTTCCAAGGAAGAATTGCTTCCTTGGAAGACTGCTTAGAAGAGTAGTTTTTTCCATCTTTGGCTGCCAAGCTCTTCTTCATGGCAGCCTTGACATCCTTTCTGGTCTGCCTGTCTTCATTATAGCATCCATCTCACTCTCTGGTTTTCAGTTCATGTTTGTTTTAGGTGAAACTGCCATGGAGAAATACACTTAGGATATAGGTGTGGTAAGGAGCATGAAAAGGTAAGCAAAAAGACCAAGCACCTCTTTGCCACTGTAATGCACTGATTTTTTTTTTTGTGAACGTTTTAACTGAGAATTTTAGTGGCCTGATAACTAAAGTCTAATACCTAGTTCTTCTAGCGGCTTGTTACATGAATGTTCATTTTTTGTCCTTTGGCTGCCCATCTGTAAACAGAACCTGGTTGTAATTTTCCTACTTTTGGTAAGTTCTTTGAGCTCTGCAAACAAGAAATAGGTGTGGAGGTGTTACAGGGAGTGATAGAAATACACTTATGGTGAATCCAGCATAGCTTTGGGAGTTTTGCATTTTCAACCGTATATCTGTGTATTTTTACACTTTCCTAACAGTTTTATGTTTGTCTATTGTATTGTTTGTCCTAGTTTTATTTAAATAGCAATCTAGATCTGCATCTAATTATGCCATATTTTTTTAGCATACCTGACCAGCAAATGTCTTGTACAGAGATCTGATATACCCCTTGACTGGAGCTGAGGACTTTGTCTTAATAATTTGACTTGTTATGCTTTGAATAACTTGTTCCCCTTTGTGTTTTATCGTGAAGTATGAATGGACAAAATGTAGAATGTTGTTCCTTGTGTAATGCCAGTGAATATTAGAGAAACTGAAATGGAGCAGGAAACTGAGACAGTGCCAGAAACAAAAGTAGAGCATGGATTTTCCAATTTCCAGTCTTCTACCTGCTAAGCCACTTGATAATCATACCATCAGTTGAACTGGTAGAACTGAAATGAAAACAGGCCATAATATTAAATGACACCTTGTTCTTAAGTTACATCCCAAGCTATAAAACTCAAGCAAACAATTTCTCCCACGAGCCCAATTTATATTAATTAAAAGAATAAAAATTCAGGAAAAAAAGAAAAAGAACAAATCCTTATGCTCAATTTGTAGACAAAAAAGCTCTGAGTAAGCTCTGAATCTGCTCCATTTTTACCTATTTAAAATATTTTCCTATTAATGGAACTTCTTTGTTTTGAAAGTGCCTTTTTTCCTTCTCAGGGGGTTCCCTTTAACATGGGAAAATTGAAAAAAAAATAAAAATCCTTTAAATGAAATACATGATCATTTCAAAGGAGTCTTGTCAAGACAGTCAAAATAAATGGGGATTTACAATTTAGATTTATTATACAGTTGTGGAGGGGGAAACCATCTGTGTTATCTGGTTTAAACATAAACACAGCAAGGACTTCTAAATACAAGACATATAAGCAGTTCTCAGTATGCTAAATATTGTTGTGGTTTAGTGCATATACCCAGCATAACAGGCAATAGTATAGAAAAGTCAAAACACATTGTAAAAATGTTATAATCTGTAACAAATGGAATTATCTCTTTTCCTTAACTGTTGATTGTTCATGGATGATCCCAGGCTCCAGTTGGTTCTCTATTCATTTGGCTGGTATCAGTATTTCCTCTGTGCAATCAGAATAAGAAAAAAATACAAAGCAAGTATGAGACTAGCATATAGTTAGTATGGCTGAGTCACATAGAAATATCTTTCATTGTAAACCCCAAAGCCCTAGTTAAACTTCAAACTGCCTTGGATCTGGTCTTAGTGAAAACCTTGAGGTTCCAAAGAGGAGTGAATCTTCCATAGAACAGATCTTCACATGGGAAAACCATGACTTGGCTAATAAAAAAAAAAAATAATGGTTGCAAGTCAAGTAAAGCTGTATAGAGGAGCTGCAATGTAGGTAATAAGCAATAAGGATTTACAGGTGCAGGTTTTTTCCTAGCTCCTATGGAAAGAGCTTCAGTACCAGATTATTTCAAAGTAGGTAAAATTTTTTGTTTTATAAAAGCTTCATCTGGTAGCCACTTGTCAGAGACAAGATTATAGCAGAATCAAATAGAAATTAACATAGGGATCAGAATAAGAGATTTATAAGATTTAAATGAAAAATAAGGAAAAAACCCAAAACCCTAGCTAGAGACATCTGTGTCTCAATAGTTAAGAATAACTGACATTAAAGATTGTACAGGTACATTCATGTTTGGATCCGTAGTTGAATACTTTGTAAGGGGGAATAACACTGTTGTTCCTTTGTGTCTGTGGAGGCCATGTGACATCTGAATACTTGGTTGTCATGCATTCAGTATTAAAAGTTTATAGCCTGCTGGGAGCTGTAAATTCTACATGGAAGAAAGTTCCTGTATATGATAAAAATGTTCCAACACCCTCACTTTTAATGTTGATGCTATTAAAGAAAAAGAAAACATTCTCTTTTGTGTCTCTTATTCTCTTGACATTTTTATTTTCATTTCATATTTCCAACCTCTAGTGCATATAGGCAACTCAAGTTACTGCACAGTGCTGGAGACCTACTTTAAGCATATTCGCTTTCAAAGAGGAAACTGTTTTTTTTTTTTTAATAAACTCAGATCCAGGAGTTGGAACCAGAAGAATGGCATTGACAGTATTTCTAGGTTTTCATCTGAAAGACTTGGAAGCTGGGAAGATTATGTCTAGCTATGCTATTGCTTTGATTAAAGTTGTTACATGATATAGCTTTATATACAGTTGAGTGAATAGAGCTTTGGAACAGGGCTGGGATACTGCATTTTGTTTCCAGATCTGCTACTGACCTGCTGTGAAATGTGGGTAAATCTCTTAATTTCTTCTTGTCTTGGTTTCTCTACCTGCAGAAATAGTACTATAATGATTTTTTCATAAAAGAAACATTCTAGATCAGAAGGTAGAATTCTTATTACTGTTAGTGAGAGTGTATCATCAGTTCATCTTGCATATTTTTTTCTATAAAGATAAAAATATTGGATGGTGCTGGAGCAATGTCAGTTCTGTTAGTCAAGATGTGCCACTTTTCTGCAGGTTTGAATACTAAAATATGAAGGATGTAAATAGGCATACACAGACCACTAACTCCTGTTCTGGCTTCCTATGGCAAGAATGGAGGCAAGAAGGGTGTTTATTCGTTCTGCTCAGGATTGAATAAAATAACAGGCAGTTTACTGCAGAGTCAGGCTGATCACAGCAATCTGTGGTGTCCTGCCAAAATCCACTCCAAACTGTTGTGAATGAAATCCCAGTTTTTCTTTTCATTTGTACTCTTGAAAGTAGCTGGGAACATGACAGTATCCAAGTGGTAAACTCTGGATAAAGTAACAAATCAGACAGCTTCCAGTTGTTCCGATTTCTGTTTAGTAAGTACTAATGATATAAGGCAGCCCACAGCTGAGCTCTTGAAATATCTTGTGCAGCACTTTTTTTTGTTTCAGATGCAGTTAACAGAAGAAATGTTCTTGTTTACTTATCTCTAGTACAGTTCACTAGGTTCACTTCTAAATGCAGATGCAGAATTGTGGTCACTGCACTAATGAACCCCATATTTAAGCCATTTTGGAAACTGGGGTTATCAGTGAACTCTGACGTACAATATAGAAAGATATGCCTTTTTTAAAATATGGCTTGGTAAAGTGCAGTGCCCTGTCCTTAATGTGGGATAAAATAATATTTCCCATTTTTGTACCTCACATTCTATGGAAAGTGGCCACTAAAATTACTTACATGAACCTGTATCTCCATAAGGTACTCTATAAACAGTTTAAAAAGTTAATATTCAGGATGCTACTTGTGCCATTAGGTGGTGCTTTCAAGCTTCTCTAGCACTAGGAGAGAAGCACAAGTAGCGCTTAGCTTTGCGGAGGACGTGCTTTCGCAGGGTTGTGGAGGGTGTGATAATGAAGCCCAGCTGTGTTGGTAACAGGATACAACTGAAGGGTTGTGGGAGAAGGAGGTGGGTGAGGCTGAGATTTGGTTTGTGAAAAACTTGATGGAGGAAGTCACGTGCGGTGTGTGTCCTGTAAGTCTAGAAGAGTATTCTGAGCCAAATAAGTCAATAAGGTTAATGCTGGTTTGTATTAGCTGAAAATCTGGCTGATTGCATGCTGACTTTGGATGCATGCTAATGTCTTTAGCTTTCTCAATTTGCTGTTGGTTTGCCTGCTTTGGTATGCTGCCATATTTGTTTAGAATGAGATTAAGCTCTTTTCCGCAAAACATCCAGACCTCTGGTTACAAGGAAGGATTTGAGAGGTGTGTACAGGCTTCTGTGAATAGGTAGGAGTATCCTGGGGTCGCAGTTTTACTGGGATTGGTCTTAAATAGACCAACTTCTGGCTCCTAGGAAGCTCTCTGTTCACAAGGAAAAGGAATAATAGTTGAATCTGAGCCTGGCAGAGCAATTGGATGGTGGGTATTATTTACCTAGGTTGCTTTGATGTCTTTGAGCTCTTTGAAGGTGGTGTCCTTCTGCTCAGTAGGTCTTCCAAGATACCTGCTTGGGAACTATTTTCTTGATTGCTGCACCTATGATACACAAACGATGCATGGCCTGAGCAAACTGCTGAGCCCCCTCAGCCCCATGCCTATGTGAAGTAAAGGAGTAGGGAGCCAAAGCCTACTCTCATGGTTCTCTTACCTTTTGTATTAGCAATATGGATGGAGAATGAGACCAGTGCTGAAAATGTTCTTGGGATGCATCGTAATCCATGGTGAAAACATAGCCATAAGTAAAAAGTAAAAATGTCTATGGACAGAGTAATCTGTAATTGTCAGTTTTGGGGATTATGGTGCCTCGGAGAAATGCTTGAAATTGCTGTCAGAGGCAATGTGTTTGTGTGGTTGAATTACAGCTGTGGCCCAATATGGCAGGTCCCATTATATATAATAATGTATCTTTTTGTATCTATATCTAATCCTTGCCAGTCTGTGATTGGAGTTACTTTACAGTAACTCTGTGGCTAAAATTTACTAGTAACTGATTCCTCGTTTTGCTGTTCACCTTTGAATATTTCTGTTTTTATCAAAGTTCCAACTTTTGATATAGCTAATGGCCTCACTAACCAGCTACTCCTTGGTTTACAGAAAGCTTGTGGTGGTAAATTCCCACAATATTACAATGACCAATGACCACATGTAACATCCATTGTAATACACTATCATAAGTTTCTTTCTCTACAGAAGCTGTGCTTTTGCACCTTTTATTTTCTTTATAGTTTTCATGGAAAACTAATTCACTGCTGTTTATTCTAATGGCTCTCTTGTGCTACTGATGCAATTTTTCTTTTCATGGCAAGATCTGACTAAGAATAAAACCGTCTTATTTTTAAGCCTAAGTTTAAATAAGATTGGTATTCATTTGTCCTGGGTTATTTTTAATCTAATTCCCAACTTTCTATTTCTGAGGATCACTTCTTGAACTGTTTTTCTGGTATTTGTGGCTGGGATCCCAGGCACTATACAAGAAATCATTTAAGTTATGGTGCTTTCTTATTTATTAAGTGCTTAAACTTTTTTTTGTTATATTTTTGCACCAGTGTTTATATTAAAATAGTACTGAAATGATTTCTCCAAGACTGAAATCCTTTTCTGCAAGGTGCTGTAAACATGTAGTAGGAAAAATGTACTGTGGGACTCCTCAGAAATACACCACATTGCAGGATTCGAGTCTACAGAGACCCGTCAAAGAACAGGAGCAATAAAGTATTGCTCCAGTATTATACATGAGGAAATGAAACATAGAAAGAATAAGCGATGTATGTAAGAATACACAAAAGGCCTAAGAATCTCTATTATGTATTTTCATCATGAGTGGGTAGGATTGTATTATTTAATGGGTTTCCTAAATTTTAATGAAATTTTACTTTTAGTGAAAGGCTGCTGTGGTGTACAGTGTTCTAGGAAGCTGGATAACCGAAGTTCAGCAACAGCTTGCAAGTATTTATGAAAATAGTGAAACAATGGTGTTTGGAATTGTGGAAAGCTATTAATAGCAAGAGAAAGTATAAAAAATAATTTTAAAAGGTCTTTGAAAGAGAAAGGGGCATAAGCTTTGATTTGTGAAGGAGAGAGTCAACGTGCTTCCTAGTGATGGGACAGTTGAGGTAGTTTTGGAAGAAAGATCTGAGAAAGCACTGAACCCCAGTCATTTCTGAGCAGGAATGGATTCCCAAGGAAAGGCTATGTAGAAGAAGCAGCAGCCCAGAATTTTTTAGTGGTTCATAATCTCTGTTTTGTTGTTCACAATGTTGCTTCTAGAAATTCTGTGCCAAGCCTTATTTTTATGTGTAAACCTGTTTGGATATACTTACTTTGTGATTTCTGAAGAGTTAATCCTTAGGAAGAGATGTACATCTGTAGTGAGAATTTGTGAAGAGGCAGCTCTGATGGGGGTTGGCAATAGATGTTGTCATTTTGGGTTCCAGGTGCCCCATCAGGATGTGATGGACTAAGCTTGAATTAGAAAACTGTTCCTAGGGCTCCAGGGACTCATGCATAGAGCCTAGACTCTGACGAGGCTCTTAGTCCTTATAAATATTGGAATTTTTAGTGGCTGGATCCCTGAAAATCAGCCTGTTAAGTGTATGAAAGCTTGGACATTCTATCAGGGACTATTACAGCAAAAAGTGCTATTATTCTCTGAGCATGGGAAACTTTGTTTAGAAATCAGTGGAAGAGTTGAGTTTTCCTAAATCCATTTCTTCTGCCATAACCTTCTGTGGTTTTCTTCCAGCACTGCTAAAACCAGAACCTTTAAATCCATTACCAAAACCTTGTTTTCTTTTATACAGTCTGTTGGTCTTTGAACCTGAAAATACATGAAAGACTTCACACAATCTGTTTCAGAGTTTGTTGCTGGATATCTCTTTCTTTTAGTAGCCATACCTACTGCAACGAGGGCCTCTCACATACATACAGTGTTTGATCTAAAAGTATTTGGAAACAAAGGAGAGAGAGGCTAAGGGCTACATTCCAGCATTCCCACTCCATGTGGCTAGTATTGTCATACACACTTAGGAAGTGTTATCACCTACCATGTGTGTTAGTTTTATCATGCAGGTGAGGGCAAACATTTTCATGCACGTGGAGATTGGGATGAATCTTGCTGAGTTTTAAACTTGTAAGGTGTGAATGTTAGAAAAGATGCCAAAAGAATGGTGAATGAGTAAATGCATAGTGGACCAAAGTACTAGTCTCAAAAATAATAATTAAAAAATGGTTTTGAGTTAGACTATCTAAGAAATAAGAAATAGCTAGGAAATAACTAAGAAATAAAGTTTATTTGGGGAGCTGTAAACCCAGGGGGGGATGTTAGTGGGTGGTTTGTTTTTTTCTTTTTTTGGGGAGGGGGGGTGTTCTTTGAAAGAAGCTTGAGTTAAATATGTGCACACTGCTACTTTGTAGGAGGTAAATGTTTGTAGAAATGTTTGTTTTTTTCCAAGAGAATTCCTAAATGAATACAAAATTACTCTCTGGATTTTACATTGATAAAAGTTTGAATATATAACTGACAGTTTATAAATAGAGCTGATCATAGTAAGGATTCGTGGAGAACCCTTTTCAGACATACTGACATCTAAAGGAGGTACTTTTAAGGAGGGATGAATTTGAAATAAAACATGGTTTTGTTTTAGATAAAGATTTGTCAAGGAGGATTGCATTAACTCCATATTGGAGAAGTTTCCCACTGGAGTTCTTTGGGTTTCTGCTCAATTTGATGGATGTTTTAAGTATTCTTGCAAGTTCTGTTTCCATAGTTAGGTCTGTTCTTTTCCTTCAAAGTCTCACTGCAACTGGGATCTACATCTATTTGTGCACAAGGGAAAAGAGAAAATTCATCTCCCATGGGCTGAACAAAAGAGTTCATAGTTTCAATACAGGAGTTTACAGAGAAATTTTAAATACTCTATACTTTACTATTCTCTAGAGTATTTGCAATTTAAATCTAACACTGGGAAACTATTAGTTAGGGACAGAGAGAAATAATGGCAAATTATTAGTTATGATGGTGAGTGGTAGAAAATGTACACAGCACATAAGGAACTGTTTAAAATATGTCAACAATGAATAGTTATGAAAAAAAGATTGTCTGGATCAAGATTCCTTCTTATTTCCTCGAGGATTAGCTTGGAGAGAATTACTTTTGTTCTGTGTTTTTTATTAATGACTTTGGCATAAACAATGGGATTATGCTGATGAAATCTATTGATGACAAAAGCTTAGGAGGGACCATAAAGACAGTTATTTTATGTTATAAAGGAAAGAACTGGACAGCCTTGGAGACCCAAGTATAGAAAACCAATAAAACAGACCTCAGGGCTGGGCACCTGGGAATCAAAGTATCTCTTCCAGAGGCTAACAGCTGGAAGTAGTCACAGAGGAAGAGGATCTGGGTGCATTGATTGCATGCTCTTCCTACACAGGAAGAGTATTGAGCCATCGGTGTGACATGGCCATGGAAAAATGAAATGTGTATCCAGTGAAGTGCTCCCAAAGGGTTAGTACTGATACTCATGTTCAGGCACTCAAGAAACCTCTCTGGGTACGTTGTGAGCAATTCTAATCATTGATGATCAAAAGATGTGGATCCAAACTGGAATGTCCAGCCAGGATCATTGGAGGAATGGAGAACTCCCTGTACAAGAGGAGATGAAAAAACATGACTTAATGTCAAAAAAAGAAAGCTGAAGAGGCTATTGTGGCTGTTTATATCAGGAAGGAGAAGAGTTTTTTTGTTCTTAACCTAATATTGTCCAAATGGTACCAAATACCCATGCATAAATTTACAACTAATTATATTTTTAAAAAGTGGGGGTTGTTTTTCCAGTTACAGTGACTTGAAGGTTTTGGAATTGCCTAGTTATTTCAGT
This sequence comes from Ciconia boyciana, assembly GCF_034638445.1. Taxonomy (NCBI): domain Eukaryota; kingdom Metazoa; phylum Chordata; class Aves; order Ciconiiformes; family Ciconiidae; genus Ciconia; species Ciconia boyciana. Next base: position 52,197,059 of record NC_132940.1, on the reverse strand, counting down.
ACTTTTTTTGTTTTTAAAAACAGAAGGAGAAATTGAAATGTGTTTGTCAATGTTACATGTAATCCCTTTCCCTTCAGAATAGTGCGTGGCAGAAAGTTGTATTTTTGAGACCACAAGAGAGTAATGAATTTCTAGGTCTAATCCCAAATTCATGGTAGTCAGTAGGCAGTGGGTCAATGCTTTTGAAGCAGCAGTTGCTCCAACACTTTGTAGGTTGAGGCTGAAGCTCCAGATTGGTGGCCCAAGACAACTCATTTACCTGATCCCTAGCAGTGCAGTATAAAATGATACAGGGAGGAAAAATAACTTATTCAGCCATACTGAAATAAACCTGTAAAAGTATTGGGCAAATATTTCATCTTGATAGATATGGTTTCAGTTTTTGATCTCTGAGAAGTTCCTCACTTCGACTGTTTTACTCCTTTTATGTGAACACCCAAACCAATTGCGGATTCTCTGATCTAGCTGCCTCTGTGGACTCAGCTGCTATTTTGAAACTCTGTATTACTGTGGTTATGATTTTCTTTTTAGGCTTCAGTAGTATATGTGGAGAAACGAATGACTTAGTTCAGTATGATTTGACAAAGACAGTTCCCCCTTCATAACATGCAAGTTGTGGTCAGCTCTCCTGATATTTTTGGCACATTACCATGCAGGTGTGAACGACTGCTAGGACTAGGGTCTGGGACAGAAAGGAAAACAAAATGCAAATTCAGATTTGAAAACAGGGTATTTGCTGCCCTTTGCTTTCCATGAATTCACTGCTGACCAACCTTCACTAGCTTGTGAAATTCAAAACACTTTGGAAATCCAGAGGAGGGAACGCACAGTACTCTCTTCATCATGTTACGTGGGTCGTTCACAGGGTCTTTATGCGGACCTAAGATACAGAAAAATGTTCTTTAATAACAGAATGTGACACAGAATGTATATGTAGAATTGTAACATAAGTTTTTAATCACAAAACCAATCAGCAGAGTACTTAACACATTTTGAGGATCGTTTAATTTTTCCTTTGACATGTTAATATCACTTTCTGTTTGGGAAACCATACAGTGAAAGTCCCAAAGCAATACCACTTGACTTATCTTGCAGGTATAGTTCAGGAAGGATCTGCGGCCCAACAAGTATGTGACAAGAAACTGAATTTTGAAAAAAAACAATTACTTTTGTACTTTAGCTATTTAGGTGCAGGTAAGTTACAGCCAGAAAGAACTGACATTCACTACATACATTATGTGCCCAGCTTTACTTCTAGTCAAGAGTCAGAGCTGGTCCTGCCTGGACCTGACTCTTCTAGGCAGCCTGTGTATTTCAAACGTGAGTCGTGGAGTTTGAAACAATTGCATCCAGCTCAGAGAGGCACTCTGCCTTTCCTTTCCCAGCCTCCCCCGTGAACAATCAATCCTCTCCAAACTGTGTAGCCGCAATAGCGATATGTGTTTTAAATCCTTGGGAATCTCACTGTTGGGATGATGCTTATGCCTTTTAGTTGAATGGGAGTCTTACTGGCTTTGAAAGACTTTGGACTGGAGCTGTAAAGTTAAAGTTGTTCTCACATGAGTAACCGCATTCATTATGTCATCAAGGTATTTAATTTGATGGCTTCATTTTTCCTGTGATCGCTTCTCTTTTAACTGCAGACAGACAAGACAGCAGGCTTCTCTTTGTCAAGTGAGGACTTCTAAGTTTAATGCTGGGGTAGCATAGAGTAAAAAATTTAGTTAAACTTACAGCTAAGATGATGCTCAGTTCTGTTGTCTGTGCTGTGGGCAGTAGTGTCTGGCTAGCAAAAAGGGCGATGGTAGCAACTTAAATAACTGCAGCTGTCAAGGTGTTGTTATGGTGCAGATCAGAAGTATCTTTACCAATATCAAATGGATTTTATAACCATTAAAACCTGCACAGGAAGTTCAGCCTCAAAACCAACAACATTATATTCTGGTACCACAGTACTGGTCCCTACACGGATCAGTGATGCATTGCAAACTAACATGGAAAGGTTATATTCTGATTCTTAGATTTCAGATATGACCCTTGATAGGTTTTTCAGTTTCCTCATCTTTGACATTACTATGAGCCCAGATTTCTATGTAATTTGATCAGGATTAATCTTTAACATATGTGCCATTCTTCTTTTCCCATAGTTAAAAAAACAGATGTAAGCCCTGCTTCTTTTTTATGCAGCTTTATTTTACTGTATTGTTGGAAACTACAAATGTCACGAAGATTTAATTTTTATGGTAATGGATATGGGGACAGAATAATTATGTCTTAATTACCACTTACAATTAGGTTGATCTTTTTGAAATTAGGAAACAATATACAGTTGTTTGCTGTGCATATCAACATATGAATAGAGCATGCTGTATACTGAACACATGTAACTTTCATCTCCATACAGAAGGCATGCAAAGCAGAAAAACAATCTCCTGCTCTTTTGTTGCCTGGAAAAAGTAGTTCTGTCTGTTTGCCGTACTATTATTTCCTCTTAGATGCATCCTCATCTTTGTTGGATGATACACTGATGGGACAGCAGAGCTGACTCTGCCCATTCCATATCCATTTTCATCCACTCCATGCCCAGGTGAGTGGTACAGAAAAGAAGGAGAATTATTAGACAGAATTTCATAGCTTGTATCTCCACGGGGATTGTTTTAGAACCCCAGTACTGCCAAATTAGTGCTATGTGCCTAAGAAGTGAGATAAGTGACAGCAGTAGGCAGATACTTCTCCTCAACATAAAACACCTGTAGGGAAAGTTCAGTCTGAAGTTTATTTAAAATCAAGGAGGGTCTTGTTATCAATGTACTTTTTGTACTTGTTAAGACATACATTTGTCTCACAACTTAGTAGTATATATGTTATTGTCTCTTGAGGGTTAATCACTTTCAGTATAATAGACTACTTTTGCTAAGACTGGATCTGCAGCTGGTCTGAATTATCACAGCCCCATTGCTCTTAAGTTCTTCCCACTTCCATGAAATGCTGTGTCTTTCCCTATTCCTAGCTTCTTTATCTTTTTTGGTGGCTTCACCTTTAGAGAAAAAAAATCTGTATTGCAATAGGGATTAAATTACTTTATGTTTTTTTGGAGCATTTCTGGTTTGTATTTGCCCTTTATCTCATTATAATAATGCCAGAGGTCCAATGTAAATATCCTTCTGTTCTGTCCAGCAACCCATACTTTAATTTAGTGTAATCAGAAAATAATAACTTCTGTAAAACAGCCTGTCAGGGAGAAATAATAGGGCTGTTAGGCATTTGGCAAAACTCCATTGCATACTGCTGAGATACAATATTCCAGTTTTGCAGGACGTTTGTCAAGCCACTTGGTTGCTGTAATGTGCTGGGAAGATCTTCCTATCATCAGATAGCACCTGGCAGAAGACTCCAAACAGCCAGCTCTTCACAATTTAATGAGCAAACCTGGAGCAGTAATCCCATCAGGAAGGGCATGTAGTGTGGCTCTGATTACCATATTTGCAACCAGCGCTGTACTTACTGTTTTCATATGGTACTGTTTTTTTTTTTTTCCTACTGAGAAATTATTTTTCATGGCATTAACTGTGAATCAAATAGACTCTGTGGAGAAATAACTTTAAAACATATCTGGATCTTTCAGTTATTTTTTGTATGTAAACAGTATAATATTTTTCTGAGCAGGATTTTACTTCTTTATTTGCAGTACTCGAAGAAGCACAAAAATAGGCTTTAAAGTGGTTGTTGGAAGAAGGTATGGACTTATTTTATCCATGCTGTAGTGACTGACAGCAGTTCAATTTGTTGCAGTCAGAGCACTTTTAGCACATCCGATATATGGACGTGTGTAAATGTCTCGCATATGGAACCCCACGTGTTGAGAAACGTGTTACTGCCTTCTGTGCACTCCCGAATACAGTTCTATAGGACTCATAAATAAAAAATAGAGGGGAAGGAAAGTCTTCTGTTTAAAAAGTTGAATAGAGGAAAGACAACTGAAGGGAAAAAATGTGTAAATGCAAACAAAAGCCATTCATTTAGTTACACTCAAGGGGCAAATGAATGGAAAAAATGGAATTATATTTTTTCAAAAGATAGTTCAAAACCACTTTTGTAGCATCTTTTTCAGTGAAAAACTGTTTGAATTGCAAGCTTTCCCAAATGGTACAAGCTTTGACATTTGGGTAGAAAGGAAAAAAGGCACACTTGTGTTTTGCCTTAGGAGGAAAATATTCTTCATAGCATGTATAATATTAAGAGTTCTATGAATAAAAAGATCTGTGGTATCAGCCATGTTTTGCCGCTTTTTTTTTTTAATTGCTTAAAAGTACATCTCAGAATAGATTCATAAGTGCTGTCATGAACCCTGATGGATGCTAAATTGTTCTGTGCAGAGTCCAGCCAGAGTAATTCCTGGAATGGTGGGAGCCCTCTGGATAGCTGATAGCTGGGAGGACAGTGCTGACTGTCAGTTGTCTTTCTCACTGAGATTTTTGTTTTCCAGAGTGACTCTGTGTTGGATGATCACCTGGAATAAATCAGCATTGCTACACCTGATCATAAAATTAATATTTTTACATTAGGTGTAGAAGATCAGAAATCTGTGATTTTTAAAATTTTTTAATTTATTTATTTCCAGGGTAAGTAAAGATTTTCAGCCGATTTTAAAATTGGGATAGTTTGTACCTCAGTTGAGTACTCTAGTGCTGTTGAAGATCTGTCCCATGGAGTGGACTCTCGGGAAGTGTTGCTTTTTCTGCTCGTGGCAGGAGAGCAGGGAAAATCGCTTCTATCCATCTCTTCCATCTTGTGCCGAGAACAACACAGTGTGAGCTCTCTAACCTTACAGCACTGAACTCAGTCCTTGTCTGCTTGCTTAAAGGAGTTCAATATTGGTTGCAGAAATGTAAACTGTTTGTACTTGGTGCTGTTATTTTGGATATCAGCACTGACTGATTTCCAGAGTTTGGTCAAAGAGCTGTAATTGCTCTTATGTCGGATGTTATGTTTCAGCTCTCTGGATGGTTAGTATATGAAGAAAACTGAACCCTTGTGTTCTCGAATAGCAGTTTTGGGAGTTGCATGCAGTAGAGCTTAACACAAATTTTGAGGACTCTAACAGATGTGAGAGAAAGTGAAAGCGATCAGTGTCCGAACACTTACGCTGAGATAAAAATCTAACTCTTGCAATTCCTCTTGGGAAAAGCAAGCTGGAGCACAGGATGACTCCCACGGTGCTTGCAGCTTCTTCTACTGTGTGGAATTACATGCATCACTCTTTCTTTCTTGTTGTCATTGGCTTGCTTGGCTTTAGGGCAATCATATTAACATTCCAGTCTCTTTTCTGTACTAAAAGTTAAGTAATTGGCTTTGTAATATTGTAAGAGCAGTTGTTCCCACACAGTCTGCATTCTCGTCCAGCTCTGATGTGTCTCAGTGTAGTATGAGATTGATCTATATGTGATACAACTGTAGACATGCTTGTTAGTTAAGTTAGTCCCCAATGGTAAGGGCAATGTTAATCCAGGGGACTGATTCTATCTGCTCAAGATAGAAAATTTAATTCTGAGGAAAATGCAAAAGATATATTGAAAAGCTTGGTAGTGCTGTTGCAGGTGCATCGGTTTTCTAGATCCTCAGCTTGTCCTTAATATTAATTTAAGAGCATTTGAATTAATTTCTATATATAAATTATTTCATTAGCAGAAAGTTTTTCTGTTCGTGTGTACTTTACTGTAAAACTCAGAATTCAGGATTTCCCTTGTAGTACTTACAGAAGTCATTCAACAAGAGAAAATAGATACCATTGACTGCCAATCAGATAAAGTAATGCATGTTCCAGTTTACATATATATATATATATGAAATGAATTATTTGAAGTTCTTTTTCAGAGCTTTTCATTGAAGAATTTCATGATTATTTGAATTATTGCTGGAATTTTCCAACTTCGTTATTAGAATTCCACTATCTGTTTACGGGCTGTTTTGAATTTAAAAAAAAAAGCATGTGGAAGACAGTTGTAAAGTATCCATTCAGATTTACTTATAGTAATAATTTCCTTCTACAGAGTCACCTTATAAAGAATAACTGCAATGTTTTGTTGTCTCATTAAACTGGTGAATTATAAACAAACACTGGTTGTGGAGTAGCATATACTATGCATTACATTCATGTATGTTATTTTAAAATTACCAATCATTTTAAAACAAGGACAATCTGATCTGTTTCAGATGCAGATGCATTATTTATTACCTTATCAATCTTTAGATCATAATGGTCTGTAAATGTAATCTGTTGTATAATTTTTGATCCTTTGTAAATTTTCAGTTTTTAGAAATAAACCAGAGCTTTCTGGAACTGTTGCCTAGAGAAAAACTAAGTATATTTACATCTTAGTTTCTTAAATGTCTCTAGTTTTCTTTTGGTTTGATTCCACCACCCCCCCCCCCAGCAGAGTTTCTTAGATTCCTGATTATCATCCTAATATCCCTTATCATAGCATTGTAAAGTTTTACTTCACAGCATTGCAAGAGAGAAACACTTTTCCAGGGCCATACTGCTGTTTCCTTTGTATCTTGCTGTCCAGATTTTGCTCTTGTATTTGGTACCCTTGTAATTTTTGCTTCTTGATAAGCCCTTTCTTGCTTTTGTTTTTTCCTTGTAGTTGGAGTCTGGTTAATTCATTCCTGGTGTGAATTTTTGCCCGTGTCCAATACATACTGGACCAATACTGAAGCAGGAGTAATGATGGACTTCCCTGGCTTCTGTCTTTAAGGCACTCTTGCATGGGCCAGCTTTGGTCTCAGAGTGCAGGTCATGTTTTCTCTGTAAGGAGGAGGCAGCTGCTGCAGCGCGGAGCTTCCTCCCTTTTGGCAAAGCTCACGCACGCAAATGTAACCCAGCAATGTCAGGCCCCAGAGGTTTTGAAAACAGAGGGCTCAAATGTTCTACAAAAAATGTGGGGAAGCATTGAAATAACTGCTACTTCTTCCTTTGTCTGTCCTGCTTAATTTTTCAACCTCTGATTATCTGTCTGACTTCCTCCCCCCCCGCCCCCGCTCCTGTCAGTTTATACATATAAGGTCATTCTTGGTCATGATGGTATCAGTTTGGAGAGTTCTGGTTTGCTTTTGTTTTGGTTTGAAGTCTCCTGGACTAAATCACCCAACACCAAGGAGACAGTGGAATGTTTGGCAATTGGTAAACAAAAAAGAAAAAAAAAAGACTAATTCTGTAAGTAGTTACACCTGGGTTTTTAAAATCTTTTCTGTCGGTTATTCTGTGTTCAGCAGACTGTTCACTTTAGGAATGTTATATGTGAAAGTTGGAAGCTTTTCAGGACTGTCTAGTGGTAAATAGGAGCCCTACATGTGCATATTTCAGGGCACTCAAATTACAATAACATGTTATTTTATACTCTCCCCAAAAATCTAGTAGAAATTAATGTTTTCCTAGCAACTGATGAAGATGGGCACCTGTTACAATACTGAATCAGTTGGTATCCTCCTAAAGCATTACAGTTTTGATCTTTGCCTCTTTCACTTCGTTGATGTGAAAAAAGTGAAGGTTTTAAACCTCTATCAATTTTCAAGCTGCTGTGTAAATCTCTGTATCCTGATTTTTTTATCTTGTACTTTCCTGGGATTGCTTTCTGTTCTTGTTTCAGATTGCTTTCAGTGATGACAAACCTCCATCTCGTGTTTTTCACATGCTATTTCTAATTTTGTCACTGTTTAATGAATCAAAATCTGTCTTACCATATAACAGATTTTTTTTTTTTTCCCTATGACTTATTTTCCCTGGTATTTTGCCTTTGTAATGCTGCTGCCCCCATCATGCCGTGTTTACTGGAGTTATTTGAATAATGTACTTTATTTCCATGATTAGAGCTACCTTCTACTTGCTTGGTTACAAAGCCTTACTCATGCAAGCAGCTTTCTCATTTGGCTCATAAATCTCAGTCAACTGTGAAAAGTTTAGTAACCTTTGGATATTCAAGGGAAGCTTTATGATGCAGTAAATGCTCTGAACATGGCATCTCTTTTAAGTATTAATAGATGTTATGGTGTTTGGAAGGTGGCAAAATGGCCAACTACATTATTTTGTGAGTGCAATTGGAGAAGGTGCTAGTTTTGAGAACATGCTATATATTTAACTGAAAAATGATTATATGTGTATTGAGCTGTTTGTATGCTGCTGCATCTAAATCTAGGCTTTATTATAAAGCCAGATTTTTGAAAATATATGTGAAATATACAAACCACTTGAAAATTTGTACTTGGCCTGAAGAGCAACCCTCACTGGTGTTGAAAGAAAGATTCTCAGATGTGGATTCATTTTCTTATGTGAGTACTTTTGCTAACACAAGGAAGACCTTTCAGTTTGGATATTAATGTTCTCGTTCAAATAAAACAAAATAGATAAAATACAAGATATTTAATTTTCTCATAATCCTATAAATAACTTTTTGTTTTTCATGTTTAGCTATAGACTATGATATATACAAATGTGAGACCTACAGTCCCTGCTATTACAATGCCAAAGGCAACATATGTATCCTTCCTGGGTACACTAGTATAATGGTATTGATAATTAATTCTGAGAGAATCTGAACTGATGGGCCTTTGCCAAAATACTTAATGTATCTTTCTTCATGGAAGTAGGAGAAGATCAAATAAAATTTAATGGCAGAGTTTGATAAGACTATGACCCATCAGCCAAGTTTTTTTTCCCCTCTATCAATTACCAAATGTTGAAACAGTCTTTTGCAACTAAACAAAAATATTTCTAAATGTATAATCTTTAGTGTTTTCTGGGGCTGGGAGTGAAGATTACCATCACTTCCTAAAAAAAGTGGGTGAAAGAAACAATTAAAACTCTGGTGTCTTAATTAAGAAGTTAAATATGCATTTGTGTTGTCCAGCTAAGGTAAGATGCTCTCCAGTTTCAATTTTTTATCTTTGAAAGATTGGAAACCTTACTAGGAGCTTCTCCAAACTTTCTTGTACATTTATGGTTGCCTTGGCTGCTTTTAAACTAAAGTGTGAGATGCTGTGGTTTTGTGTGACAGGATGTTAATCTCTGTGTGTGTTAAATCAGGTGAGAACATGAGATAAGAAGATAGGAAAGGAATGACCTTGGGTGAGGCTCTTCTAAGTGTGGGGCCCTGGTGGGAGATGCACAGGTTTTGCAATTTGGTCACTGCCTCTCCTGCAGAACAACCCCCAGCACCTTTCCGTGGCAAGTTGAGTTGTGAAGTGGGGAAATGTTGTAATTCTCTGCTGCCAGCTCGTGGCAGGTGGGTATGAGGTGGTGAATGAGTGAGTGAGAACACTGCGTGTGCTGAGGCTTTAAGTACCTTTGATTTGATATAAGAAAAAGGAAAAAGTCTACCCGTTCTTCATAAAGACCAGTTTTTTGGCTGTTCTGCAGTTCAGTGTGAATGGACAGCTTCCAATAGGAATAGCTGGCCACTGAGCAAGACAGAGGGGAATACACCTATGGTGACTGGCTGGATAACATCTGTTGGCACTTCCAGGTGCTGATGGTCTCTTTCAGTGTTGACTATGAATTTGAGAGCATGTGGGGAAAAATACAGTCATGTTATTTGTTATGTTGAGGAAAGGGGGAGAAAAAGAATACTTTCTCTGCTGCGCTGCACATAATGCTGGCAACTTCACTTTTAACAGAGAAGTGGGAATTACATAAGTAAGTGCAGAAGTCATAAGCCCACCTTTTGAGGAACACTAACCAGCCCAAGCATCTCATGATCTTCTGCATAATTAGTGCAAGTTTTGGGGCAAAAACTGGATTTGAATTCCTCACCAGGTGAAAATCCTCTTTACACCCTCTCAATAAAATCTATGGAAGAGGTGGCAACGTTCAGCTGTATTTTTTTGGTTTTCCTAGTGATAGTTTTTTTCCTGGTGATAGTGTAAGAGATGACATGAGTTTCACGTTTTCCTATCTTATTCAAAGGATTTGGGACTGAATACATAATTAGTGTTGAACTACATAACTTCTTAGGAATGATGAAACTAAGTCCAGATCTGACATGTGGCAAGCATTTGTTGGTGCCATAGTATTTTTATTTTGCTACTTGATTGACTAATTCTGTTCTGAAAAACACTGAGAAGATGCCTTAGTAAAAGGAAACATCTTTGCTTTGAGAATTACAGTAATACTGGAGGAGATTTTGCTCAGATACTTTTGTGGGGTTTTTAAAGATAATTTATGAACCTCACTGAGTGAAAAATTGGCTAGATTAATCTGAAAGGACTTTCTTATGAGATTTCTAGTTGTTCCTGGTGTGAAATAGAAATGAAATGCTATGAACAATATGTGTATTCCATCCCACATATTTGTACTATCTGCAAGTCAAAGGTTTATGCATGGAATTTACCCCCTTGGTTGAGGGAGGGATTAATATAGTAGTTCTGTAGTCCTTTGCCTATAAAAGTGCAATCTTTTTTTAAAAAAAAATAAGGGGGGCGGGAAGCTCTGTTTGGTCACATACCCGTGATCACACCCACTTCTTTCTGGCCTGCAGATAATCCCCTTTTCCTCCTCCCTCCCTCAGTTCTGGCTCCAAGGCATGCTCGTGGAGCCAAGATCTGTATTTCACATGGAAAATGAAACACCATGTGGACCTGATCTGTAGCTACCCTTGCCCCATTTCTTAATCATAAGTTTTAATGATGTGTGTGAAAGTGATGTTTCTGAAACTGGTTTCCTCCTTGCCCTGGGTCCATTTATGTGAAGTTAGCTTTACTAAGAAATTGTCTGTCTGAGCAATACGTAGTTTGAACATCAATTTATTTGTGATTTTGTGCATTTAGTTACATTCAAAGATCGATGTTTAGTGATATGTGTATCCAGTGAAGGATAAAAGACGTATAAGAATTGCAAGGACTGTGATAAGATCTTAACAACAGATCATTGCGTATACAAATTGCTGACAAGGGATTAAGTGTTCTTGCTGACTTGAGGGTCAACATTGAATAGGAAAAAAAAATATGATAAATTTTATGTATCTTAACTGTTTGATGCACACGCTTTGAAAGGATTTGTCCAATTTTCCTCTAAAACCACACTACTGAATGTATAAAGACGTTTTTTCATTGTGGTTTGGTTCATCTATAGAGTCAGGAATTAAGCATGACAATAGAAAATTCCGCATAGTTGCAGATGATGGCATGTTAGCCTTGCGCTAAACTGATTCACAGGTATGGCTGACTGATGTAGGAATCTGTTGAGCCCTTTAAAGAGGTAAAAGAAAAGGAAAAAAGTTGGCATTCCCTTTCTTCCTTTAGACTTATAAACCAAAACACTTTGCAAATAAACACTACATGAATGTTTATGATGTCTCGTAAGTGTAATGTAACTTAGGAAGCTTTTTGTACACTTCCTCTCATGAATGAAGTTCATCTTAATGTCCGCATCTGATAAGTAAGTTTTTATTAAATGTGCTTCTCAGAATCAGAGATGCATCTGTGTGCAGGGGCACCTTCAACTTCTCAAATACTACCTTTTCTTACCTCTGTTCACTGAAAACAAGGGATGTAAGTGTTGAGTGTATCTTAGGCTTATTGTATGTAGTTATTGTATGCAATAACTGAAGTGAAAAACTTTGTGAAGTAGATGATGCTATGTTATAGCCATCCTTTGCTGGACCCATGCACGTACATGCTGCCAGAACAGCAATACCACACCCATAATATTCCTCAGAAAAACAAAGGCATTTCTTTGCCTTTTGTTTTTATTATGTTCTTTTAGGCTTTCACAACAGCCAGATGGCTGAGCTTTGTAGAAGATAAATCATCTTGCAGATGTGAACTCCCCAAATAAATAAGCAAATGAATGATTAAATTAAAAATATTTGTTGTGAAGGGCTTACGTTCTTTAAAAAACTAAATGGTGGCATATATATATACCGCTGCTCCATTTCAGCTGCTTATATGCATCATTCAACATGGTTTTGCTCCATATTTTTCATAGCAGGCACAGCTTTCTTTTCAGAAAACTTGCTGGAGTGAAAAGCTTTTCATCTGTAGAATACCTGAAAAATAAAAGAACAAAACTTGTTTACACAATAATATCAGTGGGGTGAAGGAAGGAAGCTTATGGGAAGGGGAGGGATCTGGACTATTATGCATATATCTTTATAATCTATCAAAATGAAAGTAGTAAATAAAGTTACTATATTTGAGTCCTTTGAAATAACTCATTTAGGGATTTAGATAATCTTATGGAAGGGAAGAAGGATCCTCTGTTAGGAATGGGTTCCTGGAAGATGATTTTCTTTGAAAAAGAGTTTATAACCACTGTGGGTGCGCTTTTTTTTTTCTTTTTAACAAATGAGGTAAACTGTATATTGATGCTTGTAAAACCATTGCTGGAAATTTTACTAGCTGTGAATTATCACCTCGCTTCATAGCGCGATTAACACTTCTAACTGTAGACTAATTAAAATGCCAATCAGCTCTGAAAAGAAGCAAAATAGCATCTTTATTTGATTTGCCAGTGTGAAGGCTAAATGATGGAGCACATCAGACACTCAGAGCTCTGCACAACTGGAGTGTGCAGCCTCCCCACAACTTCCCAGGCGCTCGTAGTTGGAGGATGGCCCATTGCCGAAGAGTTGGTGTGTGCTGAGCTGCATCTTGCAGTAAAAATAACAAGATTGGGGGTTAGGGGAGCTGTATAAGGATCTGTACTGGCTTAGAAGGCTTTAGCTATGTGTTTTGTGCATGAAGTTTTATACTATCACTTGGCAGAGTAAAATATTGCTAGTATTTCTACACTGGGCCCAAACTGTAGAGATTTGAAAATACTGGGGAGAAAAGGCCATGAATGAAATAAACTTTTTTTTTTTTTCAGTGAATAGAATTTAGGTTGTGGTCTGAATATAAAGTTCTGTTATTTCGGACAAACAAAATGTTTTGGTAACTTCATGATATTAGATTGCTGAAATGAGTTGTTCTTAAAACAGTTTCTGATATTTTTTCTTTTTTTTGAAGCTGATTATTAGTCAAGCAGTTTGTTCTTATTAAAGATTTTTATAAGGTCATATATTTGTGATACTATCTATCCATTACTGTGTTCACTGATCACGTAAATTAAAAGATACAAGTGCTGGCTTCTCCAATTGAAACCCCATTGGCTTCAATGGGAGCAGTGCTGGGCCCCAGTCATTAGCAGGGGTTTTTAAAGCCAGAGACTGGGATGCTGGGCAGATTTTATTGCTGTTGAGAGATGCAATGTTCTTTGTTATTCTTAGCCTCTGACCATTGCTAAAGCTGAATGTTGCCCACCGTTGTCTGTTTATCTTTGAGTTGTGAAGTCTGCTATGCCTCTAGGGTACCTAGCAACGGCTGGTAAATTTATGGGACTTTTTGTCTTTGTGTGAATGTCCTGTCCTGGTCTTGAGGACCATTTTAAGATTGCATGTCTGCACATATTAGATTTCCATTCTGTAGCGTGATGTACCCATAGTCTTCTAAAAAGTAATTTATATCACAAAGAGGAATTTTGGTCTTGGACAAGTCTGTTCTTGTTAAAAGCATGTCTTACATCTTATGGCACTGTTATAATTCAGATCAAGTAATTATGTTGCCATTTTTGTTTTCATTATTTCCTTTAGGTCTAGAGCTGAGTTCATCACATACAGTAACACTTCTATGTAACTGACTGATAGCATAATTAATCTTTAATACCTTTGTATTAAAAAACTAGATATTACCAGAGACTGAAAGAAATCACATCTGCTGTGGTAAATGTTTTCTCTCTTTACTATTGCTGTGGTTTCTGTTGGGGTGACGCTATTCCATTTAATGCTAACAAAGTATTGTGGTTTCTTAGTATTATGCTGCAAACAGGACCCTCTTGGATGAACAAGAACGCAGATTTTCTAGAGTCTAGACTTGCCCTTTTCCTGGTAGTGATACATAGCACTGAACTGTTACTCCTGAAGTTTGTTGTACGCAGCTACGAATGAATATTTTTCAAATGAGTACTCAATACAGGACAAGTAGTAAGCTAGATTGCATTATGTTTCTTAATTGGATTAGATAAAAATGAACATGACTTGGCAGAAGAGCTGCCTTCTGAAACAAGGCTATCCATCAGTTACGCAATTCATCCACACACCCTCCTCCACAAATGCCAAGGAGACATGTCTCTGTGTCCTAATCTTAAAGTTATACAGCTGTGATCAGCTGTCATTAATCTTATAACTTGCTTTCTCTTGCTTGCTTTTTCTTTTGAAATAATATTTATGACTTGAAAAACAACAAAAAAAATTCCATATGCCTATTGATTTCACATTTCCAGTTGTCAGCATAGTGGTCCAGTATTAGAAGTAGGTTGCCTGTGTAAAATGTGACTAAATTATGACATTATTATTTGATGCTCTTAATTTCATAAGGACATGAAAATGGCCATATAGAATTAGCCCACTGTCTGTCCAGTGCTGATGGGCTGCCTCTATGGCCAGAAGAGGAGGCTTTGTAAAAGCAAGTAACAACATGGCTAGCGTATGGTGACTGCCAGCTGCTGGCTGTCTGGTTTAGAAGCTTCGTTATCAAATTGAGCAATGAAACTGTTCCCTTGCAACATGCAGCTCAGACAGGGTACCTCTTAAAAATTTGCCATCAGTAACAGAGTTGCATAATTTCAATGGATTTTCATCTGAGAAAAATACTAACAAAACAAGACCTGGATAAATAATGAATGTATGTAATCAGATATAAGCATTAATGAACAATCTGCACTTTTATTCATTATTGTCATTATTAGGAAAGTCAGGTAGAAATTTGTACAGGATTCACTGCATAAGTTGAGCATGTTGGGTATTAAAATAGCCCTTGTTGATCCTGTTGACATAAATTAGTTCTTGTTTCAAAATTAGTGGTCATCACTGACTTTCTGGGAAGGCTGCATCTCTGTGCCAAGGTTGTAATTCAGACTTATCCAATACTTAAATGAATGAAGCGAAGCAAATGAAAATAGTAACACAGGAAAAATTAAGGAGCATATTTCAATCTGAGTTTCAAGAACAGTTTTTTTGAAAAAATGTGTGTTAATATTAACAAGATTGAAGCTTTGAATGTTTGACATGTGGAAGCATATTTCAATATTTTTCTTTATTTAGCTCTCAAATGTATTGTTTTGCCTCCATGAGCAAGTGGAATGATGGAAATATGTATTTTTATTTGTAATTATTAATGTACTTTAGGTTTATGTTTCATATTATTTTTTATTTTAAAGTACACTCAGACATTTTGGGGATTACTGGACTCTGCTGTGCTAGAAAAATGGAGAGAGCTGTGCTATTTGGATATAGGTGAAGCGGTTATTTAATTGCACTGTGATAATAGATGGTTACTATAGCATGTAGCTACATACAACAGAATTGGATTCTGCAATGCCAAAGACAGTTGTATCCAGCTTAACTGAAGTTTTCATGTGACAAGAGGGAAGAATAAACATCCCGTGTTCAAACTGGGTGAGAAGGCAGAGTGAATTGTGAATCGATACTTTTCTACAGAAGGGCTTAGCTGACATAGTAAGCAATTAAGCCTCATGATTTTTGCAGTAAACTTCATGGAAGATGATGTGTTACGTAGGGTACAAGTGGTTGTGTGGCCATTACTCTTTTTTGGTGCAAATACAAAATTATTTCTGAGAAGTGGGATTAGAATAGTTAACATATACTAGAATACTGCATCTGTTTCTGGGGTCAACATCTTCAAAAGGTGTGAAGAACTGGACAATGTCTACAGAAGAGCTAGAAAGAAAGATTTGTGGGCTGGAGAAATGTTATTGTGTTGGGGGGATATCAGAGTCAATCCAAGTTTGTTGGTGTGTTTTGGTTTGGGTTTTTTTTTTAAGGACAACGATGTAAAGCAGTGAGTTTTTCATAGAAAGATAAAAGCACCATTAAAAAGACTCTTTAAATCACATGGAGAAATACAGAACAATGCTTGGAAGCTGGATCCTGAAAAATTCAACTGAGAATAAAGGAAGAGGTTCTTGTTTTAAAACAAACAAGAGAACACTACAGTTTTCATAGAAACCAGAAAGCAGTGAGAATGGTAGACTCTTGCTTTATGTCTTCAGACAGTATGCATTGCTTTAAGAGATACACCAGCAACGAACACAAACAACTGTAGCAGGACAATAGGATAAGACATTATTACCCATAGGTAATTTGTATGAATCCAAGGTATGGAGAAGCTGAGAATCAGGCCTAGTGATTGTGGTAACTACTGTAAATTTATATTAGCTTAAATTAAGACATGTCACATGTAATTGGAGAATCAATTCTTCACTCCCTAAGCATATATATTCTTAAACAGCTGAAACCAAAGAGTGTATTTTTGAGTATTAATTAGCACAATATAAACAATAGCTGGCAGAGTAGTCTGCTGGGAAAAAGGCAATATTTTTCAATTCTTTAAACAGTCCAGTAAAAAGAATTCTGTTTCTGTAAGGAGCTCTTGTAGTAAATCATTACAAGCAATATACAGCTCTTTTTCTCTATGTAGTTACTAGTTAAGTATTACTCTGAGGGAGACTTTAAAGGACTCCAAGCTCTTATGTTACATCTGTATGGGAGTACAGATGTAGAGCTAAGGGAAGCACAATGTCACAGAGAGCCTCTGGGGGCTACATTGCCTGAGAAGATTGATGGGAATTTGTTACTGCGTGTTACTAAGAATAAGCAGTTAGTGACTGGTAGGAAGTATCTCCCTAGGGAGGCAGATAACTTCTATCGCCTGTGGATCACAGCTTTTTCCTTGGTATTTAGTTTAAGTAGATGTGCTTGTAAGAGATACATATATACCCTGGCAATTAGGTAGAAGAGAGAGGGCTGTTTGGAAGGGAATGCTGTGCTTTCAGTCTTATCGAATGGAAAACCTCTACCTATAAGGTTACACCAAACCCATGAGGGCCTTCAGAAAGGCATTTCTGTGAGTTTTTGCGCAAGTATGCAGCATCATTGCTCTTGTTGCAAAAGAAAGGCAAGTCTGTATGATGAAATTAAGACTTTTTTGCTTTCACAGACATGAGTTTGGGAGTGTTTTTTTCTGTCAGGTGACATAACTGAGGTAGAAGCAGTGAGATGTTGTTTCACCCCTTTTTAATAAGAGACTCCAGTCTTAGCTGATTGTATGTGGAAATGGAGTGACTGTGTACTTGCTGAAGGTTACTAAGGAAAAAACTCTGGCAAGAGGAGAATAATTGATTTTTAAAGATGAACGATACTAGTGAGATAAGGGAAAAAAGGAAGAGAGCAAACTTTGGAAGTACTTAAGACCCTAGAGAATTGGACTGTGACCTTTTATATAAACATGAGTATGATTTGTCAAGAGAATCTTGAGTAAAGTATTTCCTTCCCTTTTCAATTATTTCAATTAATCCACAAGAATATGCAGTGCGTTAAAACCATAGTGTGGCTAAGAGCTGCTGAGGAGCTCAGACTTCAGGCTGAAAAGAAGCCAAATTTGGGGGCATATGAGTAGTACTGGAACCGGCGGCAGCAATGCACAACATCATGTTGTTTGCTTGAGCACACTTGTAAAGACAGTGAATTGCCAGGGTAGAATTAAAATCCTTCAGCAGAAGTTGCCAAGTCTGTTTTGTGTTAATGAGGGGAAAAGTATTCATGCCTGCAGCAAAATCAAGTGTTGTAGGAAGCATTAAAACCTCCAAGGTGCCACCTTCTCCTATAAGGACAAACAGGGGAAAAGAGGGGGAGCTGTCAAGGGGTTCTTTACTCTTGCAGGAAGAAACAGGTTTTGGTAAGATCATCCCTATTTCATTCTCCTCATGTTGCTTCTCTTGGTGTGGAGTTGTTTTTACAATGATGATGGCTAAAGATTCAGAATATCAAACTGAATCTGAATTATCTGTTATGTGATAGAAACCTTGCAACCTACCTTAAACCCTTCATTGAAAGGCTGAAAAAGCTGTTAAATGAGTTAACTGGTTAGTTAAATGGTTAGTAGTGCCTGTTTCTTGACTCACTGTTTCTCTCTTATTTCACCTATTCCAATCACCCAGAACATGAAATGGCTTCAGCATGTAATAACTGGAACAACAAGAGTAGACAGAAAACATAAGACTCACACTGTGGATTTTGAAAATAAATAGCTTCAGGAGGGCTCCTGAGCTGTCGTAGCTGGAACATGCCTTTATCAGAATTGCAATGAAACACATCATTTCTGTAAATAATACATGTTTAATTGTAATTTTCAGTGTAGACTCCTTGTCTCAATATCTTTACACTGGAGTTATTGTTAGGCTGAAGTTGCCATGAGGTCTTTATTTTCTTGTTTGTAGCATTCTCATAATTTCACATTTAGTTGTCACTCTAGTAACATCATAGTGTGGGGTTTTTTTAAGAGTGTTCACATATGCTTTTTTATCTTTAGGTTACAATGTTGACAGATGGTGAATACTTTAAATCTTGGCATATCACAATGTCTGTTTTGAAAGACAATTCATTTTGGAGAAATAGAGAGAGGCTCAAATCCAGTATTGTGGAGCACACGGGTTTGTGGCATCAGCCATTTACTTTAAGGGACTGCATGTAGCCTGCACTCTTATTGAAGATCAGTGATTTAATTTCCAAAATGCCTGTATAAGTAAGAGAAGACCTTAAGCTAAATCATGAAATTATTTCAAAGCCAAATTCCCCATTAACAGGATTGTTCTTTATTTGCTTGTACAGTTAGCGCTTTGCTCTTAGTAAACGAATGTGTACATTTTTATAAGAAGGCTTTCAGAACTCTGTTTTATGTAGCATTATTCCTGCTGTCTAACAATAATATTCATGGTCCTCTATCATAAGAACTCTGAGTAAAAGAGGTCCAAAATGTTCCTTCCCTTTAAAGGACTGTGTTTGCATAGTCTTGTTTTAAGTAGCTTTAGCTTTGTATTCATCAGAGCTCCATAAACGTAATGGGAATTCATGTTTTCGTAAGGCCAATCCACAAGCCTGCTACTTCTGCCAAAATCACTTTCAGAGAAAAGTAGTTATGTGCTCTAGAGACATAAATGGTTACCACAAATAGGTAGTAAGAAACAGTTCAGCATTTGCATTAATTTCAATTCTTTTTCAAAATTTAGAGAGGTGGAGGGAAATTTAAAAAAAAAAAAGGATGAATAATGTTAACTATATTACATATATGATTTTCACAGGGACTACAAACTGTGATGAGGTAAACTTTCTGAAATTAAACTCTCGTCATGATGCATTCTACCCTTGAACAATTTAATATAAGCAAAAAATATCTACTAATCAATGTGAAAAGCAGCAGTTGTGCCATGAAACAATTTATGATATAATTTAAAATACATGGTTGGCAAATGCTCTGATATGAATTTGGTATTTCACTTGGAGTTTCTTTTAGGAGTAATTTAGTTACTTTTAAGTATGCTAGCAGTGAAATCAAATGTCTGCACTAAATGAAGTAAAAAGTAAAGGTTTTGGGTGGGGAAGGAGAGTTGCTGGATTATTTAAACTTCTGTGTGCAATTCTTTTATGAAAAGAATTTAGACCTTAGCTTTAAAACTCTGAAGAAAAATATACACTTGGGGTATAGAACAGGTAATTAATGGTTGCCTGTAACACTGAGCCTGTTCAATCTGTGTAATTAGAGCAAATTGGGCAGAAACACTATTATCAGCTGTTAAATGCTATTGTGCTGCTTCATTTCTCTTTTTCCACTTGAGATGAGACATGACACCTTAATTGAATACATCTTGATGTTGGTGTCAAATTTTAAAGCATATACAAGTGTGTCTTCCTCTTACTGAATCATGGTGAACAGTTTTTAAGTAGCTGACAGTATCTTCCACTGACTGAAAAGTATACAGACCATGCTGCTTAATGTATGAATCAACATTAGATAGTTACAGGTTAAGGTCACTGGTGATCAACATCTTTGTGATACCATCATTGTGATACCATCATCGATTAGGCTTTTTCTCTAGGTTGGTTAGCAGCTCTTGGAATTATTGAATATCAAATACTCATGGTCTTATGGATATGCTGGCGGATCTTGGTGGGGAGAAATGGAGTCTGGCTGCAGTGGTCAATCCTCCTTCACAGGCAGGCTCTTGAAGGATACTGGTGACCTGTGTATATTAAACAGGAGCTGTGTTACACAGAGTCTCCTTTTCTTTCATCCTGCTCAGTCTGTGAGGCAGCACAGGTGAGGGATGGAGGGAGAAGGGGGTTGGCCTGGGCTGCAGTGTTGCAAATGACATAAAATTGTACAGATGCACCAAAATATCCTTGTTTTGAAGACATGGTAATGTACTACAGCAAGGGGCTCAAATCTGATCCACAGAAGATGGTGAAGTTAATATACTAGGTTACAACACTATATCCATGTTATCTCATTAGAAATAAATGCTTACAATTTTCTACCTTCAGTCTGACAATGTTTTCCTTCTTTACAGTACTTGTATCAGTAATAATAAATATTACATTATAATGCAAGTCATCTTTAGCATCATGGATTTTGACATCGAGACTGCCCACATTTACCAAAATAGACTCCAAACTGGCACCGTTTTTTTGTGTGTTTGTGTTTTGTTTTTTCAAACTCCTTTCTTGTGAAAGATCACATGAAAATTTGCAGTCAGTGTCTTGTGATGTGTTGACTTCTATGCTTGAGGATGTTTGCTGTATGTTATTTTAGTCTAGTTCTGGATTTTCCCACAGCAGCAAAATCCTTATATGTCTAAATTATAACATCTAATGACTTCCAGGATTTTCTTGTTTGCAGTGGTCAATTGCCATGACAGCAGCATTGAGCAGGATGATAAAATGTGAGCGTATGCCTCTGGGATACTCTTTGACCCATTGGGTCAGAGCTGAAGACTAGCTCCACTTAGGAGCTCTTGTCTTCTCTGTAGCAAGCTTAAAATATAACCTGCTTACATAAATGTTTAATATGCATAGAAAGAGTCATGAGTGTGTGTAAGCAGGGAGCGCATTCATGAGAGAACAGGCTTCAGAGAGCTAGAGTTTCTTCCATCAATATCATAAAAAAACATTAGAGAAAAGGGGAACCCCTTTGCCTTCCATTAAGGCAGTTGGAAAAGAGATATACTTAGTCATCATCTGCCAAAAAAGGCACACACAAAAAAAGCTGTTTGGGTTTTTTTGTTTGTTTGTTTTTAAACCAATTCTCCAAAACCAGATGATAACAAAAAGGAATTGAAATTGGAGTAGGTCAGTACAGCAATCATCTGGAAAGGAAAGGTAACCACTGTAAAGACTTGCCAACACCTGTCTAGTTAGAAATATTCTTTGTAAGCTGATGCTGGAAACCAAGGAAAGGCCAGAGGAAAAACTGAAAGGTTATGGTCTACGAGTGTTCATGCGTCTGTCCAAGTGATATTTACTATCTTCCAAATCTATGATGCTATCTTCCACCATTGCAGAAAGGCTAAAACTAAGTTGATAAACTAAATTGTTTAAAGCACAAGGTGTTGTTAGCAGCAAATGAAGATTAATAAATACATCCACTGTCAGCTTCTTTCCATGGTGTGGGAGAGAGAAAATGTCTTGCAGCAGCAGCTCCCAAATTCCAGTATTACATGGCAAAATCCTCTGAAAGGAAACAACCATATGTTGGTTGTGCTGTGTGAAGATAAGGTGGAAAATTTGGAGGAATAGGAGTATGCCATCCTATTTTTGTGAGATCACTCAAGACCCCTCACTTTGGCTTGATTTTTCAGACAGAACACTGCACGCTTCTGCATTACAGTACTTCAGAGTAGCCTTCCCTTCTGCAAAGAGCTGCAGGGCCTTAGAGGGAAGCAGTAGTTTCTCTTTGAAATACTGCCAGTAGAGAAATGCTATTGGTAGCCCTTCAAAGAGAAATAAATTCCTCTCCAAGTCTAGCTATGTTATTCCTCAGCAATGATAGAAGAGAATACTTTGAAAATAGCCAAGATGACCTGCAGAGGCATTGCTCGCCAGGTTATAAATGGTATTTGTTAGTTGTGGAGTGGCAAAGCCTGCAATAGAAACGCCACCAAAGATCAGAGTCATGTGGTGCTAACTGATGCTGAAATAGGCTCTAGTTCAGAGCTCTCTACTGGAGCTGTGTGGGGTTTTTCCAATCCTATGGAGATAGTTTGGGTATATCTATTCCTGACCTTCAGTACCTAGCAATGTAAATAGCATTGCCTGGGTAGGTTCTCCTGGCAGAATTCAGTTTCTTTTATTGAATGTTAGCATGCTGTTATAGTTATTTATTTAAACTCAAAATAGGCAATGAAGCATTTTTCATCCTTAAATCAATTCTAAGATCCTGAACTATGAATGTGTCCCTATATCTTTCAAATGAATAATAATAGATATTAATCTTGGTGGAAAAAATACTTTCACCCCAGATCCTATGAATATTCTAAGTAGGATCTTTAAAGCTATTCTGACATCTGAGGAGAATTTTGGTCATTGAATATCTGATTTTGCTGTCACACATGCTGATGCACATCTATTAACTTTGATTTATATCTTTAAGCCAGAGCACATTCAGGGTATTGACTTTTTTTTTTTTCTCAGAGGAAAAAGCTACTGAAGAACCTAAATGAAAATAATTTAAGAAATATTTTTTTTTTCTTCTCAGCCTATTTCTAGAATGAGTATGAATCTATCGTGTAATCATGAGCTACCAGCAATTAACAGTTATTCACTGGCACAGTTTGAGGACTACTGAGTCCCAGTCAGGGTCCCATTGTTGATACGCCTGCTTCAATTTGTAACTAAGAGGAGCTTCCCCAGCACAGCCTTACATTTAATCATAAGATTACATACAATAAAGTGTTATGAAGGGCAGAGGGAATGTGGCATAAAAGGAGAGTTATAATATGATATTTTGGTGCTTCCTTCCAATCTGGATGTGCTCAGGCACATCTTCCTTAATTTGACATGTTTCTTCCAACACATTGTTACTAGCAACTTTTGGTTAGCAAAATTACTAGCTAACCAAATTCACTGGGGAGGGTTGCAGCATAAAAATCCTGGTTTTCCTTATTGCTTTGCTTGGGGAAGGGCTGCTTCTCAACTCTCCATGCCTATTCTTCAAGCCACATCAAGGTGAATGTACAGGGGAAGGTGATTCTGCTCTATACTGGAGCTCACACCAGGATGTTATAATCTTTTTGAAATTCCCTTCTTAATCTGATTTGCTAGTGATGAGTGTGCATGGAAGTTGGGGCTCAGTGATTGTATAATCTGTGTAGTTTAGCAGAACAATTGCTTTGCCCCCTCGCTCTGGCAGTGGCTTTCTTGCTTCTGCCACTTTCTACTCTTGGAGAGAAACCTCCCTGAATGAGCCATTAATTATTGTGTTGTTCTGCACAAAGCCCATCTGGTTTTGGATGTCTCTTTTTTTTTTTTTTATTGTGAGAAGAAAAGACTGGAAAAAATACTAAAAGCATTAGCAAAAATGTTGTGCATTGAGATTGAGGTCAATAATCTTGGTTTTTTTATATTTTTGGTGGTTGAGCATAAAAACAACCACAGTAGAAATGAGTTTGCTCTCTGTGTTCCCTTGTTTTCTTCTGATTATGAAAAGCTTCTCTCTTTCCTTTCCTAGTTCTGTGAAAGAAACTATGAAAAACAGGTTTGTTTTTTTTTTAATTGAAATGTGCAAAGAGATCACTGCTTATTTAACTTATCTTTCTGGGGACATAACAGTTCACTAGGAAGTAGTAGGGTATTTTTGGAGATTGTTTTCTCTCTACAAATGCTGGCCTACAAAACGGGCTTGTAAATATTTTAGTCCATTTTGAGAAGTCATCTGTTTTGGGCTTTGGCTTTTTTTTTTCTTGTTTTTTTTGGGGGGGTTGTGTGGTTTGGGGTTTTGGGGGTTTTGTTTTTTTGGTGTGGTGAGGTTTTTTTGTGGTTTGGAGTTTTTTTGGTTTTGTGTTTTTGTTGGGTGGTGTGTTTTGGTTTTTTTTTTTTTTAATATGTTTCAGGCAGATATCCAAAGAAGCATGAAGGTGGGTTTGGTTTTTTTCCTGTCTGTATAATTCTTTGCAAGCTGTATTGTGTAATGAGTTTTTAAGCAGAACTCCCCTCAGAATTAATGGGGTAGTCTACTTAAAATCAATGTCACAGGATAGTCCTATGTATTTGCATACTTTAATTATATAAATGAATTGTGCATCTTAATTATTACATGATTACATGCCTTAAATGTGTAATTACAACTACTTATGCTAACTGCATGACCAAAAGCATGAAATTAGGGTGTGTAATTACAGTATATACAGTAGTAGAACAAGTGTGATTTAGCTTTTTGTGTACTAAATATAACTTTAAAATAAATAATAAATGCCACACTTTGCATAATATTCTCTCCAAAGATTATTATGAGGAAGCTGGTAACAACAAAGCCAACAAATGCTTCATTTTTGTTTATTTGGGGGACATGTGTCTTGACTTTTATACTGCATACCCTGCCAAGCAATAAACCAATACCTGCCATAAGACAATGACCGCAAAGAGTGATCTTAAATAAAGTAGTCATGCAAAATTAAAAAGAAATCTTTCATGATCTTCACCTATAGTATAATTTTTTTAACCTGTTTCATGAAACTTTGTATCTATTGGGTATATGTTCTGATGCTGAAAGTCAGGGTTGCTAGGATCATATGGAATGACAGTAACATCAAGCCAAAATCAGTTATCTGCTTTAAGCAGAGTTGAAATGCATTGTGCAGATCAAAGTCAGTATTTCCTACCATATATTTTAAGTAGTGGCTAAGTTAAAGCCACTTAAACCCATCTTTCATTGCACAGCCACATCAAAATAACATGACTTATCTGCCCTGATTATTCAGAGATGCTGGAGGGCATGCCTGACAATTCCTTTAAGCAGCTAGTGACTGTACATGTTACCCCAAATTGCCACGGTGAATTAACAGACAACCTGGGGGAGAAGAAAAGGGGATTAGGAATTCCACTTGAAAACCCTTTACTTTCTGGAAGCTGTTTGTCACCCTGGGTTTTGTTTCAGACAGGTTTTCATTTGTAAGAAACCCTTGTAACTTCTTACTCCATCGTCTGTCTTCTCCACTTCACATTGAGATACTCGTACATTCCCAGCTCTGTGTCTGCAGAAAGTGCTCTACAGGCTGGGATTTTCCCAACGTGGAGCAGGCTGAAGTTGTAGAAGAGTTTTGTCCAGGGATTTTTGTAGAGGAAGCTCAGTCTTAAAGTCCACCCTTGTGACCTGTCCGATCTATTGCACAGATGGCTGGCTGATTCTTCAGCTTAGCTTTACAAGTACTTTAAGATGAAGGCACAGATGATGTTCTACTACTATCATGTCTGGAGAAAGAGGGGTGTAGGAACTGGTTTTTTTGGAAGACTGATCGACTTTGCTGTTACTGGCAATTTTCTGGGGAGTTTGTATAAACAGTAAGCTTTTTTTAAGGGGTTTTCTCCAAATATGGAGTGTCTCTTCAGGACTACAAACTTTTTGTTATCTTGAGCAACTTGATTTTTCTATGCCTCAATCTTTGATGTGCAGAAAGATATGATATGCTTTTCTGTAATGCAGAAGTGTTGTAAGGACACTGGAGATTGCATGGCCTCAGTAGGAGCTGTGTGAATACCTTTTATAGGTAGGGATGAAATAGGAGAGATTGCTAAGGGCGAAACAAGTGTTCCTTCTCTTCCTTCACGCAATCAGAGGCAGCTGCTGTTCCTGTATGAAGCAGTAACAGGTTGTTGTATTCTCTCTTCAGGCAGCTGCCACCAGCCTTACATCCTGCTGCTGACCGAGAGCCACTCACAGCAGGAACAGGCCTTCCCAGGGAGAAAGGGATGGGTCTGGAGCCCCCAAATGGCAAAAATCAGTTTAATGAAAAAAGACCAAGATCGGTCATTTATTCACCAGGGCCATCACTTTGCTGCAAAGAAAAGGTCAGCAGGAAAATGGTGCCTGCTGTGCTTTAGATCTGAAATGTTCCTTCATTTCTCAGCCCTGTGTGAGTAGATCTATTTGTGTCTACTGTCTTCTGATCGTGAGAATTGTATGTTAAGAGTTGTATAACACATTTCCTGTTTTTACCCAAAACCAAGATGATAACAGTAGCAAAGAGTAGAGCCACTCTAAATCCCACACCTTCAGAATGCATTAGTGATGTGGTTTAGATATCAGGACAATAACGGTGAGGTTAGATATCAAAATGATTACAGAACTGGTTGTGCCATATTCAATAAGATGATTGCTTAACTTCAAATAGAGCTGCAGGTTAAAAGATCTTTGGGTTGAAGATTCCCGATTTTTTTCTCGTTGTGCTGCGAAAAGTTGTTTGCAGAGATTTTGTGTCCAAAGTAGGAGCTGTTTCTTAGAGCATCTATTGTAATTCATTGATGACTTCGGGGAACGGTAAGCATGGGATTTCTGAAAGAGCTCATAACCAGCTTCAGACAGGATTTCTGTGTTTACTATGCCATTATTTTAGAGGCAGGAAAACAGAAGCACAGGCAGCAGGAATGTCAAAAGCATCATAGGGAGTTAAGATTATGAATTCCTTGGACTTGCTGAATTTTCCATTTGGGAAATTTGCATTTTTTCCATTTGGAAAAGTGATTTTCCTCAAGTATCATAGTAAGCCCCTGGGAAAACTAGGTGTAAAAGTTTTTTGAACTTTATAGGAAAAGTGTTGATGGTGAAACATGTGGAGCTACTGCAAGCGCCAGTGGTCTTGTCACCACACAGGTATGTTTCAGGAGCTTTTTTAGAAGACCCATAGTCACATTTCATGTTCTGCTAGCGTCCACCAAGTTTCTCCTGGGATTCATCACATGCATGAAACTAATATGCCTTTGCATTTTTTTGCGCGGGGAGAAGCTTTGTCTAAGAAAGACTTCCAGTTATTATTAAAAAATGTGCTTGCCTTGAGTTGGCAAATGTAAGGCTGTATTGGGTTTTTTTCTGTTTAAAGAAACACAGGTTGCCTAATCATCCTCAAATTTTAAAAGAAAAATGCTCTGTGTGGATTAATGGAGAGTCTTCTGATATACTGGAAATTTTTGCAACAAAGCCAGGGGCTTGCAAAGGGATGCCAGGATTAAAAGGGAGACTGTTCTATAATTTACAGACTCTTCACAATTCCACAGATTCAATAACACACTTTACACTTTCAGGAGCTTGTTCTACTTCGTTCCTATTCTGCGCTCTAAAAGCACTTGCACGTGAGAATATCAGATTACAATTTAATGACAAACACGCACAGAAGCTTTTTTTTCTCCTTCTGTGGTCTTTGTGTAAATATTTCCATGGTGATATTTAAATCCTCTTTGTCTATTATTATTATTATTCTTGTCATTCTTATGTTTACAAATAACTGTTAAACACCTTGTGGGGAATATGCTACAGTCTCCTGGCATAGGATTTCTTGTTCTGCAGGTTCCCAAGGTGGTTTACATACTTGATGCGTAAAAAACCTGTCCTGGTTTCAGTTGGGATAGAGTTAATTTTCTTCCCGGTAGCTGGTATAGTGCTGTGTTTTGGTTTTAGCATGACAATAATGTGGATAACACACTGATGTTTTAGTTGTTGCTAAGTAGTGCTTACACTAGTCAAGGACTTTTCAGCTTCCCATGCTCTGCCAGGTGCACAAGAAGCTGGGAGGGGGCACAGCCAGGACAGCTGACCCCAACTGGCCAAAGGGCTGTTCCATACCATATAACGTCATGCTCAGTGTAGAAACTGCGGGGAGTTGGCTGGGGCACAGCAATTGCTGCCCGGGGACTGGCTGGGCGTCGGTCGGTGGGTGGGGAGCAGCTGCATCACTTGTTTTTCCTGGGTTTTGTTCCCCCCACCCACCTTGCTTTCCTTTTCATTACAATTTATTATTATTGTTGTTGTTGTTATTATTTTATTTCAATTATTAAACTACTCTTATCTCAACCCATGAGTTTTCTTACTTTTGCTCTTCAGATTCTCTCCCCCATCCCACCGAGGGAGGAGGGTGAGCAAGCAGCTGTGTGGGGCTTGGTTGCCGACTGGGGCTAAACCATGACAAAACCCCACTGAAACATAGCTGTCTTAGGCTTGTAATAGAATCTCTGCTTCATTTACACTGTAGCTTTGTAGGAGACCACAAGGTCCTTTCCTATCCTCAGTGAAGCTGGCTTATGACTAAGATTACAAAATGTGAGAAACTTCTTAATAGAAGTTAAGAAATAAATGAAAATAAGAGCAACGAAGCCAAAAAACAAGACTGGCAAAATGTTCTTGCCACATGCTAAGCTTTGTAGGAGGTATCTGCGTGGATTAAGACACTTCTAATTGCTTGACACTGGAAATCTCCATCAGGTTTAAAAAAAGAAAAGAAGATTTGGAAATTTTTATAACATTGAATTTCTCCATTAATTAGGATGTGAGCCATGTGATCCAGTAGTTAAAGCCAAGGGTTTGGCAATAAGAAGATCATGGTGTTCTAATTATGCAGTTCAGATAATTTTCCATTGTCTTTATTTTATTCACGTGTGTGCAGTGGATGCTTTAAAATGTGAAAATCAGATTTAAGACTCTGAGCTACCTATAATTCTACATGAAACCTCTATATGGAGAGCTTATGTAAATTTTCTTCTTTTGTATTTTTCATTCTCCCTTTTTCCTCACCTGCTCAGGTGTTTTAATAATAATGCACATAGAGACACTTCTGTTCTCAACCTGCTGAACAGAGCTCATCTCCATCTATGCACACGAAGAAATGCTCTTTGCTCTCATGGTTCTGAATTTCCCGATGGCCTGTTGCTGGCAGCGTTCATTTGGAGAATCCTACTTTCCTTGCGCATTTTAGTCTGAGTATCTACACCAGTATTATCAGGAAGGGAAGACTTTGGCATAATGCCTTGAATCTGAAGACTGTTGCAGTCTGTGCCTAGTCCATATCTTGGTGTGCTCCCTCAACCCTATGTATCTGTTCTTTTCCACTGTACTTGGGGATAGGGAGAATATCAGCTCCCCACTGTCATGGTTGGCCAGAAGGTAGAAGGAAAGCAACCATTTAGATGATTATTTTTAAGACCTTCCGCAGAGTCAGAAGTTCTATGTCTTCCTAGCCTACTTAATGGATCATGAGAAATGGAGCTAGGATCTCTGTGTATTGCAGATGGCCCTCCTGAGTTGTATTGAATTCTTAGAGCTGCAGCCCCAAGAACGTTGCGCATCTCCTTGTTAGGATAAAGTGTAAAGTTTACTCTGCTGTCTTTCTGTTGAGGATGAATTGATATTAACACAGAATTACATTTATACTAACCTGCTCCCTATGGTCTTGAACCTTGGTCAATTTTTGTACATGTGAACTTTCATTCTTTTCCAATATGAGGCAGGATTGGGGAAAAGGACTTGTTGTCTTCCTGTTTTGAGAGAACCTCCTGTTTGTGAAGACCCTTATTCATGGAAATTAAATTTGATAATAATTGCTGCTCTGGCTCACAGGGGAGAACTTTGCTTGAATTCAGTGACACTTCAGTTTCCTTGTTCAGGATGTGCTGATGAACACAGTGGGAGGTGCGAATCAAGGGCAGCCAGAAGAAGAGGTGGAATAGACCAAAGTAATTTAAAAGTGTAAGTACTATGCTTGACATCCAGAATTGTGTAAGGACATTAATTATTATTATTACTATCATCAAATAATACAGGTCAAATAATAGGTCAGAGGAGCGATATGTCCACAGATACTCCGTACAGAGTGCCATGGTTAGCTGGCTCCAAGAACACACAGTACTGTTCCAATTAATTGAGAGAATAGCTTGATACTTCACAGGTTGGAGCAGCCAGATCATTCTAAAGCAGTGATTATCTTCCCTGCTACAAAGTGTGTTTAATTTCAAACTTAATTGTATCCACATTTCCGTTTCTAATTAATCCAGATATAGAAGTGCTATAGTAACCGAACAGCGTGTTCTTTGAGGAAATAAAACATGGCACAATCCCGTGGCACCAGAGTAATCTGATTAAAGAGATGTTTATGTAACACAGGTCTTTAAAAGTTAACTAATTTCCCATATGCTTACTATTCTTGTGATGCACTTTAGTTTTAAAGGAGAGATGAGAAATGTCCATCTTGCTCATTTTATGCTTTGGGATTTCCACTGTCTCTAGTTTGTCAGGGAATTTATGGAGGTGATTGAAAAGGTAGCCAGCCGCTTGGTAGCATATGCTTTTGAACAGGGCAAGAATCCAATTCTTAGTAGGAAATTTCCACCACTGGTATCTGCACAGGGGATTAGATGCACTGATCTTAATAATTAATAAGGTGTACCTCTGTAATCTATAGCATGTATTTCTGAGAGGGTTCCTGCAGGTGGCCAGTATTCACAAGGTCAGAATGGCCCGTAAGAGGCTAGGGACTAGTTTTTTCACCTATGGTTTTGCGTGTACTGAGCTAAAGGGCTGCGAGTGCTCCAAGGCAGTGCAAAGGTTTCCATGTATCTGAACGGCACTGAAAACCAAAGATTTATCAGAGTGCTGTCTATGACTGACCTCTGTCACCGGTGTGTTGATTTTGTTGCTGCTGTGCAAATATATAACCTTAGAAAATTCAAAACCTGGGAGAAATGCATGGTTGAACTAGCCCTGAATATTTCTTTTCATCTAAAAGAAAACCTTTTGTAACAAGCAAGTTGGATTGCTTTGTTTTGTTCTGGTTTTTCATCTGGAAGTGCTGCATGTGCACTGGTTCTGATGGACAGTATTATGGCTGATATTTTTGGGGTTGATTTGGAAGTTCTGGCAATGGAGGAAAACCAGTGCTTTCTAGGAGGGAGATGGAAAAACTAATGCTGACACTGTTAGTAACACCAATATGAAACAAACCACAGCTGGATCTTTAATACGGTATCAGGCTTGGAGTTAATGTTTAGACTCTCATTGGTGGAAACTGAGTGCACTGAGGAAACCTTGTTCATAAACACTCTCTGAGGGATCTTCTGTTACCACTTGATACAAAGCTAAGAAATAGACTTATTTGTTTTTCAGAAGTCTCCAAGAAAAGACCTTGTGTATCTCCCTTCCAGCTGAAAGCTTTAGTCCTGATGACATCCAGCTGGTGGGCTGGATGAGAGAGATCAGCTGGAGAGACATTGGATGATGGAAAGGAAGATCTGGAGGCAGAGCTATGACAGAATTGATATTGCAGCGAGGGGTTTCATTTCATTCAGTAAAACATCTTTAGAAAAAGAAAGTGCTTTAGTACTTATTTAAATTTCTGACATCGAAATTCTGGGGGAAAAAAAGAATTGCCTCTGAAAACTGATCGGAGTTCTTAGAGTCACCTTTTCTTTCAAGATGTAAACCAGATTTAAAGCTGTTTACTAAGAAGAGAGCACCACCTTGTGTTAGTAAGTCACTACACCTTGTAACACCGTACGTGAACACTTTCTCGTGCAGTTGAATTGAACTTGAAGAATAAAAATGCACTTTTTTCTCACGTAGTGGTCTTGTGCTTGTGCTGTAGAAAGCCAGGAAAGAAAAAAGCTGCAAGTGCAGCGATTAAGAGCTGGATACGTGGTCTGAGGGTCAGAACTTACGCATCAGCGCATGCACTGACAGAACTCCGGGGTTATTCTGAATTCAGATTCTTAGATGAAATTCAGATTCTGATACAAAATTCGAGTTTGTGGGATCTAATGCTCTTCAGAAAAGCTTTTTCATTAAATAAAAGTATATGCAGTACCCATTTGAGAGGTAATAGAATGAATGCACATCTCTAGTAAGCAATAATGAGGATGACTACTGTACTGTGACACTGTTGTTTGCTGCATACACATACAGAGTAATATCTCATAGGAGATATTAGTCTAAGTGTCTTGCCATGTCTTCACCAAATCAGATATTTAATAAGGTATTTCAAATCTATCTGTAGTAATTAGGATGATTATCTCTTCAGATCCACAAATATTAATTTGAGATTATTTTACCATAAATTTATACTGAAGCTTTTGTTTTCTTTATACTTTGTTGATTTATGGTTCAGGTAGTATATTCTAGAAGAACCTATTTCATAGACTGGACTTTCTGCAGTTAATATATATTATGATTTTGTGCTTATGAAAAGTAAAACTTCAGAATATTTGACTACATGGATTACCATAAGGGTGGGATAAATTAGAGACATTCCTTTCTTTAATGTATAAATATGGTTCAGGTTGTGTAAGTCACAATTATAATACAGCATAGAAGGCTGTTTTGCATCAAAGGAAAAAAAAGTTTTAAATATATCTGTAAACCCGGGTTCTACATTGAGTTCTTCTGCAGTCTTCTTCAGTGACCTTAACAAAAATAAGTAGGAGGCAATTTTGTGGCATTGGAGTCAACAGCTAAGCAGCTAGGAGTCACACTTTCAGCATCCTTTAAATACTCTTTAAAAATTGACATTTTGGGTGTATTTAACTTATCTTGATTGCAGAAAAAAACCCCCTGGCTTTAATAGTTCTAATTTATTCTTTATTAACACCACAATAAACAAAACCAGTTAATCTCTGCTGATGCAGGAATAATACAGATATATTGCATATTATCTCAATCTTAGTGAACAAGCTAGGGCAGTGTTCCCAGAAATATTTTGTTAAGGCATTGAATAAAGGTGATATATGTGTGTATGTAAACTTAGGAGAACTTTCTGGTTGCTTGAACATGGATGCGTTTCATCTTACTTACCAGTCTTCAGTTAATCAATTTGAATGCAGGTGATGTTTTTGCATTGTTATTTAAGCTTCATTTCCCTATACTTGTTTTGTTGTGAAGGAGACAGGAAAGAGTTTGAGATCTCATCTATTTTCTTTTATACAAAGCTAAGTTGATTGAGTTTCATTTTTTGTGAAGCAGAATAGTCTCACAGACAAATTATCAGCGCGAGGTTTTTTTGGCATTGTGTGTGTGTGTGATGATGAACATTTCAGCAACTTCATTCACAATTTAATACAGGACCTTAATCCATAACATTCTCATTTTGTACAGATAATCTTCACTTTTTGTGAAGTCCTTTTACAGATGGACCTGTGTTCTGATTAGGAGCTTTTCTGAAAGGAACTTAGCTCTTCCAGCATGGAAATGAGCCTGGAGAAAAGGATCACCATATGATGGAGCCAGTGGAAAACAAAGAATGAATCTCTGCATTTCTGAGTTTGAATACGAATGTCTGACTCTAAACTGAAATTGAATTGTAAGTTGGGGAAACAGAAAAACAAGGAAAAATAGGTCTCTGAAGAAAAAGTACTGAAAGAAGCAAAGAGGAGTTTAATGTATTTGCATGAAAATTATTCCCCTGTGAATGAAACAAATATATGTAGTGTGAATGAAGAACACACAAATCTTCTACTTCCAAAAACTACGCTAGAGATGTAGATATTAAAGTATTTGAAAAGTATGTTAGAGCTTAAAAAGGGTAGTTAGGCTTCAGAATTAATTATTTGAATAACAGAAAAATCTCTCTGAGATGGAGACATGATATATAACATGGTGCCCAGCAGTGAATACTGCATGCATATAGAGTCTGGATCTGTATACAGTTATGCAACTCTTGCTTTGAGTATTTGCCTTGAACCATATAAACTAACCACAGTGGTTGTCAGTCTACATGTGTGTTCCCTGCTGTTCCCAGAATCCTGGCATGTGTTCCCAATGTGTGTTCCCAGAATATCCCAGCTGTATACTACCAGTTCTGCTCTGAACCCTTTGTAATACATCAGATAAAGCCTGTTTTCCCACCATGGAGGCAGGGTAGATTGATGCTTTTGGTGAAAGGAGACAGAGATGCTGCAGGTTTGACTGAGAATTCATAGTCAGTTCTGGTGCCTGACTTAAAGTTATCATGGCTGCATCTTTAAAAGTGCAGGGAATTCAAGTGTCTTGTACAAAACATCATCTAGGACAAGTACATTTGAATTTCCTGTGCAAAGGTGTCATAGATGCCTATTTTCAGAGAAGTAATTGAAGCAGGTAGACATTGACTTAGTAAGATTGGTTTAGGTCAAAAACTTGTAAAGAGCTAAGGTGTAAGAAAACATTTCCATTCCAATATTTTAGAATAATTTCAGATCAAAATTAATTGGTTTCCATAAAAAAAAAAAATCTAATTTTGCTTGTTTGCTTTAGTACTAGAGTACATCTAGTGGTCTAGGGTTTGCTATTGTTGATAGAGAAAGATGAGAAAATGTAAGAATAATCTTTGTATACAGGGGATCTTTCTTATTTTCAGGAACTGTTTACAGCTATACAATGTAAGGGTTCAAAGAAGAGGAGCCTAAAAATCCTACCATAACTATGTAATGTTCAGATGTTTGTTAGGATAATGAGACAGTATCCTGTTATGGAAACTAGAAGAGATGGATATAAAAGTTGACTAGCTTTGAATACTGTAAGAGGCCACGGTATGAGTGTAAAAAAGGCTAAACAAAGCTCTACTGCCTTGGACTTAAAAGTAAAAGAAGATCCAAACCAGAAAACTCTATATTTATATATATGTCTGCATTGAAATCAAGATACTTTTTCTCCCAAGAAGCAAATAAGTTATAATGCTGTCCTATATGTTCTGAAGTTTGTAATCAGCAGTTCTTTCCAGTATGAGAAATGTGAATAGTGCATGAGTAAGGTAAACTTTTTAAACTAGAGCTGTTTGGATATTTATTGAGGGGGGAAAAAAGTTGTTTTTTATTAGCTAAACCTATCTCGAGTTTCCTTTGTAAAAGGTTTCTCAGGTCTAGGATGGTCCGAGTCCAAATGAGAGCGTAGCAAGGTGTCTATGGTATTTCCATGGCAAGTAGGAGACAGGGATTCATTTTCTGTTCACAGCAGGAGGGAGCAGTGAGTGTGCTGAGCTCCAGCCTCCCTGGGGAATGCCTCCTCTTACTTTATCTCTTCTTGTCTCCCACCCTGCTCTGGTGGTACATCTATTTCGTCAGGAAAAAGCACTGTGGAGACCCAGTATGAAGGAAGAAAACATTTCAAGAAAAGTGAAATTTAAGGGGGGAAAAATCCACTTCCCATGCAACTCTGTGTAGGATGTCTTCTGCTGCTCAATTTTATGTCATAAGTAAACCAGGAATGTAAGCAATGAGTAATGCCTTCATTGTACAGAATTGCGTATCTCCTGTTCCTTGCAGAGACTTGCAAAACAGCACGGGAAACATGGAGCTTCTTCCCAGTGGTAACTGCTGTCTTTTTACAGTTGTCCCAGCATGTGTTCATGATATAGCACAGCTAGGGAGATATCTGGAATTTCTGGGATTTATTTCCGATCAAAGCTGTGTGCAGAACTTAGTGAGCAAAGATGAGAAAAATTACATTGTCTGCTGAACAATAGCACACTCGGGAGAGTATGCCCCGGGAAAGCTTGTGCTGACGGAGCACGTCGCCTGGGCTGCTCCCCCAGCTTGGTGCTCTCGCCATGTGGAGCTATGAGGCTGGATCTCCCTGCTACGCTGCTCCATGGAGGGAAGAGCTGCTTATGGCATCCCCAGGCTGCATTTATTCTGCGGAGCATGGGAGAACTCAGCTGTGTGCTCCCCAGGTCCCTTTGCCCACGTGCCTCAGCAGGGAGCGAGCTGTTGTGTTCCTCAGTGGCAGGCTAGGGGCTGGTCAGGTTGCTTAGGACTGCAGCATGTTTGTTCTTCCCCTCCTTTATCCTCTGCCTATTCTTACATTTTGGGGGCAGGAAAGCAGTTTAATTCTGTGCTCCCTCTGCCCTCCACTGCAGTCACTCTTCTGGCACTCATCTCACCTCTCCTGACTCTCAAAGTCTGCATTAAGGATGACATCTTGTGGCAGGGATTTGGTCCCAAAGGTCATCTTTCATTCCAGGGTATTATCCAACTGGTTCCTTCCCAGAAAGATAACCTTCCCTGTTTTAGAAGTATGCGTTTTCTTACCTGTTGTTACTTGCAATGCTAATGCTTCACTGTAACTGCAGTTAGTATACCAAGGTTCACAGTGATGGGCTACCGGTTAGGGAAGAGCAGTAAATCAACAATTTTGAGGTTATGTGAAACACTGTGTATAGATATCTCGGTGTTATCTGGTTTAGTTTGTCCTGCTAAGCAAGGATCTCTTTTGACTCTCCCAAATAATGAGAACTTCCCACTTGCTTTCAACATTGCTTTCTTCTTGTTCCTGCCTACTCTTTTCCTTTGTTTTCTCTGCCTTTACCTTCTAGCCCTGGATGCATCTGGTCTTATGTTGCTTCCCAGAGGCCAGACCTGTGGTGGACCTTTATTTCCTTCCACCAAGGCACAACGGATCCAGGTTTTACGACTTAAAGTGCATCCTAGCTTCTGCTTCTGAAAGTCACCTGCTATATTTTATGATGCAGGTGATGAGGATTCATTTCTGACTTGTCTACCATAGTCTTTAGAGGAACAAAACCTGTGTGGATGTCAAAAAAGTGGGTGTTAATCTGCACTACAACAGCTCAACACACAAGCAGTTTATTAATGCTGTTTACAGTATTCCCAGTCCTTCCTGCATTTTAGGCTCTTGTCCTGCTGTGCCCAAGAATGTCAACAGTTAAACAACTCAATGACCACCATCTTTCTTACCTTTGTAAAAATTTGAGAGATTCCTTTTTAAAAATGTATCTGTATCTAACTATTTACTTGCCTGAAAGGTGTAGACTAATCCTTAAATATTTCCTATTGTTCCTGTTCAAAATTTTGTGATAAATGTGCTTTCAGTCACTGCCTGCCTTCATGCCTTGCACCCATTTCTGTATGATTTCAAGAGACACACAAGAAAAAATAATTTGGAAATTCATTACAATGCCAGGGTTTATACGCTCTCATTATGCATTAATTGGTAGTTGATGGCTATTGCTATTTTTAACACCATTAGTTCATAGCAATGTAATTAGTGATGCTAAGTACAGGATCCACATTAATAGCATTACTAATTGTAAATCTGGAGATAGAAACACAAGATGACTGGTTAATTTCTAGGCAATATCTCATCATAATTGGCTATAGAACACTTGTGCTGAAGTAGAAAGGTAAATAATTTAAAATCTTTTCTTGTAGTTTGCGCTGTACTTTGCAATACTAATATAGTCTCCCCACATTTTAGTCTTGTGAAATACAATGCCATTAGTATCTCACAGCTTCTGCTGTTATTAATTTCCATGCTTCTCAACTCTTTCATATATACTAGCAACTGTGAATTAAAAAAGCAGCAGAAGCAATAAACCAACAACTTTAAGGACATCTGCCTGAGAGACTTTGTTTTTACAAAGCAGTGTCATATAGGCAGAAAAGAGAGGCAATTTTAAATAGGTTTTAAATTATATAATGCTTAGATGGCAGATGCTTACCAATGCTGCTTTTTTTTTTAAAAAAAATGAGATTTATATTAGCCAGCAAAAAATTAGGTCTCACTCTGGGTATTAATAATACAGTGACTGCAATATTTAAATTCTACTGAGCTAAGATTTTATGCAATTTTTGCTTCAGTGACTATGTGATAGGTCTTTAGATGTAAAAGTTCCTGTGTACAGATGTCCAAAGTGCTTCTCAACATCACTGTACAGGCTTTCATAGAGCCCATGTCCCCAGTGTAACTAAGTACCTCCTAAATATTAAAAGAGAAGTAACAAATCAGCATGATCTTTTCAGCTCCCAGCAAGTAGGAGTACATGTCTTGATTAGATCCTGAGTTATATAAATAGTATGAGAACTGATATTAGAGAGGGAATGGATGTGTGTGAAAGCAAGGCTGAAAAAATTAATGATGCATCTTTACAGCCTTACTGAGACCTCATTGATTTCCATGGAAACCTTTTCATTGACTTCGGTGGGTCTCTTTAGTCTGATGCTAGAAAGGGTGGTTGACAGATAGTGAGGTGCGTGCTCTGGTCTTGGTTCCATTGTGCTTGCCAGCGTTGCCTGCTGCTCAGCGATGCTTTACTTTCAGCGGATTTTTAACTGCTTCCTGATTGAGAGAGGCTTTACTTTGGAGCCATTTTCTGTGGTTAGGTAATATTGATATATGCTTCCAAAACCAGAGCATGTAAGGTGGTACTATTACTGTAAATACAGATCTGCTATAGGTAAACCAAGAAATCAAAAATACAGGGAAAAGGTTAAGCTGTCAAGCTCTGTCCCAGCAATTTTTCCCAGAGGTATCTTTGCCCCTTCTGACAACATAGTGAAAGCGTAGGAGAGAGATATAAAGCTAAACTTCCCCCTCTAGAATTTCTTCTCCCCAACATTCCTTCCCCCCAGCTGAAATGAATTTGATTTTCTGTGAATAGGAGAAACATTCTGTGTTTCTGGATTTGTTTCATACGTCTCCCCTGCTGTCTTGTCTCACCTGATTTGATGACCTCCAAGATGAAGCTCTGAGAAGCGGGGAGAGATGCCTTATCATGGTGATTTAGCAGGAGAATTCCTGTCTCTGGTCATTAAAAAAATTGTTTGCTTTCTCTGAGCAACATCATTTTCTGGAGAAAAAATTTTGAAAGTAAGAATAGTGAAGTAAAGTTCTTCTGTAAGCACAGACAATATAAAACGCTTCATTAGAGTTCCTGCTGCAGATGTGAACAGTATAGGAACTCTGGAAATTACACTTGCTCTTGCTGTCAGTTTTCTCATTTTATCAAGGCCTTAATCTGTTTGTTTGTTCCCGATCTGTTTAACAGGTGACTGTTATTAATGTCACATATAAGGAAATACAGAGATAAATCATCTTCTTTTCCCTGTTGTTTGTTTCTAAAATCCTTGTGTGATAGCAAACTTATAGCAAGAAAGTTTTTTTGTTTGGTTTTTTTTTTCTCTCAGTGAAGCTGTTCCACACTTGTATTCTGAGAACCACCTATTTTCCTCTATCCATGTACTTAAATACATTGCTTTGTAATGTCTTTCAGACTGCAAAGCCTACAGGTACTGGAAGGAGAGCTGGTTTCCATTACTGATAATATAAGGATTGTTAACTATGCTTTCATTATGGTGATGGCAATTCCAGCTGACTTTCAGACCTAGACTGAGTTAGCAGAAAATATTCGTTTCCTTGTAAAATGAAGGCTTGGATCTGGATACATAGACACAGTAAGGAGCAAACTCTCAGTGCCATTGCCACAGTCCTGAATCAGTCCGAACTGTCCGTTCTCTGCCAGCCGGGTACCGCTCGTGAGCTGGGAAAGCCCCGCTCCCCGGTCCCATTGTGGATGGTGACGGGTCTTCTGTCTGATGAGATCGATATCCTGTATGTGACAGTGGAGCCCAGCTGTGGGGGACTGCAGACAGACTTCTCAAATTAGACTTGTTGTGGTTCTAACATCTGTAGACAGCAACATACGTAACTGATTTAGCATTGTATAATACATTTTTGCATATGTTTAGGATATCTTTATTTGTGCAGTGCTTATTTATTTTCATGTAATCTTTTTCTAGGTCTGTATTACAGGCAGGCATATCCCAAAATTTTGTCAAAACAGCCATCTAAATATTTCTGTGCTAATTTCCTCTTTTTGAGTTATTGACCAATGCTAAACTTTGCTTTATAGACTGTAATCTAAATATCTGTTCTTTTTTCTAATACAGACCTGTTTTGGGGTGGGTGTTTTTGGGTGGTGTGAGGGAAGGAACAGAATGGAAAGATATGGTTTTTTCCACGATTAAAAAAAAAAAAGACAATTTGCAAATAAAACCCACCCATTTTCATTCATTGCCTCAGAGTAAATTTTTTATTAAACTGAACCTCATGTTTATAAGGAACTTCACTGATCTGGCAAACAGATACCTCTCTTTTTTTCTTCCCCCCCCCCCTTCTTTTTTCTCCCCTACACTTCTAAGAGTGTTCATGTTTTGGTTTTGCAACCTCTTTTGGAAGAGAAGAGCAGCCAACTGAAAGTGGTGAGTTTCAATGGGTTTTTATAAATTACTATTTGGAAAAAGAAAATTATAGCTTATGAGTTTAATGTTTTTCTGAAAGGGTAAGGTTAGATCGAACTCTCCTTCCTTCCCTGCCACATCAAACAGGAAGGTTTGTGCATGTGCTCAGGTTTGCACGTGAGAGAGTATATTATTGTGCAGCAGGCAGATAGGAGAGTTTCTGCAGAAAACAGATGACAGTGGAGATGTCTGCCTTGGAGGTTCTGAGCCGGGGAAGTTCATCAGGCTTTTCTGAGCTCCCAGGTTTAGTAAATACTGAGGTAGCTGGCTATAAACATTAATGTATGATAGCTGTAGGTGGCTAGAAAGCACATATGCTTATATTTAAACTGACCATTTTTCAGTAGATGTGTTACGTACACATTTAATCACTATTTGTGATTAAATGACAGTTTTCCTTAATCATAACTTGAATGATTACACTAGCCTTTGCTTCAGAGGGGCTAGGGAACAGCTGAAAACTCTTTAAACCAAAGATAATTGGTTCTTGAGATTTTATAAACAGAGGGGGGGGAATAAAAGTTGATACAGATTGCTCTTATTTTTAGTTATCTTCTTCCAATTAAACAGATGGATTCAAACATGTTCTGCAGTGTTGAGGCAGGCAAGGAAACTAGCTGATTTGAGGTAGGTCAATGCAGAAATTAGAATATATTTATTCTGCAGGAAATTCTGCAAGCTTCAACTTAACTCTATTTCTAAAAAAATGTTGTTTGTTTTTCAAAAATGACAATCTACCCTGAAAGAAATTGAAACCTCTTACACGGATTTTGGTTCCCAAGAGCGCGTATGTTAGGTTGCAGAGTTAGTAGAAAAGCATGAATATTGGGGGGAAAGAAGGGTCCTTTGGAAAAATTAATAGTATTGTCACTGTGAATGAACAGTTCGCCTTGTAACAGCGGGGCAGAAGGCTTGGCTGCAGCCCTCGGAGCGCCGAGCCCGCGGGGCGCGGTGTGGCGGCACGGACGCCTCGGCGAGGGCCTCGACGCGAACCCCGGCGCCGCGTTACTCGCCCCTGCCCCGGGGCGCTCGGGCCGGCGGCTGGCCTCAGCGCGGCCGGCGCCTGCACCGCTGCCCGGCGGGGACCTGCGGCGCGCAGAGCCGAGGGCAGGGGGCGGGAGGACGGCAGGCACCGCGGCTGGGGCGGCGGGGCGGCTTTACGGCCCTCGGACCCGCGGGTCGGTGACCGGGCGCGGCGGCCGCCCCGCGCCGCCGCTGTCCGCTGCTGGCGGGGGTGGTCGCATCCTCCTGCCCCGGGCAGGGGGAACCCGGCTGCTCCGCTGCGCTGCGGCCAGTAGATGTCTCTGTAAGGCAACGATTTCCAGCTACAGCGGAATTGAGCTTGCTTTAAATTTGCACACAGCATTTAAATACTGAAACTGCGATTTCCAGAGGCAGGCAGGCAGGCAGCAGCACACGCACTTAACGCTTGTCTATGGTATCCGAAATGTCGTTGCTACTCAGTTTTCTATTTCTTTGGATTTCAGAGTCCCATTCTTTCCTGGTTACGGAGACGATTGTAACAAGGGCAAAGTGGCTCGCAAGGGGTTTGGTTGTGCTATGGCTCGGGGCTGAGGAGAACTGGCTTCGGTGCCTTGCGCTGTCCCTTCCAGTCCCGTTTTCCTATAAAATGGTCACTGTGGTCCTGGAGGATATTCCAATCAAAACTAGGCGAGATGCATCTTTAGGTGTGCAGTATTTTAGGCAGTTAACATTATATCAATTTCTTCTGTGGGGAAAATAGCTAGCTCCAACTGTGG
The DNA here is from genome assembly GCF_034638445.1 of Ciconia boyciana. Taxonomy (NCBI): domain Eukaryota; kingdom Metazoa; phylum Chordata; class Aves; order Ciconiiformes; family Ciconiidae; genus Ciconia; species Ciconia boyciana. The sequence goes on along the minus strand of NC_132940.1, from coordinate 52,155,379 downwards.
CTCTTCCAGGTCACCCAGACGCTGGGTTAAATCACTCTGGAAATGCCTTAGTCCACTTCAGAAAGAGCTTGAACAACTTGGACCGGACAAGTGAACAGCTGAAATTAATAATTTTAAACAGCTGAAGTCAAGTGAGATAAGCACTAACCGTAGTGACTGATTGTAAGGTCTTTTGGGCAGAGGCTTTTTCCTTTGGTAGCTGGACAGAGTTTGCTGCAGGACCCTGATCCGTGGCCAGGCATCCTAAATATCGTGAGGGTACAAACAGCAATTAACTGACTTGGGGTTATGGTTCTCACTTGTCACTGCACTGATGTAAGTTTCTGCATTTTAATATTTCTACATTTCAAGCCAGTCTAGAGAATTTTTGTTTTTCATGATACCTGTAGTCTGATCCTAGTTCAAGTAATTTACAGTGGGATTTTGAATTATTCAAACTTCTTGTACAGATTCCTAAATCATCTTCATTACCTGATACCTAGGAAGTCTTTTGGATTTCCTGATGGTGAATAACAAAATTGTAAAGCATTCTTTTTTATTTTTTTTTTTTAATTAGTGCCTTTACAGGGTATTATCCTAACAAACATGTATTATTATTTTGTGATGTTTGTGTATTCTATGCATTTGCTTTATGTGCTAAAAGCTAAAATAAATATTTGATTAGGAATGAGAACACTTTAGCAATGTTTCGCAGTTTCTGCCCTTTTTCCTTTTTCTAGTAGAGTAACTTCTCTGCCTTATGACAGAGATGATCTATACTGAAGCAGAGTTTACTGTGAAATACTGTAGAGACCTGAACTGAAAACTAATCCTTTGAGGAAATCTGGTTTGGTTTAAAGTAAGTAAATAAATAAAAACCTAACCCACAGCTGGCTGGTTTTTGGTTGTTTTTTTTGGGGGGAGGGGGTGGTGTTTTGGGTTCTTTGGTGGTTTGTTTGGGTTTTTTTTTAGTAACGGTATATGGTGCCTTCTAAATAATATCGCCTTAGAAGCTACACGATGGACAGTATTGTAACAGGAGTAACAGTAAATTTGTATTTAAAGATACGTGTGCAGTAGTTATTGCCATCTAGTGTTCCCATAGCTTTATGGCATCAAACACACAGAGAATGGGAACTGCCTTGCAGCTTCCATCTACCCTTCTTTTTGCTTAAGCAACTTTGGTAAAATGCTTATGTTTATTTGGAACAGAAAAGTGCATTTAAACTCAACATTGCTAACTTTCTCCAGTGAGTGAGAGACTTATGGCAAAACAGGAAATTTTAAACAATAAGTTATAAGCACTGTGTATATGCATATTCTAGTTCAAGATAATGTGGCTAAGAACATGAATGAATGATAGATGAATACATTCTGTGTTTGAGAATTTTATCTGAAAATATCTGATGGAGAATATAAGTATGAAGTATTGGTACTTAGCAAAGTAAATATTCCATGAGTTTAGTGAATTCTCCTAAGAATTCCCAAGAGGGCTCTGCTGTTAAATCAATTTTGCGAAGTCCAGTGGGACCAACTGGTGAATTTTTTGGTGTATAGGAAAGAACTGTAAATGAGTCAATGAAGTGGACTTTTTCAGTCCCCAGTTTCAGGAAGTATGCTTGTGCACAAACATATGTGTTTTAATTACAGTGTTATTGTAAGAGATGCTGTTTATACCTCAGTAGCACTTAGCAGTCCCAGGGAAGACTTGAGCTCCATAGTGCAGGGTGTGAGGTAGGAGTGCAGGAGGCTGAGTGTATCGCTAATGAATCTTGGTGCACATTTGAGCTGTCACCAGTTGCTTGTAGTGCAGAAGGGGGAAGGAAATGAACGTAATTCCCTATTACTGATATAGACTGGGGTCAGAAAGTGATGCGGTGGCTTTTCCTAGGACAAAAGAAGCTTGTGTTTAAACTAGGAAGCCAAACTAATCTCTTGGATCCAAGCCTTAAATCTAGTCCAAAAGTCTATGCAGGCCCGTCTCACTTTCAGTTATTGTGTCAGATCCAAAGCTTTAACTGTCATACAAATCTTAATAATGCCTCAAAGATGTTTCAGTGAATCATATATTCACTGAAAAATTTAATTTGGGGAGTTTTGTGCATAGTATTATGTCTTAAATTATGCACAGTTCTTGAAGTCTATGTCTTTCAACCCTATCCTCTGGTATATTATCCATATGGCTCAATTCACAGCTCTACCTGAACAGCTGTTAATGAGACCTGTGATACTACAAGAAGTATATATAGTTATATTTAATTGTTTGCTAAAAATGTCCATAGGGGAGATTAGCTTCTGTGGCTACGTCAAAGATCTTGTGTACCTTCTTTTTTTCTTATAAATCTCATTATGGCTATGTCTAGTTTATTCTGGGACTGGATTTTCAGAAGAGTTTAGCTGGTATATAAGTAATAAAACAAGGAGTTATTTTGTCTGAAGTCCTACGTTTTTTCATGGAATAATATTTTCTACCACATGGTAGAACATTTTCTGTGATGTCCTTTTCTTATATCTTGACACCTTCTCTTTTCCTTTGTCTTCCTCGCTTTTTATTTTCCTTTTTTCTCTGACAGAATCAGTTTCTCCTGGTAGATGGGTATCCATCCTAGCAGGATACCACTGGGATTAGTTCTGTTATTGTACGCTCTTTGGTCATAGTTTTTTTGATGATTTTTGGAGTTCTGGAAATTCCTGTAGATAAGAAAGTTTTATACCATAGTTTGATTGAAGAAGCAGCTCTTCCAACTCTGAAACTTGGTGCAGTCTGTGTACAACTGCTTGTGTCAATTGTACACGTATGTATATGACTCCTTTCAATGAATTTCACACCACAGATCCATTGGAGTGCCAGACAGAAAAATGAGACCTGCGTAGCATAGCTGTAAATGTTCAACAGTGCGAATGGGATGGATGCCCACCACATATCCCATCTACCCTTGCAAAAAGAGCTCAAAGGTATAAATACAAGGGCAGCTGGGGTTTGCAACCTGCAAGTAGGGATGTCAGCAGCTGGAGGCCTAGTTTCCCTGAAACAGTCAACGAACATGTGATGGTGGGAGACACATCAACTTTAGCCCCTTCCCTGGCCTGGTCAGCCTTAGGTACAGTGTTGTTATAACCCATGCTTCTTTCTTGGCCCTTTACTATGACCATCGGCTGGTTTCAGTTTTGTTCGTTCTGTCCCATAAATCTTGTGCCAGCCCTCTCCAACAAGCGCTATCCTGTGACGATGTTAGTATGAGAAAACGTAACGCAATCTTAGTTTCTGACAGCATTATTACTTGCAAAAGGTGGCTAGTTATGTGATCCTAAAAATATAGAGCCTGTACTGAAAGTCGTCCTAGGAGAATCTAAAATCCTTGTGCTATGCTGCCGGTTAAGCTCTAACTTTTCTGTAGCTGATAATTGTCCCTTAGGAGCACTAAGAGGTTTTCACCCAGAGCAGGATTACATGCATTGTTCAGGGCTGAGAGGCTTACTTTGATGCATCACAGCTACTTCTTCACATTTTTTTTCTATAAGCCCAAATGCAGGAATGTAACAAAAATAGGTTGCCCCTTTTTGCCACGCCTAATGAAATAAGCACATTTCTTGTGCTTTGTGGTATAGGTTGATGAAATTATAGCCTTAAAAATGACAAGCTCTTGACGCAACTCCATTAATGGAAGGCTCGATTTTATAGGCGTCCTGCATAAGGCAAAATCAGTTACTCACTCACAAATAATGAGTCTGGATTCCCAATACTGCTTTTGAGGTAGGTAATATTAGCTAAACTGAGACGGAAACAAAGTGGTTTATGTCCTTCTTTTCCAAATTTGTACTCAAGCACCCCAAGCCCAGGGTCTATCTTTACCATCCCTTGTGCAATACTCTCTGATACCCTACATTTTGAAGTTCTATAGCCATGATAATATTTTGAAACATTTCTAAGTGTATAGTAGGTACTGGCCTATCTCAATGTTCTCAGACTCTCACAGAGATAAACTTGAAAAAGTTGCAGGCAGAGGTACATTTGCAAGTGTTTTGGACTGAATAGCTGCTTTACAGGAAATTAAGAACACGCATGCCATGATAAGTCGTCAATAGAGAGTATCTAGCAGCTGTAAATACAAGTTAATCCATCATACTCTTAGTCAATTTATAGCTATACCTATTGCCCCAAACCTCATCTTTGTTCATGTTACAACCAAAAAAAAAAGTGAAGCAAAACCACAATGAGAAATATACCACTATCATAAGGGACTGTATTTTTGTCAACAATAAGAAGCATTAGTTTTTGTTTGAGGATTTTTATTTCCCCTCAAGAGCTAATTCTGCAATGCTCAGCAGTTTCTCTGACTGTTGATTTCAGAAAGAGTTAAGGGTACTTACGGTGCTCTAAAGTTAATAGAACAGTTAAGAGAATGAATGACTTTAGAGGCGAACTTGTGCTTGTCTACTAAACATCATATACCTGTTTATACTGTGTGAAACACTCTTGAGTGTCCCTCTTATCTTTGTAAAATCAGGTGTGCAGGCATACAAGTATTTCTTTCAGAAACTGGCTTTTCTTTTTTAATAAAAATAGATTTTTAACCCATCATTCCTAGATAGTCACAGTTTGTCAAGTGAATAATAAACTGCCAGTTCCGTATACATTCGCCTGCACACATTTTGTTAATATGTGAATAAATTCCTTCGTGTATACACCAGTGTCTTCTGTTTTCCTGCAGCAAGTACTTTCTTTGATTGATGTACTTGGAAGCGATCCTTATCCTCATTCATTTTAATTGAGAGTAATGAATTTAGAGCTTTTATATGCACAGATTGGCTCTGTTCCATTTCTAACTTTCCTCACCTTTGCTAGGAGCACAGCCTGCTCAGGGCTGCATTGGAAGAGGTTCAGGACTTAGTGCAGCGTTCCTGGAGAGGACAGTATCCCATGAGGAGTAGCCATCTGTTTATAGACAGGCTGATATTTCCAAACAGCTAAGATTTTTGTAGGCAGGTTCTCCCTCCCCACCACTACCACTGAGGAACTGCTAATCAGGAAATAAGCTTCTGCTCTTCCCTGATTTGCACAAGATAGAGAGCAGTGTCCACAACTGTGTTTCAAGTTCTGAATTCAGCAAGTGGGTTTGAAAGCACTGCTGTGTTGATGGCATTTGGGGAAAGCTTTACAGAAGAAAAACTTGCCTTTCTGGTGGTTATGTCCTTTAAAGTGAACGCTATTGGCATAAAATAGAACTCTTATACTGTGGTCTCTTATGGATGCAGAAACGCTGAAATTGTCTGAGGTTAAAATGTATTTTAATTTCACATTCCCTTATGTTCACTCAAATTTCTTATTTGCTAGAGCCTTAGAAAGAAGGGATGTAATTCTGCTGTTCCTTTTCAATTTTGAAGGGAACTCTAAAATGAACACCAAAAATTAGGTGTTTACCTTTCTCTGTTTTATAGAAACTTTTCATTTTAATGTACACCTGCTATGGGAGAAGTCCCACTGACCATTTTATATTCATGTCATGTGGCTATTTGCACACTAGTGATGTTCTCCATAGGTAAAAAGCCATTACATGAGGCAGCATAGGGATAAACTGGCAAGCACTGGCAACACCATGCTTGCGAGGAGCTGCCAAGCTGTACTTGCTGTAGTAGGCTTTGTGATCAGCAACAAAGGAATTACTCCTTTTTAGAACAGTTTATCAAGTGTGAAGCAATCAGTAAAGTTACTGACATCGGTCAAAGCAACCTGTGTAGCTATGATGATTTATCCCAACTGAAGGTTACTGTGTTTCTGAAATGTGCAAAAGTAAGGTCATGACTAGTAGTCCCCTCTGCTTTAGAAACTGGGTTTGTCTTAACACGTGATCTGGAAAGGGTGGCATGGGGATAAGGTTAGTTGCAGTGGCTCTTGTCTTCTGCAGTGCTATGAACTTATAGAAGATATACTGTGGCATGGAAGGTGCCTTCAGGGCAAATGGCTCTGCTTGTTCCCATTTCAGCAAGGGAGTTGGTTGGCTTTGGAAGACTAATGCGTTTGTCCCTAAGAGAAACGTAGTGATTGTGCCTAATCCCAGGTATTTGCAAATGGTTCTTCTTCTGTGCTCCTGCATTGCATCTCTAGCAGAGATCTGGGCTACGTGCCACAGTCAGACCTGCGTCATGGTGAGACAAACTAGGATCCAGCCTCCCCTCATAGAGCTGGATTAGTGCACCATGCTATAATTAGTAACAACTTGTTTTGTCAGTAAAGGTATCAGAGATGACTCAGAAAATACAGAAGCAGCAGCTCTCTTGAGTAAGAAGGTATTTTTACAGAGTCACTTTTCTGACCATAACAGCACTTAAATGCTAGGTGTTGCAGTCCAACAGCCGTGATAAGGCTGAATTGTTTGTTCAGTCCCAGAAACAGCATTGTCAAACCGTTTATCATTATCCTACAATAATAACATAGACAGTTCTTCCTGAGTCTTCATTAAATACTCCTACTGTTATTATTACTGTTACCAAGTTCACATGATTTCCTCATACATGAGACCACTCACACAGAAAGGTTGCTGGGATTACCTCTTTAAATTCCTAGATTGTGCAGAAGGCAGAAGAGAGTTTGCTTCCATCCTGCAGTATGTTCTGTGCGCTGCTGGTTTTCATACTTAAATTCACAGTTAGCAGTAGGGTTGATTGTCTCCTTTGCCTCTGGGGGGGAAGGGAGCGATGTTTTGTCGCTGAAGCACAATGCCTCCCAGGCTTACTCTTGGGTTCCTGCCGCTTAAGCACACACCCCATGTTCCTGGCTCTGCCTTAAGGTACAATCTATCTCCAAATTAGTAGGGAAAAAAACCCCTGAAGTTGAGCGAAGTACAATCAAGCCTCCTGGAAATTAGTTAAACACTTAGAAGGGTGTATTTAAAAGAAAACTTTCTGCAATCAACAAAGTACAGCTTTCATCATGTGTTCCTGGTCAGAGACTTCTTTTCCTCTTGATGGCCATTTAGCTTTTTCTGAGCAAGCTGCCTCATGTGAATTTCCCTCCTGTAAGTTGGTGCTTATTAACTCTTCAGCTATGCTTTTCTTCAATTTTGTTTACCCTGTCAAAGCTTACTGGCTTTTGTACATAGCTGCCATTCAGCTAGTTCAGGTTTTGCAAATGCGTATGTGCAATGTTACATGCAATGTACAAATACATTCTTCAAAGAAGATGTCAAAACAAGTTTCAGCTCATTTTCAGCAGTATCTAATTATAGATACATAATTAATGAGTCTGACATTTATCTTTCTTAACACAAAAGACCATACTTACAAATAAAAGCATTTCCTACAGTACATGTAACAGCTCGAGCATCAGTCTAAGAGAAATGAGAATATAGTTTAGAACATGCTATATTCTGAGGAAATAGAAGAAATATTTATTGGCAAATAAAATATAGGCTGTTACTGTGGTTGCTTATGACTGAGCAGTGTTATACCTTGATATCTAAAATGAATTACTGGTATCCAGTTACTGAAAAGGAATGGTAAATTTCCTGTAGAAAGGACAGAAATTTCATTAATGTAAACCTGTCTTTCTCAGAAAGCATCTACATACTGTCTCTGCAACTGTTCTAGATGAAAGAGGTGGTATTTTCTCTTTGTTGTTTACTCAGTGCATTTAGCATTAGGTATAGACAGTGGCAGTCTTTTTGTTGGTGTTGAATAGTATCTATTTATATGTTCCTTTAATATATTTGACATACTCAAAGCAACATATTAATCAATTAGCGGCCTAGGGCAAACTTCTCCAAAAATCTTTGTCTGCCATTTGCATAAAAGAGTGGCCATATTGTGTACCGATATGCTTCACCTACTTTAAGAAGTGGGTACTACTTAAATTCCCTTATTTCTTACAGTGTAAAGCCATTTCATTTAGGATACTAGGATTCTTGTAAGTCTTTAAAGTATATTTCTGCTATATGATTTTGGTTTTCTTCCTCGGGAAATTAGTTGTAAGTGAACCACAGTCAGCCTTTTGCCTTATAACAGTACCTGGTCTTTAATGAGACAGAGATAGACATTTTGTGATTTACAAAAAGGATAAGTTAGTATGTCTATGGAACCTTATATTTTCTATCCTGTTTTTTTTTTTTAATTATAAGCTGGTATACATAAAGTGGCAATAACACAACATCTGCATTTTTTTATTTTATGAAGAAGTAAGGGAAAGCTTGGATTTAATAATATTTCAATTGGTTGTGCTTAGACTTTGAAACTGATACTTCAGTGAAGTGGATGGGAGGAGGGAAGAGAAGTGTGTTCATAGTTTTCACCGCATTCTCTAGGCAGGGACACTTTCCCTGATTGAAAAGGTCTCAGCTTATGAGACAATGGATGTATCTTAACACTTTTCTTTACAGAAATCTTATTGTTTGCTCTTATTTCCTAGTACTACTGAAGTGAGACATAGGAGAAGCAGCTGGTGAATACTATTTGTCTGACATACCTTTTACAGCAATAGTGTGAAAGTTCAAGGCTCACTCTTTCATACTTGCTTAATTTGAATTAGTTTGTTAATTGCTTTTCATATCCAAACATAGTAACTAATAAGCACATTATCTTCTTGCATGTTGCAATGATAATATACCTTTTGGTAAGATTTAGAAACTTCAGTTATATACATTTGTGACTCACATTTGCAAGTAATCTGTAGCTTGGAGTAATGGACATTTAAATCCAGCTATATAAAAAATGGTACTGGGAGCAGGATCTTGAGGATGGTTTCTTCCGTGTAAGTGGAGGGAAGAACAAGTCAGCATCCAGAAGAAAATGCCTCTGTTCTGCAGAGCACAGCATGTATGATGACAGTGTGTTTAACATGAGGTGCTACTCACTGAAACGAGGCAGAAACTTTTCCAGCTAGTATTTTGTCCTGTGTGTGTTACAGGTATTTGGGCCTGAAGGTGCTTAAACAACATACAAATTAGTCTGTTATATAGCAATGACATGAAAAGCCCTGAGCATCCTTGAGGTCCCATTTACGAACACGTTGAAAACATGTCCTTGCCCTGAAGAGCTGGCCATCTGAGCAATTATAACAGGCAACAGGAAGAAAAAAGCAAAATGCAGAGTTGCAACAACTTTCCTGATTCTAAGTATGGCTTGGCACAGTAATGCACCTCCCCTGAACTGTTGTCTAAGGAGAAGGGTCTAGACTTTCTCTCTTCACCCTGACTTCCCCTCTGTAGCTCAGGTTTTAGTGGCCTGTTTCTTCAGCTGCTGCTACAAACGGAGCTCAAAACAAGAGTTGCAGCATAAAGGAATGTACATATGGCAGTCTGGAAGGGACTCTGCAAAAGGAAGCCAAACAAAAATCTTCATCTTGGACAGTCTCTCAGGCTGACTCTGTGAGTCAGCAGGAAAATAACAGGCACAAATGCTGTTCCCCTCCTCATCCCCTCTGCAAGTTGCTCCAGGCTTGGTTTCAAGCTTTTTGGTATTTTCTGTCTGTCATCTCTCCATAGTGCAACACCTGATAGAAAACCACTCCTTAGTTTTCATTAAGAGTTACTATAAAGAAACAAATTTTGTCCATTTGCTTTTAGCTGTAGACATTATGGTATGTTTTGGTTTGGCTTGTTTGCATATGCAAATTTCCAGCTCTTCCTACAAGCTGGCATTTTAGGTTTTGCTTAGTCCTTATCTATAGTTCTTTTCAATTGTAGGTGGCTCTTTCTTTCTTTTTGATTCTGGATGAAGGCTTAGTTAAATGCCTATTTAAGAACTGATGAGTAATTTAAAGGATTTAGGGGAACATTCTGTGCTATTATATGCAAATACGTGCCATGCATGGCTCCCTGTGTCATTAACCTGGCAGTCATTTCATGCATGACTCCCCATCTTATTAAGCTGGCAGTATGGAATATTTGATTTACTAAACTGCTATGAACTACTTAGTGTGCTAATATAGGAATATAACTTTTAAGTTTCTCTGGAATAACTATCTTTGAAACAGATTCAGGAAAACAATAACATTATTTTGACAGCTGTGCTCAGTTTCTAAGGTCTATTTTAGTAAGCTTCACAGAACTGGCAGAGAAGTACCTGTGATTTGAATAAGCCATACAATGACTGAAAATGAAAGCCACCAGATTAATTAGAGCCCTTCAGAATTCTGCAGGCATTGGAAGCCCAGGTCTGTGGTGTACACGTAAGTGTTCAGTGTGCAGAGCTTGTGGGAGTTATGTTACCTACAGGCATGTGCAGTTCTGAATCTAAAACTCTTCTCCAACATTTTGAAAACTCTGCTTATATCCAAGCTCTTCCCCCTTCTCAGGCTCTCGTTACCATAGCAGCATTCACTGGCCATGGGATTTACTGGGGGTGGTGGGGGCAGGAATGTATATTTGTTGACTTGGGTCAATGCCAAATGGAGTAGGAATTATATATGCAGGATGTTGGATTCTTCCTTTAGTGTCCATTTCAGCTGGCATCTAATGTCATCCAGATAATTGCAAGCCACTCTGTCATCATTCAGCCAGCTGCATAGAACAAAACAAAGAGAAATTTAGGATCAAAAGGAAGGAATAGCAATTTAAAAGGCTTTTAAATGTTGTTTTCTCTCTTTCTCAATCAGTAATACTTAAAAGCCTTTAATTTACCCCACCCCTTATCCCCCTTCAGAGACATACACATACACTCACATTTGTATGACTTTGAGTGCTGCTGGCTTGAATGATAATATGTGAGTACTGAGCTGCCCAAGAAAATGTCACAAGCAAGAAATGAGGTCAGATAATGACATCCAAAACCAGAGCAGAGGGAATCATTCAGCATCCTCTGGTAGTTTGATTGCAGCTAAGAGTGTGAATCAGCTCCACTTTTATACCTCCTTTATGTTGAAAGTTCTCTCGTACAGTATGTGTGCTTTAGATTTGGAGCAGGCATCTGAATCGCAAATGCAGCATAATGCCATACATATAGTATGGGTCGTCAGAGACTTATTTACCTAGAAGGATGGTGATTTCAGAGGGCTGTGTAAGTCTCCTCTGAAATGTGCCTGTGCTCTGTGGTACTTTTAGCATTGGCACAAGCTGTGAATATGCATTCAAGTGGGAGCTGTGTGGAAAGTGAGCCTGTTAACGTGTGGAGGAAGGAGGGTATGAAAGTACTGCTAGGACCGACTGGGGAACCGTGTGTACACAGCTGTATCAGGCAGAGCTAGCTGCAGAGAGTGTGCATGCGTGTCAGGGGGATGCACGGATGACTTTGCTTAGCAGACCATGGTTATAGAAAATAAAGGCTGGGTAACATGTCCTATTCAGCATGTTCAGTATCCTGTTCAGTACCCTGCTCAGCAGAGACCATGACTGGTGAGGGGCTGCGAAACCAACTTCTGGACAGGCTGAGACATGGAAGCGTTGGCAAAACACACTTGCTGGTGTGGCCAAGAGGCCAAGGACAGATTGAGGAGTGGCTCGAGTCCCTCCCATTTGAACTTTGGAGAAAAAAATCTGAAATTTTGGCAGGAAATAATGTAAGTGCCTTGTGTGACACAGGTCTGCCAAAGGAGAGTCAGTAGTCCTAAATGTAATAAATCTGTACACGTTTTAGAATAAGATTGTTTAATCTTATTGATTTCTTGTCAAGATCCATCTGGTTAGCTCCTGTCCCTCACTATGCTCATCAATCTTTTCCTTCTGTATTAAAAGTTTTTTCTTGTTTCTATAGATGCCTGCCTTCTCTCCCTCTCTCCATCTTGAGGACGAAACTGATTTCTGGTTTGCTTTAAAGTATCAATATCTTTTTTCCTTTTGTTTGCTATGGTGGCAGGTTATCTCTTGTTGAAAGTACTCTTTTCATCAAAGCTGGACTCTGCTTACCTTGCTGATCTCTTCTGGCCTGTTTTATTTTCATTTGGATGATTAGGTCTCTGGTTTGTAAATGCTTTTCACTTTTCTCTTCGTGCAGTAGAGGGTCCCTCATTTTTTGCTTGCTGTCAGCTGACCCTAGCTAATGAATTGGAAACGTGAGATGAAATGACCTCTGCGAGTTAGTTCTGTGGGCAGTTGGGATAAGGAAAAGTAAATGATTTGTTTTGTTGGATAGCCACAGGCCTCGTCATTATAATTTCCCAGTCACTCTATTCCCCATATGGAGAACCTTTAATCCATGTTATACTCTAGCAAGTACCAGAGGCGGTGACTCGTGTGTTGGCCACACATACAGAGGTGGGTACCAGAGAGGTGGGCAGCCAAACTATGTGAGATTTTTAGTTAGCCATCTGTGATCAAGCTAACCCTATTAATTCCCCAGAATAGAGGTTGGCTAAGTGTTTCTGAATCATCCAATCATCCACAGAGAAGCAAACTAATGGCCCTGAGTACCACAGGATTACTCCTTATGTCTTTGTTAAAGTGAAGTTCTACACCCAGATATTGATTATTCAAGAAAACTCACACTGACTGTAAACTAGGAAAAATCACCTATTTTACCTCTATATGCAGGTAAGTCAAGTCCAGTCCTGCCAAGTGGTGTCAGTAGTTATCAAGGCAAGGTCAATCACAATAAATGTCCTCTGTTCATTTATCTGAGCAAATAACATGATACAAAACTGCCATTGCAGGCAGACTTCCTGTGTAAAGAATACAGGTAAGTGTCTCAGTTGATAGTCTGCTACTTTTTTTCCTGTGGGTAGACTGATGTTTGAAGAACAAAGTAGCCAAAGGTGAATAGTGTCCCTGACTAGAGGCAGCTACTCAGGGTAGGAAAATAGGAGTCAGTGATGCAGTATGTGATGGAGTGATTGTGGGTGAGCAGAACAACATAAAAGAGGTAATGTGAACTTGCGTGTCAAAAACTTTAATGGCAAGCATTATAAATGCTTCTAACCTGGAACATACCCCTAACAACTGCAGTTTTACAGTCAGGTTTTGTTGTTATAAAAAAATTTTTTTCCTGTTCCTGTGTGAATAGCCTACCCAAAGATGAGGCATTTACTGGCTGCTGTGTTAACTAAGCATGAAAGAGATTAGATTCAGTCAGAAAACTTCCAATGGTGGGGCTGCTAATTCGTCCGAGTAGTCCATGCAAATAGTTCAATTTGACAAACTTCTTGCTGGAAACATGTAAAGTTTCAGCCTGGTTTCCTGCTGGTTCACCCATGCAGCTCGCTGGAAGCATGCCAGCTACAAAGTGAGATGCAAAGGATGTGGAGGTTGTTTGGCTGATCTGCCAGGTGCGCTACCCTGGGTCTGGGACTCCCGGACTTCCAGGCTACTGCCTGCAAGCCAGGGCAGGTGGACTGCCAAAGGTGCAAGAATGCCCACCAGGCAGCCTGGGCTGGAGCTGCAGGCACCTCCTCTTTTGGAGAGTATTTCAGAATTGATGAGCAGAATAAATTCATCTCAGAAATGGCAAAGTTCTCTTTGAATGCATTCTCCTTTCCTGCTTTAAAAGTGGATGAGACAAGGGCAGGAAAACAAACTGAAGGACGGAGAAGGAATCATTACGTCTTTCAATTAACATACATTTTCTGTACGTATTACTAAAGTTAAAGCTGGAGAAGCAATTTTGAACAAAGCTGTGATGCTCACTCTCCTTGTACAGAATTTTAGGCCCAGAAGCCAAAGGAAGGTAAGACGAAACTAAAGGCTTTTCAGACATGAGAAAATTGTACAGGTTTAGTTAAATATGTGCTTTTAAATTAGGTTAGTTAATCTAGAGGAGGAATTATGATGAACATATTTTTATAGGTTTAAACCCTAATTTTACTAACTCAAATCAAAGGGACTGGGATGGCAAGCCATGCAGTCTGAAACATGGAAATGTCTTCCCGGGAAGCCTCCCGCTGGTTCAACGATTAGTCAGTATGCAGTGGCCAGCCATCACTATCAGCAAGCAGCTGTCACACCCTTTGGCTGAACTGGTGCTGTTTCTGGCCATACAGTGCAGTACACAGCTTGCTGTTTTATTTGCTGCTTGCATTTGCTAGGTTTTGGGGATTGAATTATTCATACGGTAGCAATTGTCAAATGATCTAGGCCAGAGAAATTCATTTTCTTGCAGGACCCAACCTGATGTGGCAGCGTGCTGTTATGTACCGCACCAGAATTAGCAGCTGCTGCTTTTTAGAGAGGCAATGTTTCACTGATGTACCGCTAGAAAGGCTGCTGCCAAGAGACGGCTCTGAACGTTTCAGAGGCAGCTGTTTGCCTGGAGAAGGTGGTGACGTTGGTTTGCAGATACGAACCAAAGTTGACAACAAAAACAGAACCACGCCAAATGAATGAGGAAATGGGGACTGTCTTAATTCTGAGTTTTGTAGCAGATTCTCCCTGTCCCATTTTCCTCTTTTGTGGCTACTACAGGCCACCACTACTGGACTAAGGTTACAGCTATGTCAGGCTGGCTGCCTCTAGCTGAGTCACAGATGTGACTGGGCACAACTGCGGTTTCCTCATAAGAGCAAAACGCGCGGTTGTTTAGAGCCTGCCCTCACCTCCATTTAGTGGTTGCCTTGCAAGTGATCAGAGAAGCTGTGAAGGTGGGCACGCAGGTCATGTTGCAGAGGAAGCCCTGCTACTGTGCACAGCAAAATATGCGTGTTTACCAACACCCTCTGCTTATCACTGGAGACATGAAAACATTAATTCAAAACATCATATCCCTTTACCTTCTCCAGAGCTGCTGCTGCTTTTCTCCTCCTCCTCCCCCCCTCCCTACCACCACATACTTTCTCAGAAGAAAAATTTCAAAAACTAAGGCCAAGTGAAAAGTAGATTTTGCTCTGAAACCAGCAGACTGTACTTTATGCATCAGAAGGATGTATCCAGACTCTGGGACTCGGTCGTACTCAAAATCGAAGTCAAGCTCCCATTCATTGTAGGAAGAGTCAGCCCCTCTGCTGTTGAGGTTTTACAGGCTGAAGAAATACTCTAGGGCCTGTAGGCTCTTGCTAGTCTGATCCACCCAGGAGGAAGCTTATGGGAGAATCCCAGAGCAGGGCTGGAATTTGCATTTGGGATCAACCATGAGAGGAATTGTTCATCTAAACTGTGATATATGTAACCTATCGTTATTCCTGTAGAAGAAAGCTCTCTGATAACTAGATGGACTCTTTAATCTAGCAGAGAAAGGCATAATGAAACTATGCTGCTAGAAACTGAAGGCAGACGTAATTGGTTTATACAGTGAGAGTAATTAATCACTGGAACCGAAGGAGGTTAAGATTCTCTATTGCTTGTAATCAGGGTGGAATATCTTTCTATACCTCAGCCACAAGTAAGGGGCTTGAGATAGAAATCATGGTGTTACATCTTTAGCCTATGCTATGCAGGAAGCCCTAAACAACATGGTTCCTACTGAACTAGGAATCTGTGAATTATTGCTATTAATTTTTGCCCTTTTCCTGCATTAGTGGTTATTTTGAAAGCAAAATGGGAGGGAAATCCTACAGTTTGGTTTGACATCACAGGTGAGATTCTAGTCTGTTACAACTTCTAAGATTTCTTTCTTTTATTTTTTTTAAAGTTAAGTTCAGCATAGTTTAAAAACAATATTTTTTTTTTTTTTCCTTCCAAGAAAACATACTCTTTCTAGACTTCTGAGCAAGTGTCACCCACAATGGAATAAGCAGAAACAAAGCAGATCACAAAAACACCCTTCACAACATTTCCTCTCTCTCATTCATGAGGCACTACTTGCAGTCAATGTAATCTAAAACAAATGTAATGGTTTGGGTGCTATTGCATTACATTCCTTATGATCAGAAGAAACTATAATCAGCAGTTCTGCTTTTCCTTCCATTTTAAGAATAAATAGTAATAAGTAGCAATTCCATTTTAAAAAGATCTAAGTGGCACTACGGATCAGACCGGTGATGCATTGTTTGCCTTTCAGATTATGAACTTGTGGAGGGTTTCTTGATTATCCCTTTCCTTGGTAATATCATATAATTAACTTAGCAATAATTCTGAGTTTTAATAAAGATTTGTGTATGACTGAATTATACAAACAAGTTTCATTTTTTCATGTCCGCATGTAGGAGAAGTGTTAGCAAAAATAAATATTCTAATCACTTTTGTCAAAACAAATTGCTAACAATGTCTTTACTATTCTGCATGTGAGAGCTACTTGTAGCATTCATTAATCTAACAGTTTATGATTTTGATTTCCAGATGGAATGATTAGCATTTCTAAGCTTTTTGTATTCAAACTGCCAAAATAAGCCTTTTTCAGGGGTCACTGGAGGCAAATAATTTAAGTCTAATACTTTGCTCAGTTAAACATGGTGGCTCCTAAGTAACTCATTTAACATATTCTTTCTGATGCCTTTTTTTAAAATATTATTTAAAAACTTTATTTGTCATATGAAACAGTGGAGTCAACTGCTGTTATCCCAAATATCTACAAAGGTCATTTCTACAGTTTTAATATTTTCTTTTGTCTTCCTCCCTTCCTGACCAAGAGTACCACATCTCACAATTCTGCAAAACTATGAAAGAAACTCCTGAAAGGAGTATATTGCATTTTTTAAATAGATGTAAACCAACTGTTCTTTGAAAAGTAACACTGAAATCTCTTTGAGTAGCACAGGAGATTTATAATAGTGATTGGATTTCCACAAGGAAATTGTAAAGCAATATCATTGGGGAAAAAAAAATATTTTTCTAGGTTTTATGTGTGAATGGAGCACCAACATATTGTGACTGATCACAAAGTGGCATCACTTCGTTTTTATCAGTTGCAAGAGTGAAGAGAAATGGGTGAAGCTAACTGTACACTTTTATATTTAAATGGCAGATATTAAATAGCTCTAGCGGGTATCTCCCGGCATACCTTGTAGAAACTTAGGCTTAGCTTCATTCTTTTTAGCCTAATTCTTGTATGTATTTTCCTTCAGATCATCTGCCAGAGGGAATGGTGACCTCTCTGCAAGGTATCTTGCTCTGTAAAACTCTAGTGGCTTCCCTTTCTCCTACAAGTAGTATCAAGTCTTTCCTTCAGTTTGAAAAGTGGAGATCTTTTAGCCTTCTGTTTGCAACAACATTTGATTATTTTTTGTTATTTCCTGGTTTTAAATTCCTGTCCTTATTCTGCTTAATTAACAAACTGAGTAGTGATGCTGGTGACCATGTGACTATTGCCGTGTCAGTTGTCTGACAAAAGAAATTCCTTCCTCACCCCAAATGGTTCCTTTGAAAAGGGAGTTGTGCTTGAAACCCCACTTGAGATACCAGCCAGTTGCTGTTCTGCCACGAGCGATTTGTTTTTCTGGCATTTGCAGCAGTTTGCTGTAGTTTAAACTGAAATTAAATGCTTCGAACTAAGTGACATGTTATTACATCAAATCTGAGTCTGACACGCACTAAACTGTTGCATGCTGACTAGTGCTGCAAACACTGTTGAACAAGCCTCTTAAAATCCAGAGACTTTGGTATTTTGGCAACCTGAACAGCACTTTTTGATCTTGGTTGTGGCCAAGATTGATGACAAACCAGCCTAGGCAAAATACTGAGTGATGTTGCTGAGGCAGTGGGAATGCAAACCTTTCCCCTTTCAGGAGTCAGCAATAAAGTTAGCAAAGTCGCAGCAAGTGGTCAAGTTCACAACTGGATTGCTACAGCAATACGCTGTTGAAAAGAATATAGATTTTTATTTTCCCTGTACAAAAGAGTTAGCTGTCTGAGGTGGCAAAAAGCTGTGAAATTTCCGCAGCCCTGTGGATGCCCTGTAGTTTCCAAAGGAAGGATGCTGACTTGATGGCTCAAGAGAGGGACCGATAGGGAGGAGAGCCTGCTGCTGCTGCAGGTTTTATATAAAATTTTGAGCATCTGTGCCTTTCTCTTCCCATTTTTACAGAAAGCTTCTCTGAATTTAGTGACTTCATGTCAGAAAAGTACTTTCAGTCTTTGCGAGGTGGTTGATAAATATCTGACGATACCCGAAAGCTTTTGAACGTGGACTGAGTAATGCTCCAAAGTACATAATGTAAAGAAGAAATATAACAAGAAAATAATGAGTTGATAAGTTATGTTTACTCCCCATTATGTATCAATAAATATTCACTGCCTATCAGTGTACTTATAGGCAGTTTTATCAGCATTAAATTTCTATAGCAAAGAAGAGAATCAGGTCCCAAATCTTCATAATTTCTAAATTCTGCATAAAAGGAATAATCAAATAGGTTGTCAAGATAGTGAAATGAATCTGGGGAGGATTCATTTTTTTCTTTTGTCTTCAGAAGGGCATGGCAGCAATCATTGTTTTGTTTGAATGGGCAAAGTTCTGTATCAGTTTTAGCACCATAAATCCAGCATAACTTTATTGATTTAAGTGGGGTCTGTACATGATAAACACACAAAGATCAGAATCCATCCCAGCGTGCTATAGGCTGAAGGCTTACACTTGCAAAACATGCACTAATAACTGATCAGTTCATATTTTGCTTTGCACAAATTTTATTACTTAATTTTTCTGTGCTTTCCCTACCTCTTTATTGACTTTAATTAAGTTTTCCTTAGGGTTTGCATGCATGGCAAACTTTGAGTGCTTAAATGAGTAATCCTGTTTACTCATCTCATTATCCCAGCTCCACTTTTGGGCTGAAGTGTATATTTTCTTAAATTCTGTTGGAACTATTGCTATTCAGCATTATAATGGTACTAAGAATGGCTCTTGTAAAAAAGAGGCAGCAGTTTTGTGTGGCCAGTTTGAAGAACTACATTCAAGATTTTACAGCTATGAAAAGAGTATCTTTTGAGGGGAAACTTTGTAAATGGCATAAGAGCCAACACTGTCTTCCATCATGTTTCATTTGAAAATTTTTAAGTTTTTAAAGCATGAAGGTTTTAATAACTGGGTCACTTGCACTGGAAGTTGCATAAGAAAACAAGAAAGATGCGCAGTTCTACATACAAACAGTGGAACAGCTCATGGAACTACTTGTGTTTTAAGTTTGATTCATTTGTATAATTCTATTCATTATGTTTTAGGCATCATTTCATAATTTTTTTGCTAAGTGATATTGAAATGATGGTGAATTTTTAGAAAGCCTGGTAAAGCATTTAGTTGCTCTGATATTTTCAGTTTAATTGAGGGAAATTTTAGCAACTTCTTTTTAAATGCTTGTAAGTAGGGATTTTTTTCCTTTATTGTGAGACCCTAAAAAAAACCAGTGAAAAGTCAAATGAAATTAATAGAAAAACTGTTAATGTTATTAACTTTTCAGAGAGAACTCTTATGGGAATAGAGGCTGTAAAGAACTATCTCTCAATTCTCACATTCTGTGAAATTAGCATTCTAAATTAAAAATGATGAAGAGCACACCCTTCTGGCACAACAGATGAGCTTTAAAGACAAAACATTTGTTTGTGTTTATCTGTGTGTACGTTCACAATTATTCTTAAAAGTCTTAAGAAAGAGAATGAATTTTTTCCGGAGGAAAAATGTTGATAACTGAATTTTAAAATAAAGCAAAATTTATTCATTGTTAAGACCAAAGGGAAAACACTTTTTTCCAGTGCATGGATATATATCTGATTTGGTTGTCTCGTTCAAACACAAGCAAACTCATTAAGTTAGGAGACAGGAAAGTAAAAATACCTCTTTAATAAATGCAGTTATTAATTTTGTGGAATTCAAATGAGTATGAGAATTAAACACAGAGGTTGATACCTCTGTGTATACAGTTGCAGCTAATTTGCAGAATAAAGTTCTGAAAATTAGTTTTCTGATGAACGAGGAGTAATTTCATGATATAATGGCAGTTACTTTGAGTTCTTGGCCATTATTTGTGTAAGAAAAAACTTTGCTTTTTTAATGCTTTATTAAAAAAACCTATGTTAATAACATTAGAGTTGTGGAGTTCAGCTGTTGAGTTCCAGAAAATAGTTTTATCTTTCCAGTCTTTAAATTTCTTTTATATCTGTTGTGGCTCTAAAAGTCTAGGTCCATACTTCTAAAATTTTTGCCCTCCTATCAATACCTGCCATAAATTCAAATGCATGAATGAGCTACAGTTGATCAGGAATCACTTGGTAGTCATGAGGAGTAGTCCTAATAAGTGCAGAAAGAGGTGATGGATATGAGCGTGAAAACTGACTGGCTTCAGCACCTCTTCAAGTGAGTGGACACTTTTACTTTTGGGAGTTATTTCTGTGCTAGGGGAAGACCAGTAGGAATTACTCATAATGGCAAAATCAAGCATATATGTAAATGTTTTCAAAATCAGAACTATAATGATGCAAGCTTAGAAAGTTATGGTAGAAATTGGAGACCTGTCTTTCTGAACAGGATGACTTTGGCCAGAAGTTTCAATTCAGCTGGCATTTGTATGGTTTTACTAGAGAATAAGTTAATTTCCACCATTGCTTTCTGTGATGCATATTTCCTTTTTGGGGTTAGTCCTGACAATTATCAAGTAAACTAGGATTTCTCATTCTACCCTGTTTTAGTCTTGGAAACTGTTAGTTTCAGAGAACTTCAGCAAGCTGCTGCCCTTGGGGAGTATTCCATGTACCTGTATGTGTACATGTGCATGAAACCTTACAGGAGTTGAGGGACTATGAGTTGGAGATGTAATTATCTGAGAGATCCAGGCAAGTAACCAAGTTTCTATGTAATTTTAGTTTCTGTAGTAATGTGTTAGTTGTTATTGAAAGTTACAGACCTGGGAACAACCATAGTGTAATATTATTCAGAATATGGGAGCTGTCAGGTTAGAATGAGCTTTTTTAGACTAGAGTTCTCTGAACTCAGGTGATAGCAATAGATGATGTCCTGGTTTCAGCTGGGATAGAGTTAATTTTCTTCCTAGTAGCTGGTATAGTGCAGTGCTTTGGATTTTAGTATGAGAATGATACTGATAACACGCTGATGTTTTGGCTGTCGCTAAGCGGTATTTACATTGGTCAAGGACCTTTTTTTTTTTTTTTTTCCCCCAGCTTCCCATGCTCTGCCAGGCGCCCAAGAAATGGGAGGGGGCACATCCAGGATAGTTGATCCAAACTGACCAAAGGGCTATTCCATACCATATGATGTCATGCCCAGTATATAAACTGGGGGAGTTGGCCGGGGGGTTGCGATCGCCGCTCGGGGACTGGCTGGGCGTCGGTCGGCGGGTGGTGAGCGGTTGTATAATTTTATTTTATTTTATTATTATTTTTCTTTCCCCTTTCTTTCCCTCCCTTGGGTTTTGTTCCTCTTTCTCTCTCATTGTATTCCTTCTCATTATAATTCATTATTATTATTATTATTATTATTATTATTATTATTATTATTATTATTATTTTGTTCCAATTATTAAACTGTTCTTATCTCAACCCACGAGTTTTCTTACTTTTGCTCTTCCCATTCTCTCCCCCATCCCACCGGGGGGGGAGTGAGAGAGCGGCTGTGTGGTGCTTAGTTGCCAGCTGGGGCTAAACCACGACAGATGACCGGAAAACCTCTGTTCATGTCAACTGCATTCTTCTGTAGATTTTGTGGGACACGGACATTTGTACAAAGTTTTGTAGACAAATATTCCTCAGCATAATTCCTTTCTTGTATAATATCAAATAATTGCATTGCATTTGATGGAATTTCTACTCACTTATTCTTCTGCTAGCAAATGGATCTCCTGGTAAATGTTTCCTTGAGCTTGAATCTAGTTGGTATATTTTAATTTCTGTTGTTAAATGTGTGTGTGGAATGTATACAATATCAGATTAAAAAAAATCAAATAGCAAATTGCCTGCTTCCAAATCACATAAATAGCAAATCGTATTGAAACTACTCACCATTTTGAGATTGTCATGGTGAGACTTGCAGAAAGAAATAGGAATAAAATAGCACCTTCTTTAATGCTGGCCTGCATCATTTACAGGGCTTTCATAAGATCTCCTGTCAGCTCACGTTAACCAGAAGTCATTGTTTCCATTGGAAACATTGACAACTAGAAGTGTTTGGTTGCACTGGGCCTCATTACTTATGTTTTGTTACCTTGTGATAATACTGTAATAGGTCATTACTGTTCTTGTTATAGAGAAAAGGATTTAGTTAAGTGATGCATAGTGGCCGTTTCTGTTGAAAATGTTTGCACCTTGAAGCTGCAATGCCTCGTCACATCATTAAAGTACAGTTCTGGGGAGAGGAAAAGCATATTTACTGGAAATGATCAGGATGGAATGACATCTCTGCGTTTGTGAGTCAGTTTTTAATATGTTAATGGCAATATGAAAAATGGGCAGTTGCTGTCTCCATTGATGGTGGTGAGGGGGACTCTGTCCAGCATGGACCCTGCTATTTTTGTGGAGGGTATGAATTTTCATTACTGTTGCTGCAGTATTTGCAAAAACATGGGAAGAGGCTGAGGTGACAACAGTGACTTGACTTTTGTTTATTTCTATCTCAGCATTTAACAATGCTTAAACACGTGGTTAATCTCTCTCTAGCTTTAAAATCATAGTTTAAAGAAATCTCTCATAAAAGTGTCTGAATGAAACTACACGCCATAAAAGCTCTTTAGAAAAGAGATTTTTAATGGAAACACTGCCGCAAGATTTATTATAGTGGTTCTGAAATTGCACCGTTATAATAAGGGTTAAGGCTCAATTGTTCACTCTCCGGCAGCAATGACTTTCTCATTGGATTCTGAAAATAAACCCCTATGAATAAAATGACACCAAAGACTTAAGTTGTTTTCCTGAGACAGCTAGCCTTTTTGTACAGAAGCTATTCTGAGGTCTTGTACTGTAGTTCTGCTGAAAAATTACACTGGCTTGCCAAATATCTTAATGACTTTTCTCTCAGCAGTTGGTAATGGTGAAAAGTTATTCTAGTAACCATAATGTCTCTCATAAAACAATTGCATACAATATGTACTGTACTTCTATTTTAGTGAGCACTTCCATCGGGCTTGTACTGCCAGTAGCCATTTAACATTTCATAGCAAACTGCTTACCAGTCCTTCAAGTGTAATATTGCAGAAACAGTGAAGAAATGCGTGATTAAAAGCATTCACTGAGAGTGGACCATTTAGTACTACCCTATCTTGCAAGATAAACCAGCCTTCACATATGTAGGCGCTCATCATATAAATGACAGTTCTATGTGGTCATTTAATTTTACGATCTCAATTCTCGCATATATTGCTAACATAAATATAGCGTTCTCCTGCAGGGAGGTCTGCTGGGTGTTATAAAATCAGTAAGACCTCAATGGGTTCAAATGGACATCTTTTATAATTATTGCTATAAAATTTCTTGACAATGCATTTTGTTGTCCAATGGGTAAAGAAAATGATTTTCTGAAAGAATGGGTTTTGACAAAGAGAGCAACAGAGCTTAGGCATTTGTTCCTGTGTTCAAGCATATTTAAATTACCTCCGTTACTCTTACCTTTTGGACAGAAGCCAATATCCTGGAATAACTTTTTACAATGAGACTCCAGTCAGTGCATGGCTATATTTTAAGTTGTTTTCTGGTGTGGCGAGACAATGTAGGATATCTAGGGGGAAAAGATTAATTTGCTATTTAATGCAATTAAATTCTATTTGCCAAGCAATTCTTTTTACATGCCCTTGAAGAGACTGGGGAATCTGAAAGAGGATGAGGGCAATAAATGTATTCCCAGAAGTGGTTTTGAGGGAAGGAACAGACTCGTCCGTGCTGGAATTCAGGACAGTACTATTAGCTGCAAATCATCAGGAGGGACCCTGTTACATCTTTCTTACACTTCTGAAAAATGTTTCTTTTTGACCTGTGTCTGGAAAGGAATTTCTATCCCATTTATTCACACTTCCATAATAAAAAGGATATTAAGTTTCTTTTAGAAGGCTGAATAGTGAAGTTTCTCTTTCTGTGCTTGAACTGCCTCTGGAACATTGGCTTTGCCTGCGGAGTGGCTGCGTTGTACAGCAGCACAGCTGCGCCGCTCTGTGTGCTGGCCCTGGGGACCACCAGCAGACTGCAGAGAACGTGGTCTGCACGCTGTCGGTCAGGAGCTGAAGTTAGGAGGCTCAGTGCTGGTGTCTCTTCAGAGGTGGAGACGCCCAGAAGCGATTCAGCTGTTTAGTGCCTCAATTGACTTAGCTATTGATTCAATTTTATGTAAAACATCCATAGCAGTTGTTTTGGACCAGTAGTGAATTTTGCATCCATCAAAACAGAACGGCATCTGTACCTGTATGGATAGACTGTATCAGTATATCTCTCCTATTACTTTCCATATCGAGGTTCTACTGTTTTTGTTTTGTTTTTTTTAAATGTACATCATATGTTACGGAAAGAGAGGCAGTTTTCTTGGCAGTTGGTGATACTTTGTGGATTTAATTGAAATTACAGTGACTGATGCTAGCTTATGATCTAGTTCCTCTTGTCCATCTTGGAATAGGCAGGGAAAGTCTACAGCACATAGGGGCTCTGTCTTGCTCCCTTAGATTTTTTTTTTTTTTTACAATAAATGTATCTCTCACATAGCAACAACTATTTCTTAAAGCTATGCATGCATTCTTATGTTATTTGATTGCCCAGTGTCAGTAACAGTGGGATTCTGATCTCTAAACAGTCTTGTAAGTGCTGCAGTATCACATACATGGTAACAACAGAAATTTAAAGCTAGATGTGTATTGGAGTAGGAAGCGCAAGAGCAATATGCATTTACCCCAGGAGTTAATTGGATGGTTACTACATAATTATAGTAATGAAGTTGTAGGTTTGCAGTTGATAAATAACTGCACAGTAACCTTTGATAAGATTTAGGTAGCAAATAAGTTAACTTGTTGCCACTACTGTGTTCATTAGAAAAAGGTCTAGGCAAAGGCAAAGCAAACAGTATATTTATCACTGTATCTGTGTTTTGGGTTTTGGCAGCTCATATTTTTGACATTTTTTCCTATGCAATTCTAAAACCATTATATTAATTGTTTTTCTTACCTGAAATGAGAGCCAAATGTCTACAAATACATTTACCTTTAAAGTAATTAAAATAAAGTGTCTACTGACCATAGCAAATAAGTAAACATGCTCTGCATGAAAATGAGCAATGATAAGGAAAAAATTGTTATGCAAGAAAACAGTAAGGGAAGGGGAAAAAAAAAGATATTGTAGTTGCAGTTTCTTAACTGGAACCTTAGCAAACCTAATCAATTATTCTGAGCCATCTCACACATAAATATGTGTTAGCTGCTATAGCTTGGAGATATTTGTTAAGAAGATTGTCAGACTTTTGTATAACGGGTCAAAGCCATCTTTCCATCCGTGTTCCAGGAAGAAATAATTTACAGGAATTCCAAGCATTTGGGGAAGTTTCTCATTGCATAAAAGGGTTTTCATGCCTCTCATGAGTATTACCAGTTTTCTCATATTCTTGCTTGAGTGGGTGGACAAATGTGTAATTCCTAAACAAATACAAAATAGAGAGAATTAGATAAGGAATGGGGAACTCGGACCTAGAGCTAGCTGAGAAAATGTAAATAGTTTGACTGAGATCTAAACCGATTTCTTTATTTCAGATAAGAAATGTTCTTCTGCTCTTTAAAAGTGTACACTACAGGTATACAGATAACAGCTTTCCAAATATTTAATGCTGAGATTAGAACACCTAGGTTCAATCTTCAAACTACATAAATTGATTTTGTTGTAAGGCAACAGCTCAGCTTGTGCTTCTTGGGTAAGGGTAGTTGTTCACTATACACAACACCCAGGAGAGGGGTTCCCAATGTTTTTCTCATGTAACCTCAGCTGTGCAAGCAGCAGCGTCTGGCCGTGAGCATACCTGCGGCACGTGTTTAAGTCTTCCAGGCTGTGTTCACCTACCTTTGCTGCCGTGCCCAAGGGAGGTGTATGTCTTCTTTGATACCTGCCCCCCAGTGTGAGATTCCCTGGTCTAAGCTGAGAAAGATGTTTGGCCGCTCTGAGTATAGCTTGGTAAACCGCTTGTGTCCAGTTGTAATATTCATGAATATTTGCACAGGTATTCACAATGCATCCTACCTTTAGAAGACCTCGTGAACAAAATTGTGTATGCTGAATGTTTATAGAGGTCAGTAATATAGTTAAGCAAGTTATATTTTTTACTATTCAAGTACAGAGTTTCTCCAGCATATGTCTGCACCAAAAATACATGTAAGTGTAAAATGAAGTTAACTGACAGCCAAAACATTAGGTCAGTTTTCAGACCACATGGTACTTCTACTTAATGTTTTCTGTTTTTTTAAAAAAATTATGTTTATAGCATTGCCTGTATGAACAAGCTTAATTTAAATTATGCAAAAACATGCAACTAATTTTCCCTATACAGAGTAAATATGCATCAGATGCTACAACAGTTTCTATAACAAGTCATTTTCACTTTTCAGACAGCGCTGACACTGCTTGGTAGGAAAGTGGGTTTTGCTGCTTTGCTCTGAAGATAGAGAGGTCCAGACTCCAGGGAAACAAAATACATTCTCCATGGATTTTAGAATTCATTTTAGCAATCTTTTTATTTTTCATTTCAGTGACTGTAATTCTGCAATGGTGACTTCTACAGATCTCAGCTGTGGCAATCTGATTTCAGGTGTTGGGTCCCAAACCTGAGGGCCTTGGTTGCACAGACTGTTCGTATTCTGGAAACTTTTTGATAT
The DNA here is from genome assembly GCF_034638445.1 of Ciconia boyciana. Taxonomy (NCBI): domain Eukaryota; kingdom Metazoa; phylum Chordata; class Aves; order Ciconiiformes; family Ciconiidae; genus Ciconia; species Ciconia boyciana. Next base: position 52,128,840 of record NC_132940.1, on the reverse strand, counting down.
TCACTGAAAATTCCCAAAGTATTGCCAGTTCGCACTCCCAGTGTCAAACTCCACTGAATATGTACTAAGGACTTCTGTTTGTTGGCTTAATCCTGGCTTTGGTGTTATTTCACAGTACAGAATCTCCTTTTAGTGTAGTGGCTGCTCTCAGATCTTCAACTTGTCAGCACTCAACACTTCCCCACCTCTGCAATTTATTCCAGTTGCTGCAGTGCATATGTATGGCAGCTCTCATGGTCAGCGGTGTGGGAAGAAAATAGGATCGGATAGTCCATAGGGCAGTACAGCATCGGCTTTTAGTTGTATGTTGTTCTGGGAGTTTCTTGAATCTGTTAAAGTGCAGGCGGTAACAGGGGGGGTTTGGAAGGTCTAAGGATTCTTTAGATTCAGAAAATGCGCATTGAGGACTATCACTGAAACTCTCTGAAGTCAGTAGACAGACTCCAGTGGATTTTGATGGGCTCAGATTGGTCCCACAGGGCATTATGATGATTTTCTGCATACACACTGCTTTTCAAATGACTTGCCTTTTGGGTCTCTGGGGACATAAAATATTCCCAAAATATTGAAACATCCCAGCAGAGGAAAATTAACCATTTGTTTTTACATTTCAGTGACCTTATTTGGATTTTAATGCAATTTCTTAAAGAATTTTGACAATAATAAATAGGCAGGCCTTCCTCCACAACGTCATATAAAATAAAAAAGGTATAAAGTAATCTGTAATGCAATGGCAGCAATTTTCATGTAAACTTTTATATGCAAGGAAAATGAACTACCTTTAAATTGAGTCTATCTTCAAGTCTAAATTAAACCCATAGAAGCAAAAGCCAAAAGAAGAGAGGCCCATACAGGTTCCACAGGACTGCTGTATATGTTTTTGCTCAGTTCAATGTCTCTTATTTGTATAATGTATCTTAAGCATGCCTAAGCTTATATGAAAGACTTGGGACTTGATTCTCAGACTTCTGCAGTACAACTTGGAGTAATTGTACTGAAATCAATGGCCCATATCTTGCCACCAGTTCTTAAATAGAACTTCCAGTGGATTTCAATAAAGAGTTTTGCTTAAAAGTCAACAACACAGCATGATTCAGGGAAATTACAAAGCTGCAAGCAAAAATGTTAGTTTATTTTTCCTTTTCTTTTCAGAATACCTTGTGTTTGATTCTATAAAGTAAGATTATTACAAGTGATTCAAATCAGTATGGCATCAGAATTGGATCTTAGAGGTTTCAAGAACGCGCCCAAGCTTCACTGACAGTAAAACTAAATAACTTTTAACTAACACAGATTGAGAGCATGTGAGGGATATATCCTTGTGTTTCTTTCAAAAAATCTTCCTTACTTTTTGTCAGCATGGAGATAAGCCATATTGCTGCCAGGACAACCTTTATATTAGTTATGAATTACAACTGCCTTTTTTCCTATCCTAACAGAAGAAGCAGCTACTTTACAGTGTACAGCTTGCCAAGCCATAATTGAACTCCATTCACCAGCGCTGCTACCTATGTGCATGAATAGAAAGCAGGAGTGTTTTTTGAGGAGGAGGTCAGTGTTTCAAAGGAGATGGTCAGTACCTGGGCTGTGAGATAGCACTGAGGGCAGACTTTGTCTAATGTGCCAGGGGAGTGAAGTAGTTATGAAGAAGCAAGTGAAACTAATGACTGGCATATCTTACCAGAACTAAAGAAAACTTAGAAGAAAAAAAATATTTCTCTTTCTTCTTTGCTTAATTTTAAGTCTGTATATGAAATGAGTGCCAGAAACTTGCTATAAACCCTAAGGTATGAGTCACCATTTATGATGGGAGATGGAGGCAGAACTGGATGATGTGATCCAGTGATGTGCTGCATGTTGTTATGCATGCATGTGAATGTGATTGTGTTCTGCTGGCATATATTATTGTAACCATGCAGAAAACAATGGAGTTGCTTCAGCGGAAAGCTAGTGTAAGTGGCATCATAAGCAAGGGACAGGAGTTTGCGTGTTTCTCTCTCGTTTTCCTTGGTATGTCTCAGCTGCATGCCCTACTTGTAACTGATAGCAACTAGGACAGAATGGCAGCTGCTCTTAGAGCTCAGGTTTCTCCATTGTCTTGTAATACAGACCAAAATGTGATTTCTTTAGTGTGGGTGAGATAAAACAGAGAGCAGAGTTCCTTTCCCTTGCTAGGAAAATGATACAAAGACAACCACAGTGCTGGAAAAGGGCATTGTGTGCATGCAAGGATGCTGGCTGATGAGGTGGAGTGCAGCGTGTATGGTAAGGAACAGGTGGTCAATGGCCAGTTCTAGTTGCATAAAAACAGTACTTATTTGTAACGTGTGGGAAATGCCGTTTTCTCATTCCTTTTAGACATTAGACCTAATCCTGGTTTTGCTAATTTAATAGACCATAGTCTTGGGGGACCCTCTAAGCAGTTTCCTGTGCTGAGACTATGAAGAAGAAGTGTAATCTAGCTGCAAATGCTCACTGAGTCCTCCTCCTGTGGTAGGAGAACTCTCTGCTGGCTATTATCAAGCCAAATGTGGGTCTACACTTCTGGTACCCTCTTACAGCTCTGAGGAGACAACGTAACAATGATGTGAGAAGAAAGAAGAACCCTGCCTACGACACTGCACATATCATCTGTGAAAATGGGGCCAACCAAGGGTGTTATATTCTAGGAGCGATGAGCATGGGCACATGAGAGTAAGTTATACTGTAATTTCAGTGTCCCAGCTGCCCTACTGCAGCTGCCAGTGATATACTCTTCTGCTCTGGTAGAAGTGAAGTAGCCTGAAGCTGTAACCTTCCTTAGATAAACCATGTGGTAAGAGAGTGTCCCAGCTTTTTCCCACGATATACTTAAGGAAGCTTACGCGTTACCTGCAGTATGCACCAGCTCCAAACGGTGCCAGGAATCCCACAGAACCGCATATCCCACAGACTTCCCCGCAGCCCTTCCCCACTTTCTGCAGCAAATAGAGGTTGGGGGCTAGAGAGTTTTTCCCTGCATCTATATCTGCCCCAGCATACTGTTTGGAGATGAAGGAAGCAACAGTGTGAAAAATGTTCCTACTCTCCCATTTTGATGTTTGTTTGTTTGTTTCTTGCTCAGTAGGGCAGTTATTTGATAACACAACTGTCCTGAATCCACGTAATGGAACTGCTTAAAGACGAGCCACTTCAAATACTGAACATAGGAGGAATGCACATTTTATAATGATAAATATCTAGATAGACAGATCATCAGTTAATGTAAAACTATTGGTGGAATAAGGAGAGATCTTAGCATTTCTTTTTCAGTCAATTGTATTTTAGATTGTTATGATACTTCATTTCCAAGAGAATTTTCTGTAGATGTAAATGAACACTTCATAAATAAACCTGTAATGCATGTTCCCAAGGACAAGTCTGATCCCCAAGGCTCTGGTAAGCACATTAAACAGTACAATGTACAGTAAAGCACATTTCACTGAAAATAAGGTAAAGATACATAAAGGTCCAGGATAAATACAGGTAAAAGGGCTCTCTGTGTCCAACAGGTTTTAAAGCTACTCAGAGTTACATGCTTTCAGATGTCACAAAGATATTTTTTCATAGCTGTCTTATAAGAGATGAATTAAAAAAAATTGTCAAAAAAAATATTGGTGGAAATGTTTTTCATTATTATTTTTACTACATTTTTTCTGAAGTTTGGAGTGCCAGTATGAGTTTACATTTGCAAAGATGCTTCACTGCCCATGCGAATAGCAGGCCAGGGGCTATCTGTTCAAATCGAGTCCAGAAGCTGAGCATTTCTGCTAGCCCTGAAAGGCAGGTTTTATTAATTTAGGCACTGCCCCTTAGGTATGTGGCTGATGAAATGAAAATGCATCAGAATCCACCAGCTTGGAGTGCAGGTGAGCAAGCACGTGCCTTTCAAAAAACATAATTTCAAAACACCCTGCAAAACCCTCCGGCCCCTTTACAGTCTGTAGAAAATGGATGGTGTGTAGTCCTCCACTGTCGCATAGGCTGCCCTAATTCAGTGAAGCATCTTTGTTCCCATGTGGAGGCACTCTTACTCCTCCAAACCGTAATCGCATTTTTGTCCTGAATATTATTTATGTTCTCTCTACATAGGTTTGAGTCAGTAATACGAACAGAGAGAGAGAGCCATCTTGTGGAAGATTGCTTTAATATCTTCCAGTTTTAGAAGCCAGGCACTTCAGAAGCTCTTAATTCTGTAGACCTTATTTTTGAGATGAGAGACCTCAATTACAAGTGAGTGTCCTATAATATTTATACAGATGTGTCAGTTTCTGCACAAAGGCATGTTAAGTGAGCAGGGAATGATACTGCTCCAACATTTGGCTGCTGGCACTTGATACGTGTGAACAGCATGTTCTTTCTCCCCATCTTGAACTACATAATCAGCAGTTTCTTCTCTTCTTTCCATATTGCTGCTGTGCACAATTTAGATATTAAATATATGTCTTGATTTGCTTTGTAACAGACTGCAAATGAAGCTTCACTGCCTCATCTTGGAAATGAGCAGTGGAAATAGAGTGGGAAATAATATTTTTCCCTTCATCATTACTGCTTTCAGTTGAATAAATGCACAATTCTTCCAGACTACAGTGAACATTAAAAAGCTGTTCTCATCTACAGGTTCCAGCCTGAGATGTGCAAAATGCTTCTAATGAAGCTGCAAACCATGTGAAAACAGAGTGACAAGATCTTCTGTGTAGCAGAGAGGGTCTCCCGCTTCAAGCAGAAGAAAAAGAGCAGAGGGCATCTTTCTGGTAAGAGCAGATGATGTGGGTCTAGGAAGGCCTCAGCTCTTGAAAAAGGGAAAATTAAAACAGTGCCTAATGTTCTAGCTTCCCCTCCTTGGTTAAGGGGATGAGCTATACTTTTCAACCTCTGTATGAGGCAAGGAAGAGTGGTGCCAGGTCACTGAAATGCCCTGTGAAAGCAGAGGGGACAGGGTGAACATAAGTAAGTTGGCCTATTGCATGTTATTCTGGTCAGTCATCTATCTAAACATTTATGCAGTGATTAGCACGAGACTATCTAGTTCCTTAAATGCTGTAGTCAACAGGTGCTCTAAGGGTATTGAAATTCCTGTTAATCAAAGGTGTTGATCCCTTTCAATATGCTTGATTTCATTACCAATCAGAAACTTAGCTTTGATTTAGCAGAGTTCTTTAAAGATGTCAATTTTTTTTTCTGCCTTATTTTGCAAAGGATTCATGAGCTAGGAAATGGGGAGAGATCAAATTTAAATTCAGTCTAACGTGATCTTTTGATAGATCAATAATAAATATACATTTAGAGAAATTTTTTGCAACCAGAATCACAGCATACCTTTAATTTTAATGCAGAAATGAACATAGTGCTTGCGGTTTTGAACTGTTTTGGTTTTCCCCATAAGCAGTCTATTTATTGTATCTTAGTATTTGCAATACTCAATTCAAAGTCAATTTTATATGGGAGTTGTGTATCTACGATGTGCCACATTCAGGGTTTGGGAAACTAGACTGAATTGCGTGAAATGCTTGTAAGTATTAGCAAGAATATATGTTTGTGAAGTGTGGGATCTGAAATAATCAACTGAATAATTGTTGCATAGAGCTGGCAAATCTGTAACGATGTGATAATGTTGATTTAAAAATGAAATCAGCCATAACATTGGCAGACTAATACTCTTCTATCTCAAAACACAGATTAGCCATTCAGTTGAAAGAAACTTTCTCTACCAAATGATATAACATTTTCCTTTCTTAGAAAAGCTAAACTGAAAAAACCCCATATCAAATGGAAAGGAGGGTTAAGTATTTACCAATATATGATAATTGATGAGTCGGCCCTGAGTGGACCTGCTCCATCAGTAGCACTGTTCTAGGAAAGAGCATTCCCTTCCACTTGATGGGCTACTGCTCTGTAACAGTTGCTCAGCCATGCTAAAGGATCCCCTGTCCTTTAGCCACAGATTTCCTCCCAGATGACGACTGCTATAACTGGAAATACCCCAACTCTACTAGCTCTTTTCCTATGTAGAATGACTCTTTCAGAATAGTTGAAAACAAAGGATAATGCTATATTGCACTCTGGCTTTTCTGATCTTTCATTAGAAAGCCCAAAGTGTGTGTGTGTGTGTGTGTGAAGCTGTAAATGTCATTACCTATTTCTCATGAATATTTCAGATTCAGAAATTTACAGGCTATTGTTCTCATAAGCAAAACATGTTGTTTCTGGATACCTCAGTGACGAGTGATACAGAAAGCCTCAGTAAGATGAAATAAATCTATTCTGAGTGTGAAGTACTGTGTAGCCTGCTTTTGCTTTATTTTGTTTTTTTACTTGAATAGTCAGAGATGAAAAATGATGTAACATTTGATTTAAGTTTGGTTATTTGCCTGTGCAACATACAGATGCCATAATATTTCCTTCGTTTTTGTCAGATGTCAAGGTACCTGAACCGCTGGTAAATGTTAATGTCTTAAAGATAACTGTTTTACTGTGGTGTATATTTTCAGTTGACACACTAGTAGGTGATCCAAGCACACCTATAGCAAAGATGGGGGGAAAAGGGGTCTCTGCCTCACTTGCACACACCAATGATACAGCAATTCAGAGTAAATGGGGTCCATCTCCCTCCCTTTTGCCATCTTAAAAAGGGGCTGCAGGTCCATGATCCTGTGGTGAGCCAGTGGCTGTGGCTGTGGGGGCCCAGGGAGGCTGAAAGGAGCACTCGGCGGGGTGCCCGCTGCCGCTGCCTGGAGGCTGAGGATGGGGGACTGGTGCTGGGTGGGCCTGGGGAAAGGAACTGGATGGATACTGCTCTGCTCTCAATAAAAGTCCAACAAATTGGCAGTGGTAAGTTTTGTCACCTAGAGAAGGCACCCAGGTACTGCTCAGTGGTATCATGCAGTTCACAAATGTAAAACTGCTTTCAGTGAACACGGAGAAAGTAAGAATGAGTCATGATGAGCTCTCTGCATTATTCTGATGTGTGTATTGTGGGTTTCTTCAAACTTGTGCATTGCTGCCTGAGTGAATGCAGCTTTATGTCAAGGAAGTCTTTAAAATGGTCTTTAAAGTTAGAAGAGGGAAAAGGAAAGTGCTGGCGCAGGTAAGATAACTTTGGATGCACAGATTTAAATTGTCACAGTAACAGTCCAGAGTAGGATGGTTTACTTTTTCCAGGGCTCACTTGATGGCCAGGGAGAATTGCTATTCTTCCGTCCTGAGGAAAGAGAAGGGGATTCTAGAGAGTTGCAGCGGGGGGTGGGGGGGGAGAGAGAGAGAGAGTGGCGCAGACCCTGGGAAGAATCAGGGCACCAAGACATTGCAGGCTGAGGGCTTGCTGTTTATCCCAAGCTGGACAGGTAGGCCAAGTTGTCTTGAGCCCCGGAGGAAGAGGTTGTGCTTAGGTAGGAGAATATATGTGTGGAAGTCTCCTTTGGCTTTCTACCATGATACTGACACTCTCCATCACTGGGTGGAAGAATAGTGAATGCTTTCTTTTTTTTGTGAATTGCTTTAAATGGTTGCTGGCATGGTGCAGCGCAGGATAAATCCTGTGAGAAGCCCGTCCTAGCTTGCTTGGCTAGGGAATAGCTAACCATGGCTGGTATGCAGGGATGTGCAGTCTAGGTGCTGATATGGGAGCTGGTGAGTTGTTGGATTTCATTTTGGAAGAGGTAAAACCCTAAGGCCTTGCCAATGCTACACTGCAAACATCAGAGCCTGAGAAAGGGCTGCAGAGCAGAGCCATCTGGTCCAGTAACGGTGACGTGAGCTGTACCCGGAGAATAGGGAGGGCAAAGGCTCAGTTTTCAATAATGCGGAATACACTGTTGGAGGGAGTGCCTTTCAGTAATGCAAAATAAATTATAATCCAACGTTTTGTTTTCTATAGCATTTCAGTTGTATATTAAAACCAGTAAATTACACTGGTAGAGTGAGTGTAATATTCAAAGGTCTAAGCAGTCTTTTTGAATCTCTATTTCTAATTGATACTTGGGAATGATACATATCCTCTGTAGTGGGTATTGTTATACTGTAAGATTACCTAACTATGAGTAGTTTATATCCTGAAAAAATACTGAGGATTCAGCTTCTTTTTGCTTCCACCCCAGTGTCTCTGTGCTTTGATGTCATGACTGGTGGGTCATTTGGTAATTAGTATTCTTCAGCTTTCTGTAACATTTGTAATAGTGGTAGAGCCTTCACCTACCAATGACATTAGTAAATAAGTCAATTTTATTTTTTATGCAGCTGTCGAATTGGCACATTGTAACCAGAGAATTTGATAACCATAGAACAAACTATTATTTTTATAATGCTCTTTTTCCATAAAGGGTGCTCTAATTTCCCCAGGATAATTAGGGAAACAGGTCACAAAAGCTCAGGGATGTTTGCATCATATTACTAAGTTTCTCATACGCCATTGGTTCACCTTTACTGTCTGATATCCTGACTGTGGCAGAAGTGAATGGAAAAATCCCATTGTCTTCTTAGGGCCAAGATTTCCAAACGGAAGCCTAGCGCCGAAATAATTGCAGACAAATCTAGGAGTCTTTCTGCACCTGTTAGTCATACAGGGTCGTGTGTATCATCCAGAATGCCATGGTCTCATGCTTTGAGTTATAAACTGCTACCTCAGAGCTCCCTATGCTCACATGCAGCTGCTCTTTCCAAGGTTACTTCTAGTTCTCTTATGGACTTGTCCAAGAGAGATTGCTCAGCTGTGGCAGAGGTGATATCACTGCTGTGGACACATTCAGGGCTTTTCTAGCACCCTCGGGATCCTCTACCGTCAAACTGAAGGGAAGATGGAAACATTTCCCCCTGTCTCTCCAGATACTCCCAAGTCACTCCTAAAGAGCAGCTGTGTAAGAGAAGAAATTCCCCAAATGGCTGGTGTTTTCCAAACATTTTCAGGGGGATGGGTTAGAAGAAGAAACTCTCCCATCCCACTGTGTCTCTTCTCCCTGTGCCTGCAGAAGGTCTTCTGCTCACTGTCACATTGCCAATGTGACAAACAGGGCTGCTAGAGACAGGGTAGACCAGCTCAGTACATACATTTCAACCCAATAGTTCACTGAGCCATGCTGCCTCTCTCTTGCATATGAATGAGGGAATTGTTTTACAATAAAGCAAAACAATTGATTTAATTCCCTGTTCCTCACTCTGCCTCTCTGCAGAAATCCAGTGAAACCAGCTAATGACAGGCTAAGGGGAAACGGTATGTAGGAATGATCTGTGCAAATGCTGCTGTGCATTTTTGCAGGCCACCACATCTTGTGAGTGAGGAAAAGGTGTTGCCTAGAGTAGGCAATTATTGCATCTCAGCTGTTACAGGATAGAGGTGTCTTTGGGCCAAAATGAGTGTGCACTGCAGTTTTATGACAGTCCTACAGCATCCTTCACCCCAGCAGTAAAGTACTCTTTATAGAGCTTTGTATGCAAGCCGAGATGAGATCAGCACTATCTTGCACTAATGATGGAGGTTTTACAGTTTTAGGGAAGTTCTGTTAGCATGCAAACTGCGGAAAATCCCAAAATGAGTTACCAATATTTAAGATGTATTGCAGGTGCATGGACATGCTCCTCTGTAGTTGTACACGCTTATCAATTAGCCATATGATTCTCAAAGTTGTCTAGCCAGAAACAACTGTATGTATTTGAAACTGGGGCAAGTTCGTTACATTGGTGATACCGGACAAGTAACTCTGTTATTCATGTAGTTGAATAGGTACATTTAATAAATCTCCAGCTTCTTAGTTCTTTCATTGTTTAAACTCTTGAGCCTGGACCACAAATATTACTTCCAAAATGCCAATAGCTAACATGACTACTAACCTTGTTGTCACCATTGAAAGTATATTGACAGGAGTCTGTCTTCTGAAAGAATCATATATAGTGTGCTAGCTGTTAAGTGGTTGCAGAATAGCTGCCTACCACAGGAAAAATGCAAGTTAGACAACCTTCAGACCTTTGGTATATACTAATTACAATATGAATTGTGTGAATTTCATTTGTACTTGTGTATTTATATATATCTCATTAATTTGTTACAGAGGGAAAAAATCATTACTGTAGAGTCAAATTGCCTGTAAATGACTTAAGGAATATGTTAATGATCCTGCTCCAAATGAATAATTATAAAGCAGGTGCACTTGAGATGTGATCATTTAACTGACAGCAAGCAGCTTCTAATGTCTTGAATATCCATGATAATGGTGATGTCATAGCAGCCAGTTAAAATCATCGCTCACATCCTCCATTTAATACACAGGAGAACTGTGGGTATAATTCCCATATAGAGCTATTGCCCTGCTTATTTAAGGAACGGTTAATTTATAAACAAATCAAGAAGTCACTCTGCATTGATTTTAATGCAATATGTTTCCAGTAAAATGTCACGCTATTGTCTCAACTACAAAATAAACATTGATGGCAGAAGGCACTACTGCATCAAATTGACATTACAGTTTAAATGAACTTGGCTCAAAATGTCCCAGTTTAATAGGGATGTGAATTGTGTTTCACCTGCTTTGCCACTAACATCCAGCTAAACTTTTCATGTTTATCATTTTAAAGGCACCTGTAGTTTAGTTCCCTCTGAAGTTAATGCCTGTGAGAGTCCGGGATGTATGCTCTGCAGTGCACAAAATAGCCCTTGCCTACAAATGAGTTGTCTCGTTAAGAAAAGATTTGAACTCTTTAAAGGCCAGTCTTCTTTTGGGCTTGTGTCCCGCTTCATTTTACATAGCTGTGCAGCATGTTAAGCTTTTCAGTTTTCTTTGTGGTCAAGATCATATTTTAACTGTCTACCATTCCAAAATTTAAATACTCTGCCTTGAATGTGCATGAGTTCACAGAAGGCAGCAGTGTGCTGCCTAGGGGTTATCTCCATGATAATAGCAATGAAACTAGAGCAGTAGCTAAATATAGAACAGTTTTTCTGCATCTATTTCATGTGTTGTCATGTAATTACAAATAGATGAAGAATTAAATCTCTAAGCTGCAATGAGGTTTATGAAGAAAACCTACAGAATTCCTAATGCAAAAGGGGTTGCTTCCAGTTAAGGTTAGCACTGTATGCCTTGAGAAGAACACTACCACCTTATTTAGAATAATACTACTTTATTGATGCAGGTTATTTTAGCAGCAAGAGTCTGTACTAGGAGGGGAGAACTCTTTTCAAGATACCGGTTCCAAAGCATAATAAAACAGGTGCATCTTAATAGGTCTACCAGGAATGTTTTAGCTGTTAGCATCTTTTAAATGCTTCTGCTGAGAAACCCTGTTTTCATAACAAGGTTGGTGAGTATTAAACCTGTGATAGTTCTTTCTGGGATTACTATAATTTACAAAAACAATAAAAACCTGCTAAAAAACATTTATGTATTTATAAATGTTGTAATCCAGGGGTCCCACTGATATTTGTGGTGAAAGATATGCCTAAGGGCACATAACCCTGCTTGTACATTGCCAGGACTGCAATCTGGTTTATGACAAAACAGATTCATTTATCTCCAAATAAATAAATTACTTTTGTGAACATTTAGAAACATTTGCATAATTAGGCTGTAAGATCTTAGCAGTCTTTTTCATAATAATTAAACTAATCTAATCTTGGACAGGGTAAACAGACTTACTAGGCTGAGAGCAGCCTTCAGGCAAGGAACTTACTACATTCTACAGGAACTGTAAGGCTGATGATGTTTGTTAATTATGCAGAGCTTTTACTCCCCAGTAATAGCAGCGTTTGTATTGCCTGAAGCTTAGATAGCTACTCCCAGGCACATAAAATTAGACTCTTGGTTTTTTTGTCATTCTTTTTAAAAAAAAAAAAAACAACAAAACAAAACCAACAACAAAACCACAAAACAAAACAAAGAAGATACTTCAAAATGATTATACGCTTTCAACAAGGAGGCATTAACCTTACAGTGTTGGATCCTAGATCCGCATATAATTGGCTCACTCTTCAGTCATGTGGTCTTGGTTATCTTTAGATCTGGAGTCTTTCATGCCATATAGAGATACAGAATTGTAAGGCTTGGTAAAAGAACAGCAGAAGGCACCGCTTCATTTTCTGGGGACTTCAGGAAGAAAAGATTGAGAATATCAAGTAGGTCTTACCCAGGACAGTTCTCAGTCAAGTAGTCAATCAAAATTTATTATCATAAATCAAAAAATGAAGACCAGAAACAGCACCTGGCAAATTCTGAAAAGATTTGCTTTCTTTAAAGAATCTGTCATCTTTATCTAGTTCTGTATGAGTCATCTGTCCATGAAGACTTCAACCGACAAGTAAACTCAAGAAGAATGATTTTTCTGCTTACAAACAGGGTATGGCATTAACAAGAATGATATTCAAACTGTACAAAATTTTTAAAAATCGTCTCTTAATAAAACTTTTGTAGGCAAGAATTTAATTTCTTGTCTTTAATTTTAAGTTAAATTAATTTATTTCTTTAATTTTAAATTCTTCTAGGAATATTATTTTCCTAGAAATAGGGTATGAAAGGAAATCCTCCTGATGTTTTCTTGTGCTTTGTTTCATTTAGAATATTTTTATAAAATCAAATTCATGTGATTAGCCCTTAAAAATCTGATTTATAGTTTATCAATTTTTTTTCTCAGAATTTGCATACAAACTCACAATGCATTTCCTCTTTTCAGTAAAGATTTAATTACATCTGGATGGGAATAGTGATGCCAGACTGCTGCAAAATAGATGGTTAAACCATATGAAAGTGGTGTAGCATGAAGGATTACCACTAATAATCAAGGGCTGGATTTTATTCACACCAAGAAGTAGCTTGCTTTACAAATTTCTCCAGTTAACGTCAAGGAGATTGTTCCCTGATTAAATGCTGCTAGACAAAGTTCTCAGAATCTAGCTCTTAAAACAAGTTACATCAGGATTTGCTGATGAAGAAGTGACTTGTGGATCTGAATAACCATCAATCTTTTAAGGCCTTGAGGACCAGGAGATCTGGAACAGATGATGTATCTGTGGATGTTTTTTCCAGAATAGATGAGTGGGTAGAGGTAAGAAATGGGCAGAAGTTCATTTTCAGCTTTTGCCTCTTCTGGCCTGTACAGCTGAACCATCAAAGTGTGGTGTAAGATATGTATAATAAGCAAGCACCCCATTACTGACTACCTTCTGCACAAGAAAGAAGAAAAATATCAACTCTCCCACTGCAGTTTGAACTACCCTGCTTCAGGCCTTATTCTTTCTTACTGTACTGTTCATTCCTGGGCACATTAGTTCACCAAATTTAGTAAGTCCAGTGTGTCTGCCAGTCATTACTATAAGCTAGTGAGTTGTTGCTGTTTCAATTAACATTTTGTGGTATTGCCAGTGGCATGAATTCAAGTACCATGTGTTGCTCTTTATTAACTTTTATGGGGGAATAATACAAGTTGCTTGTATCAATAAAATTAATCAGAAAGAAAAATCCTGTTTTAAAGTGATGAATTGAGTAAATAAATAATGGCTTTCTCTAGTCTCCAGACGGCCTTCCAAAAAGTTTCCATTGTCAGCCCAGGCTGTAAAACTCTGAGCTAGAACAGTTTATCTTAGTGCTGCACATAGCATGGAAATAGGGCTAGGAAGGACTGGTCTGGGTTCCCTGGTCACCGAAGCAGCCACTGGTTTTCACCGAAGCAGCCACTGGTTTCTGTGTGGAGCACATCCCCGCCTGAAGCCGTCCTCCTCCTCTCTTTGCAGTGCAGTGCATACCTATATACTAGTTATTTGCCAATAACACAGAAGAGCACATTTAGGATAGAGTAGTTGCCAAGGCAAATTCAACATCTGTAGGCTGGACTACCAGATTTACAATGTGAAAATGTGGCACCATTTCTTTTGTAACTCCCACTCTTAGTGTCATTTCCCACAGGGTCATTGCTGAGCCCTTGGACCAGTGGTGGCCAGAAGAGGCCGGAGGAGTGAGCAGAGAGTAACTCTAAGTCTCTTGTCCTGGTGACAGCAGGAAATCTAGGAAAAGTCACATTGCCTATGCTCTTAGCAAAGAACACAGGAAAAGCTGCATTATGTATAATATCTGGTGTCTCTGATTATTAATCACCTTTGATAGTTTACAGCTTGAACATGAAGCAAATTTTCATCAGATTAGTTTTACTAGGCACATCACCATTAAAATTTTAACACCGCTGCTTTGCACGTTACTGTGTAGAGTATTTGACTGTACATTGTGCAATGTAATATGCACCTTCACGTGTATCACTTAGCAATGGAGGTAAATGAGCACCCTCTTCTTTTCCTGCCCTTCTCAAATTGTGAGTCAAATTATAAGGAGAATATATACAGGATTGGGTTCTGTTTTTTTCTGTGGGGATGAAATAAGACCAAGTGAAAATAAAGCTGGTGCTATTCCCTCTGCTCACCAGACCTTCTTGGTGTTAAAGTCAAATTTTCCTTCCCCCCCCGCCTTGTCTCTTCAGAAGAATGAGAAAATGGTACATAAGCTGTTACTCCGAGTCACAGTTGGTTCTTGGGTATTGTCTGAGTAGGTGCAGTTATGTGCTGCTGCTCTTTCAGAACAGAATGTAAGATTTGGGACAAATTGGCCCATCAAACACATGTACCACCTTCTATTTGCAGAATGGCACAGCATGTTGAAGATCCCAAGATCTGCATCCCAAGACGGGATTAAGTTGAGTGCATGAATATGATGACAGATAATTAAAAGAATAGGGTTTTTATAATTATAGGCTTCTGAGAAATACAGATATTCACGTTGTTATTAGGTCGTCTGAAAATTATGGACTAGGCAATAGCTTGTCTTATGAAGATAATCCATATTTTTCAATCCCTATGTAGTGGTTTAAAGTTATTGCATTCATATCTGTAGCTTTTTCTCTTTTCTAGCTCTGCCTTGATGTTAGAATGTCAATTGGGTGAAATCATTTCAAGTCTTGAACCCTGAATAGTTGAAGTACTGAATGTTTTTGTTAGTATAAAGCTCATTTTCAACAATCACTTGTGATCAAGGTGTTCTAAATTATGTTTACCTTGTGAACTCTTTGAAAATGGTATTTTAGGAAAACTTGGTATATAAAGGTATTGTTCTCTTAAGAGTTTGAGGGGGAAAAAAATTAAAAATTGCCAGCTTTCTCATTTCCGACACTTCAAAGCATATTTACTAAAGATATGTTGACTGGATTTCAGTATAATTTTGTGTGAATGATTTATCTTGTCTGGTCCAGAATGTAAACTTGCTAAACATTGTAAATTAGTCATTTTTTATGGGGGGAAAAAATGCTTACTAATTTGCATTATAAACAGCAGCCCAATTCCAGGCAAGCTATGCTTTTATTTCAGTACTGTTAGAAACAGGGAGCACTAATAATTGGTAGTACAG
The DNA here is from genome assembly GCF_034638445.1 of Ciconia boyciana. Classification (NCBI taxonomy): domain Eukaryota; kingdom Metazoa; phylum Chordata; class Aves; order Ciconiiformes; family Ciconiidae; genus Ciconia; species Ciconia boyciana. Next base: position 52,113,454 of record NC_132940.1, on the reverse strand, counting down.
AGCAGGGATTTTCCAAGGTGACTAAATAACAAGAGCTTAAGTCAATGGCATAGATGCTCTTAAATTACTTAGATTGTTTTGAAAAGTTGAGATGGTTTAATTCTCTCCTTATTCCTTCACTATAACCTTTATAGAGTATAAGGATCAATCCTTGGTCCCTCTTGCTCTTAAAATCACTATTATTGGATAGTTTTGGATTTTTTTTCTTAGATTGTATTATGCACTGAAAATTCTCACACTTTCATGTTTGGCCTAAAAGAAGTTGCACTTACTTCAAGTTAAGAGCTTGGGATCACTTCAAAGTGAAGTGACTCCATCAAAAGCAGTTAAATAAAGCTGTCAAAAGCAATAACAACCCCCCAAAACCCAGAACTCAATGGATGCAGATCTAAGAGATTGACTTATGCTCCAGTTTTGTAGTACGTCACTTTTCTTGCTCTTTGTGCTGTTATTTGTGTAGCAATGCCAAAAGATGCTACAGATGCTTAGAAATCTTGGGAACAGTGTATTACCAAAGCTTGCAATATTGACCAGAATGACTTCAAGGAAAAAGATTGAATGGGTTGGAGGCAAGGATACTCAAGAAAAGTGAGACTGGAATCATTAGACTACCATCTCAAGAAAAATAGGATGCATAGCTTTCACCTGTAAGTATCTGCATGTTATTTTTACTGGAGGTCATGACTAGTGACTATTTGAATCCTTCACTTGTTAATGAATTCCATATCAATCAGTTTAAAATCGTTGGAAGAAAATCATTGGAATCGTTAGAAGATGTGGAAGAGTGTAGATGAATTCAGCCACTCCTGGGTGAAGTGAAAAATCTGTTTATCCAACAGTTCAGTAACTGTCTGAAATAAAAAATAATAGTAGCACAAACCTGATTCTTGTAATCCTTGATGACCTTATCAGGAATAATATTAGCCTAAATATGTCTACTGTATGCACAGTAGAGACAGGATTGTTAGGAGGCTGGTCTAAGTGAGAAGGTAAGAAGGGACCTGGCAGTTCCTTAAGTAAACGCTACTAAGGGCACAGTGCAAATTATCCCATTGAGGAGGAAAGATAGGAAATACAGTAAGAGCCTGAGTTGGCTAAATCAAGAGCTCTTCACATACTTCAAACATAAGAAGGAAGATTGCACAAAGTGGAAACTAGGTCAGCTCGCTAAGGCCAACTGCAAGCATATAAATCAGAGAAGCTATTCAAGAGAGAAGGAAGGCTCAGGTGTCATGCCTTTTGTGTCAGATATCAATATAAAGGTCAGCTGCAATAAGGTGGCCTAATACCATCACCAACAGGAAAGAATAAGGAAGAAACAGATTACATAGTATGTATAAATTTAAATGCTTTCATGCCAGCTGGGTGTTCTTGGCACTTAATGGGCTGGTTGATGAACTCTCAGAGCCTCTAGCAGTTATCTGTAGGAACTTCTGAAGGACAGACAAGTTACCTAGATGCTAGAAAATGCAAATGTAGTGATTATGTATATAGAGTGGGAAAAGTGAGTAATTTATAGAACACCTGCTTTATTCCCATTGCTGGAAAGACACTAAAATATATAGAGACGTATACAGAGCAAGTAGTTAACAATGGTTCACTACCAAAATATATGCTGGGTGAGCATCTAAAGGTTTCTGTTCTGGATCTGATATTATTATTGCTTTCATTAATGGCCTAACAGATGGGCTAGAGAGTAGCTTACTAAATTTGTAGATGCCACCAAACTAAGATGACTTCCCAATGGGGAGTGAGACACTGGATTTACAAATATACATAAACTACATGAAGAGCACTGGCAAAATAAGAGTTTTGCAGAAAATGATGTGGTGCTCATGGTGGACCACAGGTCAGAAGCAAATAAAAACTGGCGAGCTCTTGCAAAAATTTCAAATGATGCACTAGGATATAAACATGAGGAATAATGCTATATTAAGCACCAGGAAGGTCTGAGCGGGACTATTGTTTCCTGTTTTGGACACTCTACTTCAAATCAATTGTGGACCAAACAGAGGTAGTCCAGAGGAGAGCAGTGAGAGTTTTTAGAGGTTGTGACCTGCAAGGAATGATTGGAAGAGGAGTAATTGAGCCTAAATAAAATGATATTGAAGTGTGTTTGTGTGTGTGTAAGCATATGACAATAGGCAGTTCAAAAAGAAATAGCTGCTATAAAAAGAAAAGAAATTATTTGTTCTCCATGTCTGTGAAGAATAGGTGGAGTGGGCTTAAACATGATGCAGGTTAGGTATTTTAAAAACTTCCTAATAATGAGGGATGTTAATGTTGTAGTGTGAAAATCACTGGAATAAGCTATCAGAGGCAGCTATGGAATACCCAGTGTTAAAGGTCTTTACGAACAAACAAGTATCTAATATGGGTGTTTTAAGGACAATCGTTCCCTTGGTAGGACACAGGGTAGATGACATTTTCTATCTTTTCCAGCTGTTTGATTCTACTTTATCTCCTATGTGAGTGTAAAATGAGTGACAAATTCTAATCTGAACACTTGCATGCAAACCTGGGCACGAGGGAGCTGCTAGTAGCTCCCTATTTTCCCTGACGAGCTCTTACTCTGAGCACTACTTCATGAAAGTATGAACAATGGAAGTATTTTCTCGTGCACTGTGCTGATGAATAAATGTCTATTTCTTTCTTTCCTTACTCTCTGTGTACACGGATCCCACTCCTGTTGTGCATATGTCCCCCAAGTATGAGATCTGAATAATTTGGCTACGTGTATGGTATGTAGGCTATACCATACTACATTGGGAGGCATAGGGTAGGGCCAGACACTGTGCAGTCCTACTTGCCACCCACAATGACCACCCAGAACTCTTAATTTTCCTTTTAGCTCTCTAGGAGCTCTTGTGAGTTGCTGTCAGAATAGTCAGTGCAAAAGGTTTCATTGCGTGGCATTTTTTTGCTTATACAATCCAGTGTCAAGACAAGCAAACAGAAAATTAATGATGAGTTTACTGCTCCAAAATCAAGGCAGAAACCTATTCTCCAGAAGGGTGTACCTTTGAATGATGGATGTATGACATTTGTCTCCTTATGTGAGAACTGTAGCCTGTAAAGCATTTAGTTTATAAATTATTCATGAAATATACCCTATACTCTTATATGGCTCTAAGGAATGTAAGAGAGACATAAGCTTTACTTTTGATAAATAAAAAGATCTTAATTATCTATTAGCCAGCACAGAGTTAATCAAAGAGATTCTGAAAGAAACAAAGGGGATGAGAAAAAGGTAGAGATAAGAATCTATCCTAGGTAATACTAATGCTCCTGGAGTACACAATGGGGAAGATATTAATTAGTGAATACCTGTGGCATGTATCCACCTGACCTAAAAAAAAAAATCTTTACCTGGACTAGGCTTATCTTTCCTCAATCCTAAACTTTACATTAAAGGGAATAAGGCTTTGTCAGCAGGTTGAACAGGCAGACGCAGGCAGAGAGGCAGAGTACTATAAGCAAGACAGCTGTGTCTTTCAGGAGAGGCAGGAATGAGCTGGATCCTTCTTCATTTGGAATAAAGTGGTTACGCTGAGGTAATAAAATATTTAGATAACACTCTTCTGTGCTTTGGACCCATTTTCCTAAATTGTGTATTCTTTGGCAAAGAGCTAAAACTTTTCATTTGAAAGAGCTGTTTCTTGTCTCCGCAGGTTTACTGACAGGCTCTGAGGGGTCAAACCATTTGGAGTGCTGAGCTCCCTTTGCTCTCCTGACCAGAACCAGGATCATTCCAGAGAGCAGCTCTGGGGAGGGGTCATGAGAGGATAATCCATTTGATTCCACTCAAGGGAAGGAGTCAAACAGGGCTGTGACTTGGAAGTGCTATGTTTAGGAAAATGGGAAGGCTCCTGAGAAGGACGGCTGACCACAGACTGACAAGCACATTTAAAATGGCTTGGATAGTGGAGTCAGTGAAAGGGACATTTGGTTCAGAACTTCTTTCAGGGGAGAAATCTGCTGTTTCTTTCACACGACCATAGTCTAGTAGGAGCATGTCATCTATTAAAATGGTTATCCCAGGCTCCCCAGGAATAGAGAGGCCTCTTACAGTTTCTCAAATCTCCAAGAGTGAACTGTAGGTGATCTTTATTAGTCAGATGCCCCTGCTGTCCACAGAAGAAAGAAGTGCTGCTCAAAGTCTAACGCTCCACACTGATCTATGCCTTTGGAGCAGTCTAAAAATCTGTGAGTTGTCCTTATCTGTACTTGGCTAAAGCAGGTTTTTTTTACTTGATACCACATGCTGTTTCTGCCTCAGCACCTCTTTGCATTCGTCAAAGTGATCTTGAGCTCTACTTCCTTCTGCAGTATCTGCATCTTCTTCTGTGCTAAGCAGACAGAAGAATCCTTTGTAGCCTCTGCTCCCATTTCACTGGGGCAGAATTTTGGCTGCCTTTTGCAGTGGTCCAGTTTGTCACTATAACCACTGGGTAGCAAGGAGCTTCAGGCCAAATGGTGGCATTGCACCAGTCCCATCCCAGGCTTGATACTGTTGGTGATCAGGTGTGGACAGTCCTCTCTTTGGTTAAGGCTGGAGTTCATGTGCAATAACTGTTTAAGTAATTCAGAGTTCAGCAGATGCAATGTCAATTTTAGGAGATAAAACTCCACTGTGCACAATGGAAAAGAAGTAGTAGAATGGGACAACTGCCTTCTGGATGCTGAGAGGTGTTTAAGGTGTAGGGTATATCAGCCGTTGTATATGTACTCATAATTTGTCACTGGCTACAAGGAAAGACAGTTTACACTAGATGCCTAGGTTTTAGGTAGCTAAAGTTAGGTGAGATGAATCCCATTGTTATCAGAGAACAGTTTAATTGAGTAACCACTAGATGAAGGTTAGGCCTTTAGAAATCCACTGTGCACTCCGTAGATCACTTGTTAGTTCAAGAGAATCTTCTCAGAGCCTGGATATGTTGCCTTTATTACTGTTCTCACCTCACTTGCTGCTTGCTATTTTATTGCAGCATCTGGGCAGGAAGCTTTCCTTATACTGCCCAAAGAATGAATGTGAATGTTCCTCAGGTATATTAATTCTTCAGGTATATTAATTCTTCAGTAGAAGGAATGTCCTTTACAGGAGAATGTAATCCTCCGCTTCCTGGTAATTTGCTAGAAGCATACATCCTTTCTGAAAATCTTCTATTTTATGATCTGGATTTTTAATGAACATTTTAGGAAAAACCATCATCCTTCTTATCTCAGCTGTAAACTACAGATGCAGTTTGAGCATCTTGTCTACCATTTCCACAGCAGTGTGTGCTCTAACATCACTGACAGTTCAGTTTCTCTATCCTGCTTAATGTAAAATTAGTATCCCAGCTACTTAATCTCCCCTTTGAATGGTTATGCTTTCATAGCACACAACATTTAGGCAGAAAAGCAACTGTCAAAGTGAAAATCATGGTATCTTTGAGCTAGGAGACATTTAGCTCCTTCGGCTTTTATACAGAGCCTCCAGTTACTTATTTGCGGTGAACATTAGTTCATCCCCTGGTTTCTGCAAAAACATAGCAAAAATTGCCCATCTCTTCTGTACTGTCCTCTATGTTTTACGTAATCTGAGAGGTTTTAATCTCAGACTATTTCTGTAGAGGGTGAATATTCAAAGTATGGTCTTTCATTGTATCTCTTAGACTGCTGATGAAAACAAGGTTCTTAGTATTGATTATCCCTTGAGCTGTGCCTTGAACAGTGAGCAGATTTATGCTTGGGGCACTTGGACTGGGTAGCCTGAAGTGAACAGGCTTCAGATGCAGTGACCACTGCCAGTTTAGAAAATCATATTGCATAAGAAATCAAAGAATCAAGCAGAAGGAGAGGGCTCATTTGTAAAAGAGCCACAGTTTAAAAGGTAACTGCTCTAATAGTTTGCAGGATGTCTAATTATCTAAGTTATGCAAATAAAATCTTTTGATTTCTCCTTGTAGTCCTACCACGTTGTTCCTTTGGGATCCTCCTTGAGTTAATGTACAGAGAATAAACATAACAAAACTAACAAGCAGTAATATCACATTACAAAGTAATTCAGTTTATGGACAGTGTGCTGGTGGTTGACTTGTGAGCTTTTTGATTTTTTTGCTGCTGTGGGTTTTTTTTGTTTTGTTGGGTTTTGGTTTTTGTGGGTTTTTTTTTGTTTTTTTGTTTTTTTGTTTTTTTTAAAGCCTTTGTCCCAGTGGGTAAGACAGATAAATGTTCGCTTTCACTTATCATTATGGGATCTTGGAAGAGTTCAGTCCTGGTCTCTTATACTGTTCTTATGGGAAAAGCAAAACTATATTCTTGGCTTGACAACAGTGCAGTTTCCAAACGTTACCATGGTGATCACCTATGTAACATCACTACCACTTTTCACAACAGCTCAATTTAAGATTCAAGTTGAATATTTCCATGATTATGGGAGGGTAATTATTTCATTACTCAAGGGAAGAAGATTTAGGAGGTAAATAGCTCTTCATTAGTTCTTAAATGATTTCCCTAGTCTTTTTAGGCCACTGAAATGCCAAATATTAAAGTGACAAAAACAGGGGGTCAAATTCTGATCCACTTATTCATCTTGTCTACCTCTAAGCCCCTTCTGAGCAGCCAAGAAAGTCAGAATATCTCTAGTCATTAAATGCTCTTGCAACTTGGAGACATTTGGTGTAGGGCTCAGTATTCAAAGGTGCCCATTTTTCAAAGGTGCTCAGTTTTTCAAAGGTGCAATCAAGTTGAAGTCAGGAAAAGTTGCAGGCTGGATCACTGACAACCTTGATGTAACTTTGAAAAATCACACAAACAAGAGGAGGGGAAGTGAAGCACCCAAAGTTCTAGCCCGTGACTCTAGAACTTCTTCCTTGTTTTGACTACAGATGTCAACATCTTTTATGGCTAGGGCAAGTCAGAGCCCATTATCTGCTTTCCTTTTTAAAATATATTTATTTTTCTTCAGAATTTGAGGAACCAGGAACTTTGAGTACAGAGTGATGGTGTGGAGACTATTGATACCTTGTACCATTGGTGGTGATTTGTTACATATTTTGTGGAGTTTATGTGCACATTTTAATTGAACAAAGCCATCTATTTATAATTAGAAATAGATATAAAAAACAAAGAAATGAAATTATAAATTTGATTGAGAATTTTAAAAAAAGTTAAACTTCTTTGTTTACTGCAAAGGGGCTGTCTTCTACTAATTAACTCAGAGGTGGAACATCAAATAGGCATTGCAAATAACTTAATGGCTTATAAACAAATAATTGTCACAGCAAAATAAGCACGCATAACTGAAAGAAAATAATTATATTGTAACACTGTTATTAATTTGTCCCTTCATGTTATACAATATGCTATTCTTAGGAGTCTTTCATTAGAGAAAAAAGCTTGCAGATACCTCCCTTTGAATCATACTGTTAGTTAGGAACCAAGGGGGAAATGATTCATGATTTCTTTTGCCTGCATTTTTATGTTTTCCAGTGAAAATAAATGAGTAGATTTACATAATCACAATAAAACATTTCAAGAATAGTGGTGCAAATTTTTTTAGATTATGTCACGAGGCTGCCAAGGTTTCAGGACACTACTAATATGTCTAGACAAGCAGCTGTTTGTGTTATTTTGGCTGACTGTCATTGTGTTCCCTCGTTTTTTATGGGCCAGGGTTCAGCAATGATGCAACTCTGTAATCAAGTGATTGGGGATATAAAAGACACAGAAAAATACTGCAGTGTTATGCTAAATCAGACTGAGGTAGAACATGGCAAATCAACATTTTTCTGTTTTGTATGCCATTTCTCAGGGATATGTGCCAGAGAGAAAGTAAGACTAGGTCACAGTGGAAAGAACTGGAAAATGCTTAATTTGTTTTTCCAGAAAAATCTGATTTATGGAAAGACTTTTTTCAAGAATGTACCAGTTTTGTTGATGCTTTCTCAGATGAAGGGTGAAACTGCACATCATGAGACACCCACTTCAGGATGCTTGCCTGGAAACCTCGAATTCCTGCCCTACCTTGGTCAAACTAGGGACTTTCAGGTGAGTGGCTTGCATGTCGCAAGAGATTTCTCAATATAAAATTCCATTCTATATAGTTATGACTTATCCATTGGCTCAGAGAGACAGGCACACGGCCAACATCTGCCTCTTGGACAGTCTAAACATGATTCCTGGGCTACAGCTATATCGTATGCTCTCTTGAGGAGTTGTGCTGGCCTCAGGGATTTGTAAGAGGAATGAGCTTGAAGGGTCCCTAAAGGTCAACAGTCAACATGGCCAGCCCTGGCCAATTCTCCACAGAGTGATGGATCCCCACAGGGTGCTGTTGTCACATCCTGTTTGAGAACCACCTGTGAAGTTCCCAATCCCTTCAGCTCTTGATGGTGTCAGGGAATCTTTGGGGCTCTTGACCACTTGGTGTGTGTTCTGAGTGAAAAAGAGTGGCTCTAATTGATACTTTTATAGGCAAGTGTTAGCATAGAAGAGTGACCTATTAGTGTGTAATCGGATACTGATATCTTTTACTCTAGTTTTCCACGAAAAATCTCTCAAATATTTTGTTACTAGCTGTTAGAACAGAAAAAAAAAAAATCACACTTTATTAACTTATTTTGGTGTGGCAACATCGCAACACAGTTATACCCAGGAGCAGATACCTTCTTAAATAGTGTCACCTTATGATCCATCTTAAATGCTCACATACTAGCTCACATATTAGCTACAAATATGTGAGCATATAAATGTGTGCATATATGTGTCACATGTATGTGTGCATATAAATGCTCACATATTAGCATTCACTTCAAGATGAAAATACAAAGTTTAAATATAGCAGCAAGATACAACATACATTACTGTGGAAAAATTCTGTTTGAGATCAGTGCTAAATTAGGAAAGCTTATGAAAGATATATGCATAGATACATATGCACAGATTAGCAAACCATATTACAATAATATACCTCTGTGTATAAAATAGCATAAAACAATGACTTTTCATAGAATCATTTAGGTTGGAAAGACCCTTAACATCATTGAGTCCAACCATTAATCTAACACTACCAAGTCCACCAATAAACCATGTCCCTAAGCGCCACGTCTACATGTCTTTTAAATACCTCCAGGGATGGTGACTCAACCACGTCCCTGGGCAGCCTGTTCCAGTGCTTGACAACCCTTTCGTTGAAGAAATTTTTCCTAATATGCAATCTAAACCTCCCCTAGTGCAGCTTGAGGCCGTTTCCTCTTGTCCTATCTCTTGCATGGACAAGTAATGGAGACATCTTTAGAGCTGCCTACCATCCCTAGCAGCGGTGATTCACTGTTGGCCAGTGTACTAATTTCATTGTATGTTTTCCTAGCAAGGCAACGAGGTTCTACCAGAGAGCTATACAATAAGATAGAAAAATACAGCTGGAACAGAGAGGTAATGTGTGGTAGGAGGGGAAATATTTCATTTGGAGTGTCTGCTGAACTGAATACTTTCTGTTCTCGCTTCTGTGTAAAGTGGAATTTAGGCTGTTTATGCTATTTTTGTTCTAAAGAAGAATGATTTATTAGACTGCCAGGGGTGTAACCTGAACAAGATGTGATGTCTGAAATTAAGGAAAGAAAATGAGAAAATAGCTGTTCTTGAGCTGCCCACATCTACTTCATCTGACTTGGTTCAGGCAAGCAACCAATTTGGACACAATTCAACAAATGTTTACTCACATGCTTAGTACTCAGTATTTTAATACATCCACTGAAGTAAAGCACGTAGGAAAGAAATTAGACTTCATTTAGCACAGCATTTCTTTTTCAAATTATTCTTGCTTTGATTTACTATATTCAAAAATTCAGTTTTGAGCTAGCAGTGAAATCCTGCCGTATCTCCTTGTAAGAACAAAACTTGCATTAATTTCCTAGGGCCCAATTCCTATGAAAAGTCTTCCTACTTCTTCTCTGTAGGTTGAGGTTTCTTCATGAATGACTGGCAGGTACCTCCACCACATTTTATAATGTCTTTTTCTTTCCCATCGTGTTTTATAATGTCTTTTTCTTTTCAAGATATTGTAGCCAGTTGTACCATTTTGTGTTCCAGGACTAGTTACATCTTACTTTTACTACTTCAGCTTTTACTACTTCATACAGAAAAGAAATCATGACATCCATTCAGCCTGGTTTTATCATCCATAAGAATTCACAATATTTAATTCTCTAGCAATTTCATCCGTTATTTTCAATAGCATTTTCCCTTCTTTATTAAATATAAAATATTTAGTGTTCAGTTGCAAAGACATTGAGACATTCTGTCCCTTTCAGAAAGTTTCCTGACTCTTGTAAGATTCATTCACTGAATTGTAGATTAAATGTCTTCATGTGCCCTTAATATCATTGCAAAATCATTGACATTGTATAATCTTATTAGAAATTTTTCTGACTTTGCTTCTACTGCACTTTGTCTGTCCAATATGAGTCTACATGCAACAATTCTAAACAATTTCAGGATTTAAAAAGCCACATGTTATTGAGGTTTTATAGTATCTGATGCCAAAACAAGGGGTTGTTTTCTGTGTCTCAAAAAATCTCACAGATTTTGCAGGTCAAATTTTGCTTCTTTCTATTTCATTAGCCTCCTTCATGTATAAGTGATATTTAACAGATCAGCATGGTGCAATAGACACAACAGGGCAGAAGAAACCTTTCCTTATTATTAGTCTGTGGCATATTTTATTTTTTTCCATCCAAACTCAATGAGTTAGTAGTGTTCAATATAGTTGAAAAAGCTGTTATGAAGAAGGTGGAGGAGACTTGAACAATTTCTTGTCTTTTTTTTTTTTTTTTTTTTGGGTAGAAAATCTCACCAATAGCCAGTGAGTGTGAAGATACAAATGCGTACTCTGGGTTCTGCCTCCAGGATGAGGGTAGGTTTAGGAGTATTTTGATGTCTTCTGTATAGTGAAAGAAAGACAACATGTGCTGCCTGAGAACCACTGCTAAAGCACTGCTTTGCTGCCAGTTTACTTTTTGGTTGACCTTTATCATTTTCAAAACTAATAGGATACAAGCACTATTTAAAATATTTAAATGTTCTTCAATTTTAAAGCACATGCTGGTATCCTGGCAATTAGATGCAAATTCTCTTCAGTGTTACAATAGAAGGAAACTCACTCAGAACTACAGTTTTAATAATTAAAAAACCATAAAAACCTTTAAGTAGAGTATTAAAATGGTTTTAAATGATATTCATAAGATCCATGGTAAAAACTTTAGGAAAGAAATGGTGATTTTTATCTTTTCTGTCACTTTAGTATTTTTAAAAAGTTTTCATAAAATTTTCCAATCTCATAAAAAATGTAAGCTTTAATTGTGCACAAAATATAATAGAACTAGAAAAGATTTCTGCTATCTCAAAGAGTTGTTTAGAATAGAATAGCATATTTCAGTTGGAAGGGACCTACAATGATCATCTAGTCCAACTGTTTAAAATTTGAATATTAGTATAAAAATTTGTAGCATATTATATGTAGAATAGAAAATTTACAGATTTCCATGGACTTTGAATTTAGCAGAAGGATAAGTGCTCTGAATGTGAGCTTTAAAACATACTCCCCAGGCACCATAAGGCTACATAAACTTGTTTGTTGACAAGAGCACAGAACCAACAAGTAGAACCTAAAAACCAAGTCATGTCTTTCCTCCCACCACTTTGTCTGTACTTTCATGTTTATTACATCTTGAATGGTATGCAGATCTGCGCACTTTTTAGGAACTTATTCGTTAGACGTGGGTTCTGTTTGTTCAGGCAACCCATCTTTATTCTCAATTATGCTACCGCTGCTGCATGGTCTGCTTTGAGACTGAAGGTACACCTTAGGAATTCTGGTCAGGTAGTGGGAAATGTGGGCAGGTCACCAAGAAAACAAACCGCTCTTTCTTCAGCAGTACATGCTTTCTTGTTGCCCATGACCAGTTTGCCTATAGGAAACTCACCTTTCTGAATGTCAAAGGCAGGACAAGTCGTCCCCCCCATTTTTCAGGAAAAAATATTCTAGGGTTTTTTCAAATCAATTTCTATTTTTTCCTGGTAAAGAAATACTTAACCCAAGACTACTTGGTTTAGTTGAAAGCCCAATTTCCTATTAAAACAGTTGACATAAATTTGTGACTAGCCCTCATGTTGCCACCATGTTAATGACCTGTGTATTTTTCTCTAAGTCTGTTGAGTAATTGTAGTTACTAAAACAATGGTCATCCTTTTTTCCCTTCAAGAAGGAACACTCCAATGTGAGTGGAAGGGCCTTTACAAGGTTATCCTCTTTTCAGCTGATGGTCAAACAGGTCAGTACTTTCACCAGTTGCTTAACTGATGCTCCCATATTCTTGCCTGATATTTTCTGTAGAAAAATATATGCCCATGTGCCATGCAAGTACCCATAGTGTTGAATTTATTGCACGGCACAGTGCTCAAAACTCTATTCATTTGCAGAGCAGCATGCCCCGTGTAAGTCTTAGAGTTTGTACTTTACTTTTAGCATATTTTTGGCATATTTTTGAAGAGAGATTCTTAAACTCAAAACTTTATCCTAAATGTTTGTGAATGGGACTGAATAACATTTGTTCTAGGGAAATAAGCTTCCCAAAAGTGCATTTTTAAAGAGATTAGAAGCATTTGAATATTTAGAGTAATTGCAGTGGATAATTTTGGCAGGAAAAAAAAATGAAAGGAAAAGATGATAATATTGTGGGTTTTTAGAATATGCCAAAATGTTTCATTTGAACATTTGTGAATGAAACTAACTTTTCAGAGACTCATTTCCTGTTTAAAATTAGCATGCATTTGGGGAAACATGTTTTAAAATAAGTTAAGTTATTTAAAAATGAAATGAAGCAATTCACTCTAGGTTGGTGCAAAGTAATTGCTATTTTGATTTCTGTAGTGTTTGTTTCTTGAAATATTTTTATAGCTCTATTTGGCCCAAGTTATCCATCAAAACAAAAAGAGCTATTATTTGTCCAGTTCTCTTTGCAATTTTCATTTAATTACTTGCAGTAGATACTTTTTTGGAGGTAGGTCTCATTAGAAGGTATTTTTCAATGTTCTGCTTATTTCATAGGGAGTTTAGAAGGCATCATTTAAAAGAAAAAAAAAAAGCGTAGCTTTTCTATGTTAGTGTAGCTAAATGAGTGTAGGAACTCCAAGGATTACCCCTCCTAACTCTTGTTTTGTGTGGCTCTCTTCCAGAGGCCCATTGGTAAGTCATAATGAATGGAATCATGAGTACAGATGATTTTATGAAACTTAAAGAATTTTGGCTCTTTCATATAGCCTATAGGTCAGTAAAGCTATAATCAGTTGATTTATTTCTAGTAAATATTACTTCTGTTGAGATTAGTATGTTTGTTATTCTGTAGTTAGAAAATAAATAATTAAGATGTAGGATGAAAAGACTGGGGAATTCATTCTGTATGCAATTAATTAGCTTGTTTGCTCCAGTTTATTTCTGATCAAATGGAAGATGCTGAAAGAGTATAAAATAAGGTCCTTAATATACTCTAAGGGCCTGTTTCTGCCCCAGTTGACATTAAAGGCAAGTTCCCACTGATGTGACTGATGCCCTAATTGCCTGGCTTGACATTGATGGTTTCTCATTTCTCAATTCCAATAGCTTTGCACTAGAAAGGATGTTGGGATGATGTCAGTTTTCTATGCAATGGTCACATGGAAAGTAAATATTTTAAACTGAAGATTAAAAAGCTGGAAGAAGAAAATTTTGTAGCAAAGGGTTGGTGACTATCAAGCCACCTTGTAACAAGTGAGAACATACAGGAAGGCTGGTTGCTCTATGCCCATTTTTGCTGTGGGGGAATGCATTTACATTTCCTGGGTTTGTTGCTTTAACTTTCCTTGCTGCGAGCCACAGAATTTCACCTAATCATTTTCAAAGAACCATACTGCCTGGAGGCAACTTGTTTTCTTTTTAATCCAGAGTCCACCAGTAACGGGCTTTTTAACCTGGTCATTTAATACCTTGCTTCATTTTTCACCTCTTTTTGTTACTCATTTTATTAGGCTCAAATGCAGCCTTGCTGCACTGTGATTCTCCCTTTCTTTTTTCCACATGGCTGCTTGGTTTGCAGAGGATGCCTCCGTACAGATGTGTTCCTTCCCCTGACAAACAATTACCCCTGTTCCCCTCTGCAGGAGGCCATTAGGACATCATCACGGGTTCTGCTAAGTCATCTCACAATCACAGTTTTGTGCAATCACCTCTCATCTGAGTCTATCTAGGCATATGCCATGCGGGGAAACTAGCAGTCACAAAATGCAGCACCTCCAGGCATATTATTTGTTATTTTGGTCCAGGAGTGTGACAGATAATGGCTACTGTCTGAGGGTCTCATTGGCTGCAATGACTGGCATCATATGCAGAAAATGCGGAAAAGCCAGAATGGGTGATCACGTCCCCACTTAATAACAACAAAAGGAACAATTTTGTATTTTCACTGCAGTTAAAAGCACTAAAAAGGTAATGTTTGGAGAATTATTCCACTGAATAGACTCACGAAGCTAAATTTACATCGCATCTGTTCTTTATTACTTATTGTTTATGAGCTGTGTGTACAAAGAGCAAATGTGTCAATAATTCGCTTCATATTTAGCCTAGTTATCATAATGGAGCTAAGCATTTAACATGATTTTACTAACAAAATACCATAAAACTAGGCATTTGTAAGCTTGAAGTGTGCCAATTATTAGGAGATGCTTACTCCTTAAAATCCAGATGTACCAGGTGGGTCCTCCCATGCTAAACTGAGAAGAGCAGAGAGCTCCATTACTGATACACTCTTTGAGAAACTGTTCACACTTTTCCTCTAGCTGTTCACACACTTCTAACTCTTGTTAAAAAAAATCCTTAATTAAACGGTATGATTTCAAGGATTGTGTTAGGCCTCAAAATAAATGCACCCAAAACTGTGGGTTTTCTTGATAGAATGAAGCCAGCTGTTTTGTGGAAGACTTTCAGTCTGTGTAAATGTTATAAACTGCTGAATTACTAAAAGGCCCCTTGATATATGATCTCATGTTGCTTAATAGGCCTCCGATTACTTTGGGGAAAAATGGGTTTTATTGTGTTAATCATATGAAAACGAAGTTACTAATCCCTATCTAATTATGAGGGGTTTTTAAACTTGTAATAATATCCTAATTATTTCCTCTTATTGAAACAAGTCCTGTTCTAAAAGTAATCCTCAAGAAAGCATATAAAAAGCTATCCAATGAAATGTCTTGGCTTTAATTTTATTTTATGTGGCTTTTGAACTGTTTTGTTGTTGTTGTTTCAAATGTTATCAACAAACATTGTTTGGCATTGCACCTCTAACAAATTCTCCTCCTTCTTCCATAGCTCTCTGAGCAGAATCTTAATTCAGGTTCCATACAACGTGTTTAGTTTATAGTGATATTAAATCAAGTGAGTATAGACTCACCACAATCAATCCTGAAATAAATCACAGAACAATGCAATTTAAGATTATTTGACTGCTGACAGGCAGATGATTAGATAGGATAATCATTTCCTGTGCTCTGTCTGCCTCTTTGAAAGTACTCTGGTTTTGGGTATTTTGTACTGCGAGGTGCAAGAGATTAGAAAGCAGGGGGGAAAAAAGGATAAGACTATTGAAAATAGGAAAGGAATAAGAAATGATAAGTCATTGTATAGATACCACTGAGCAACATCTTAACCTCATGCCCAAGTTAAAATGCCTTTGCAGCAAATGAGACTGAGAACTGCAAAGTGAACCTTGTAGTCAATGGAAGGGAAAAAAACCCCATGGTTTTCCTGCAATGAACTCATCAGGGAGCTCCTCCCTAATTTAGGCTCTAGCTTGCAAAAAAGAAGTCTGTCTTTTTTTTTTCTTTTTTTTTTTTATTCTGACACTATTAGATCAAAACAGTACCCAGGCATTAGACAGTATTTATTAGCTTGTAAGGCCAGAGATAATGATCCCATTCAATCAGAACTCATGAATAATTCAGCAGTCCCAACTCCACATAATTTCTGGCTTTACTTTTAAAACCAGTAAAGCACTATTTGCGTTGCCTTTTTGAGGGGAGGGGGAATGACAGTAAGCAGAAAAATAAAACAGATTTTTCTATGCTTTTGGTTCTGCTTCTCAAAAATACTCAGCTCTCTTAGAATGTTATCTCCCTTCCCTTTTGTCCCCTCCCATCTCCCAGAACAAAAACGACATCAGAATAAATATTAATCATGATACCATTGAGAAGATGCTGTACACTAATTATTGTCAAGAATAGTGCTACCCATATTTATAGAGGATTTTGTAATCACTGCAATTTGTTCAGTATTGTTACTTATACTAACTGCTATGAAGTAATTACACGTTTTTCACTTTTTTGTTTTAAAAAAACACCTACACTTTTTCTCAGCTTTCAGGCAAACTTGCAAATAATCTTTTCCCAACATGCAGCTTCTGTGAAATGAAACATTCTTTTCTGTGAAATTCCTTTCCCACTGCGGAGCTGAACAAGCCCAGGCCTATGTGGTACCTATGAAGCCTATGGAAAAGTGCCGTGTCGCATGTCCCACTGAATGGGAAGGCACGGGATGCATCTGAGGTATTCAGTATCTTGGAGCCTGCCTTTACCTCACCTGCCCAGCCTATCTGATATCTTACTTATTGCAACAATATTTTGCTTATATTTCGTGGCAGATCCCACACTGCTTTAGATATTCTTACTTTACTGATTACCCCTTTGCTTCTCCAGGTCACGCTGAACAGCTGACAGAGTTTTCTTCTGTGGGATCTTGCTGCTGCTTTATATAGCCACTTTTGTATTTTGTGTCTGCTCAATTGTGACAGCAGTGACATGACTATTACATGGCTTGGTCCCTTTCTGTCCACAGAGCGGTTCTGGGGTGAGCCTCCCAGAGAGAGAAGGTTGTCATTTGCAGTGATGCTCCCATTGTGCTTGTGAGTGGGAACCCTGTAAATAAGTAGCATGCTCCAAACACCCACTACAGCAAACTTCCAGTAGCCTATTAAAATATTAATTACCCTGCTTACTGATGTGAGCCTCCATAAAGAAGGGGGATTAGAGTTCTCTTATAAACAGATTATATTTTTGTTATAAACAGAAACAGCCTTGCTGAACCGTGGGAAGGAGGAAGCGGTATTGGAAAGAGCAATGGCATTCTGATGCTGTCAATAGCACTCTAAAAGAGTACATTTCTCTGACATCTCTGTTAACGCAGCTAATGCAGATGTCAAGGAAGTCATCACGTGCATGCGTAATGGTGCGGCAGAGTGGGTGTACACACAGTGAATTAACATCTATGATGCAGTGGGAAATATAAAAATTATCCTTCCATTTTTATATGAGGCATTGGCCTATCTTTCCATATCTCTGATGACATATCCTTAGAAAAGGGAAGAATTTCGCAGAAAGGAGGGTTTTCCTAAGAAAGTGCTTCAAGAGCTGAAACTTGAGATCTGAACATACTGGAGAGTATGTATCCTTACTGTGGGTGTACTTGACATGTTTCTTTACCAAGTAAAACAGAAAAAGAGGAACTAAACTGTAATCATTTTCCTTCATGAAGTCCTATCAACGTTTGAAGACGAAGAAGGCATTCTGGCCACTTTTGAATCAAGATGTTTAGAGGGCAAATAAGCAACAGCTCTGCAAGCTGTAGTTTAAGAAAAGACTGTCAATAAATCTTGAGGGACTGCAGATACATTTGTTAACTTCCAGTGTCAGTCTGAGTGAGAGTGTTTGTGTATTCATGTCAGCCATTAATTAAAGGCCACTTGGGAGATTTTAAGATCTTCATCTTGGATTAGTGAAACTGAGCAAAAGGACAAATTGGGCTTTGCAAATTGCTATAGAGATTGGGAGCAGTGAGTGAAAAGGACATTCTGATTCATATATCATTGGTTTCCTCATAGGTATCCTAGTATGAGAACTGCTGATTTAAGGGAAATCATCAATTAAATATTTACAGTGCTAGTAGAAAGGCTGCAATGGTACTTGTATTAACAGTTGGTGCTAAACATTCAGTAAGAAAACCCAGCAGATAAATTTAGGGTGAAGCTAAATTTAGTTCAGTTTAGCAGAAACTAATGTAGCACTCGTGAACTTTTCCATCAACATTTAGTTATGTCTTTGCAGTGGAGTTTGAAATTGAAGTATGAAAGAAATAATACATATGTAACTGAATGTTTAGGCTTGTCCTTGTATAGAAGAGGACCCTCTGATCAGTCCTCATATTTAGAGGAAACATCAACATGTTTACAAAAGTCCTGGTATAGAGGAATATAAATAAAGTGAATGTAATAGGCAACCAAATATGAATGCCTGAGTGTTCTGGTGAGCTCTAAAAGTAGAATCTGACCTGTATGTAGAGTGATACAGTTAGAGCTGAGGACCCAACGTTCATCACGAGTGCTGGGGATTTCGCTTTGGCTAGCTCACTTCTGGCCCCATGGACTGAATGCCGATTAGCAGCTGATGCACAGTAGATGCACTGGGAGTGCATCTTCTAGTCTAGTTTCATCCAAGAGGAATCCAGTTTGTGCAACCTGAGAATGCCCTGCAATGTGAGGCAAAATGTGGTGAATGGGGATGATGAAGAAGCAAAATGAATTCTGGATTCGAAATAAAATGCTGATGTAAACACACCCTCTGACACATTCTGTAATGCTGGTAGCTACCTCTAAGTGGTATAAGGTTTAGGTAGTTGCCACTGAAGTCAACAGGGTTTTACTTGTATTGATGTTTCTGAGAAAGGGGATCAGATGTTAGGTTTCATCAAAAAAGCAGATTCTGGCTTAAGTCTGTGTAAATTTACATGTCAACACATGTGGCTCTGATTGCCAAATTGGAGTCTAAATGTGCAGCCACCAGACATAATACAAACCATATGAAATAGATCTGTAAAGTAAATAGAGTCACACATGTTTTGCCCAGAGATGAATTTAAGCAGTTGCATCACTTGGTGTGGGAAGTCCTTATAGTTTAAAAATAATCACAACAATAATAATATGTGAACAGAATCCAAGTGCTCTATTTTGCTTATTGTGAGCTGTATAATTCGGCACACAATTATCACAGCATTACTTGCTACTACGGATGCTGCTTAGTAATGGATAATGATGTAGACACAGCCTGGTCGAGGGAGCTTACAGTTGAAGTGATAATGCTAAACATAATCATACATATACCTAACTTCACATGTGAAGCCAGTCCAATTGAAGTCAGTGGGGCACAGAGGTGCGTACAGTTCATCAAGCACGTGAGTAATGATTTCCCAGAACAGGACTTAATTGACCTTTGCAGCATGAAGATTTATAATCTGCCCTGAATGTCTGTATGTGAGGCTTTTTCCTCTTTATTTGGTGGGGGAATAATGCCATTTTATTGTAGAGGTTTGCTTATGGTGGTTTCTGCAGAACAAGCAAAAGTTTAAGAAGGGATTTAGAGTCTTGCTCCTGACCCACATAATGCCAAAAATATCTACCCCACCACCCCCTTTCCTTCTGCATTCTTAGATTACTCAGGTCATCCTGCTATGTTTATGAGAAATTCTGCCCAGCACTGGACCATGCACCAGGAGTTACCTGCAGCAGTTTTATTCTAGCACTCGCTGCAGCAGCTGCAATTACTGATACACACCATAGAATGCAGAAGTAAATAACCTCCAGCTTTCTCCCAGTGTTCAGTTTGTCAGCATCAGCGTTCAGCATTTGAACGTGCTGATGGCTGAGTTAAGCAAAATCATATTGTAAAGTCCATTCAAACTCTACTAATGATGTATTTAAGCCTTTGGAAGTTAAAACC
This sequence comes from Ciconia boyciana, assembly GCF_034638445.1. Lineage (NCBI taxonomy): Eukaryota > Metazoa > Chordata > Aves > Ciconiiformes > Ciconiidae > Ciconia > Ciconia boyciana. Next base: position 52,093,615 of record NC_132940.1, on the reverse strand, counting down.
TGATCCTACTTTCTCTGAAGGCAATGGGAGTCCTGCGATTGAGTTCAGTGGGGACAGGATCGGGCCCTAAGTCACTAAATAACATTTTCCATGGTAATAATTAATAACAGCAGTTTAGAAGCTAAAGAAATTCATAATTTTATTTGTAATGCAAGTTTCCAAAATTGCTCATGGATTTAGGAAGAGAATCAAACAATTATCTGAGGTATGTTTGAGGATGACAAGCTCTAAAATCAGGACACGTCCAGAGCTGCAGGCTGAGTGAGATACTGTAGGATGGATTAAGAACTATCAAATGCTGTAACAGAAAGGTAAGTATTATTGATTGGGGGTGGGCTAGGAAAATAACATGCTAATAAGGTGCATGGCAGAGATCTTAAAACCTGGCAGATGCATTTTTCTAGTGGAATGTTTGTAGTGTGAGGGGTTGCAGAAGATATGTCTGAAAGGAGACCCAAGGGGAAGTTTAGTCAATCTTGGATGCTTTCTAAAAATGTTGTCTTGCCTTGTGGTTAAATAATGAATGCAAATCTCCTTTCATGGATTTAAAGCTCTGATTGCTGACACAGGAAAACTGGAAAGTTTTTTTTGTTTTTTTCTCTTTTGTAAAATAACACCAAATGACATGCATATCTCTTTGTTCTTGCATATGAATTTATCTTTGTTTTAGGATAAAAGGAGCACCAGATGTGACCGGGACTGCATTAGCAGAAAAGAGCTGTGCAGAGTGCTGTGGTTTTCATTTGTTAGGGTTGTTGCAAACATTTCCCTAAGTGTCTTTTACTGGACAGCAGTATAGCTTTGAGCTTGGGGTTCAAGAAAATTGAAAAATATAACCCAGCCTCTCAGATTTAGGAACTGAGCCATACTGTGACATGTAGAAAAGTGCACCCTGGCGATTATTCAATTGAGTTTCATTAACTCTAGTAGTCCTTCCCTGTGCAAATTTATAACATCACATGAAGTCAATCATATATTGAATAGTTTTATCATGTTCTGTTGCAAACATTTCACCCGGTTCTGAAGTAGAACTTCTCATTTTGATCATATGTGATACAATACTAACTCACGTGGTATCTTTTCCCATTCCCAGGATGGTGGTTTTGCCTTTCCTGAAGCTTAAGAGAGGGAATGCATCTTTATGAGATTCTGGCTAATCTTTTCCCTGTATTGTTCCCATTTTAAATACAATGGGGGGGACCCATAGTATGGCCATGTAAACAAGAAATGGGGAATCAGCCCTTCTGTGGTTACTGCCCATATGTATAGAGTATGTCTGAGACAACTTACTCTTCTTCTTTTTAGGAAATAAATTATCTCAAATTATGTTCTATTTACTGTGGCGTTAGATGCAGCGACTGTGTAGGCAGTGAGGCTGCAAGTTACCACCCATCAGCTGGCTGTTAGTAATTGCTTGGTATGTTCCCAAACCTGTAGAAATCGTGAGATAATTTAGGTGACATCCTCAGTTGATGAAGATGACCTGTTATTCCCAAGTAACCTTGCTTTCCATCAAAAGAGACGCTATCTCCCCAAGGAACATGAAAATGTAATACAATAATACTTTACCTGATTAAATTAAGTAACTGAGTATGGAGTAACTTATATTACATGAGTTAAGAGAGTCTGTCTATTAGCTGCTCTATTATATTTCAGCCCTCATTAGCAAGACAATTCATCATACTAGAAAATGTGAATTGTGCTTTATGAATTAGTATAATAATATTCTGCACCTGATAGTTATTAATTCTAGTTCAGTCTGATTTATCATAACATTAAAATATTCAATGTTTGAAGAGACAAATAGAAGTTCGTTTTCATGTTGTTCTGAGATACAGTATGTAGAATGTTTCAGGATAATAATTAGATGTTGGATGCTACTATATTTTCTGAGGCAGAGCTAGTGATTGCTTGAAAATGATATTTAAATGACCCTGGTCTGCGTGGAAACCATATAGCCTAAATTGTGCCATCCATTGCTGCTGGATGGAGCTCTACAAGAACATTTCTTTCCATGAGAAATGACACTATTTTTGTGCTGACAGTTTCTGTGTAATAATAGTGTTAGGTTTTCCCAACGAGCCACAATTGTTGCTAATATGACAGTTTGTTGAATTGTTGAATTTTGAATGGAGAGTAATTGAAAATGTACATTACTGTGGACTTCACTGACTGAGGCAGGGGAGGGTGGAATTAGAGTTAGCTTCTGGCTTTACTCTTGTTTAAAATGCACATGATGCAGTTTTGATTGTGCAAACAATTTTTTAAACCAGTCTTAGAAAGCAGCCATTTACCAGCAGTTAGCAGGAAGATTATGCTGGGGAGATGATACAAAAATGTTTATATTGACTTAAATTGAGATAGATTGCTTTAGCTTATTCCACATGCTATTTCTAATAATATTGTATGTTGGTAACGATTTCCCTCTGAGAAACCCAGAATCCTTTATAAGCATTTAATGAATTTTCTTTTGTAAAACAAAACATGATATATCAGTGTTGCAAGTACAGGAGCACACAGTAAAGTCAGTGGTGAGGAAAGAGTCTAGGTTTGCTGATTTCCCTCTTTAGTTTCTCTGCTGGGATGCTTTTTTCCTTGGGCTGTGACAGAGTCAAGGCAAAATTTGATCTGTAGATATTGCAGTATCTGTTAAAACAACCCGGCACACTTACCAAGGAGATGGCCAAATTAAGTATGAACGTATCAGGTGGTAGCTGAGAACTTCATTAACGTGAGTGAGAGATGTTGTGGTTTAGCCCCAGTCAGCAATTAAGCACTACCCAGCCGCTCGCTCACCCTCCCCCATCCGGTGGGATGGGGGAGAGAATGGAAGAGCAAAAGTAAGAAAACTCATGGGTTGAGATAAGAACAGTTTAATAACTGGAATAAAATAATAATAATAATAAATTGTAATGAGAAGGAAAACAACAAGAGAGAGAGAGGAACAAAACCCAGGAAAAAAAAACAAGTGATACAACCGCTCACCACCGGCCAACTGACGCCCAGCCAGTCCCCGAGCAGCGACCGCTGTCCCCCCGGCCAACTCCCCCCAGTTTCTATACTGAGCATGACGTCATATGGTATGGAATAGCCCTTTGGCCAGTTTGGGTCAGCTGTCCTGGCTGTGCCCTCTCCCAGCTTCTTGTGTGCCCAGCAGAGCACGGGAAGCTGAAAAATCCTTGACCAGTGTAAACACCACTTAGCAACAACCAAAACATCAGTGTGGTATCAACATTATTCGCGTACTAAAATCCAAAACACAGCACTGTACCAGCTACTAGGAAAAAAATTAACTCTATCCCAGCCGAAACCAGGACAGAGAAGAGCTTGATTCTTGCCGTCAGGGACTGGAGGCAAATTCTCTGTTCAGTCACACCAGGTTTCATATGGATCTACAGCTATTGGTGTCCATGGCGTTGCTTATGATGTATACGAGGAGGCTTACGAAGGGAAAGAAATGCTGTGGTTTCTTATGTGTGTGTATGATACAGAAGATACACTTGTCTCACATTCTCTGCTGAGCACAGACATCCTTAGGGTACTAGCCCTCTTCCTCCCAAGATAGCTAGTGTCCATATTTTTCTTTTCACACCATTTCTGTACTGTCTAAAGCTCCTTTCTGTCGCCAGATGTGTCTTGTGCTCAGCTTTGTGCTCGGGACTGTAAGGGAACAACAGTTTACGATCTTATACTTGCCCTGTATCACGTAATTCCTTTATTCCTGTGTTTTGGAGAGGCTGGTCAACGTCTTCAGGTAAGCATATATAGAAAGTCACGGCCAGCTTTAATTCCCTTACTTTCCTGTGTGAAGCCTTTAAAAGAAATTAAGTGTGCTACTCTGCTAATGTTGCCAATTAGAGATAATATTCCTTAACTGAATTTTTATATGCTGTGGTGTGAGTAATACATTCAAAAAGGGGCTATTTATAACTAATATTGTGCCAGTTTTGTGCTTCATATTTTGCAAAATAGTCTTCAGGAATTATATTGCCTGCATTGCTAAGTATCTCTATCTACATATGTAGAGGTATCTCATATTAAGTTTATTCATGGTTCATATCATAGAATCTTTCATTCATTTAAGCTAAACATAAATACAGATCTTTTTGTTCTCAGTGGAATTTGGAGTAGGGTTTTCTGCTTATGCATATTGCATTCTTTAAAGGGTAATCATTTGTACATACTGGAAATATATAGTTTTTGATTGTATTTTAGATGCTTCTGAGATTAGAGTGAATATCAGAGTCTCCATAAATGGTCTGAGCTACAGAGCTGTGAGAAGAATGGATTTTCAATTTTCTGAACAAAATGAACCACCCCAAATTATTTTAGGTCAAGTGAAACATTTTTCCGACCTGAAATGGATTTTTAACATCTTTTTGGTTATTAATTTTTGTCAGTTTAAAATACTTTGTATGAAAAACTCTAATAATGCTTTCAAAAACATTGAAACAAAACGTTTCAGAATTGCGTGTGTCCTGGATTTTTTTTTTTTTTTTTTTTTTTTTGACCAGTGCTGCCTGGTGAATAGGTCCAAGTTTGCAGATAGTTATGTCAGACCTCTGACTGCTTTTCTGGGTAAGTAAATTATTTGTCTGAAAAGTTTTAGCTTGCTATACTCCTGGCAGAAATTCATCTTGGTGACCGCTGCCTTTTCTTTCTTCCAGTTAGGATCCAGGAGTGAAAGGTTTTTTCTGTATTTACTGACTGCACATAGGCACCTCTTTAGCTGGTCTAAATCAGCATAGCTCTGGTGGATTTATACCTGCTGAGGAGCTGTCCCTTTTTCTTCATTACTAATTCCTTAAACTCATTCTGGCTTGATTTTCAGTTAGTTCACCTTGACTTATTGTCCTTCATTATTTTAATATTCATTTATGTTTTTGATCACCTGCTGACTCAATCATTTTTGAGCCCTTGTATTTCATTGCAATAACTAATTTCTAACACTAACAATCTTGACTTTTCTAATCATTGTTTACTTTCTTTTTTCTCCTTTTTCCTTTGGTGTCCTCATTAATCTTCTCTCACCAAAATTTTTTTCTGACATTTCAACTTTTTTCATGATGATGATGATTATTAATTTACATTTTACTTATTTAAACTCATTCCATTTCTTCCCCTTACACAGTGAAAATTACTGTAGAGTCCATTAAAATCCCTCAGCTAATTCCTGGTGGGTTCTGGCAGTCTATGCGAGTTCTTGTCGCTAGAGTAGCGTTTCTTGAGGATAAGTAATCCTGATCGCCTGCCTTTGTTTTGGAACTGGCAGCATACATGAACCAGTAGAAACCAGTTAAAAATTTTGAACTGGAATTTCAAATGGAAAAATAGTTCTGTTTCCACTGTTTTAGTTGTTTAGTGATGTCCTTCTCTACTGCTGCTGTTCTTTCTCCAAGGACATACTTGACTGCAAACCTCTGATTTCCCTCAGTAGAGAGGAAAGGTAGGGTGTTATTGTTGGTCAAATGCTGCATCAAAGGTAGTCCCACGTGTAGGATGGATCTTCACTTTACACAGCGAGTGATTTTCTGTATGTGGATGCTCTGAAGAAGAGAAAAAGCTGCTACTTTGAGTTAACATTTGACTGAATAATTTAGTAACACTGATATTCTTCTAGTTCTGTGAATATTTTATGATAAGCTTTGTGAAGAATCTGTAACTTCAGGTGTAAGATCAGCGTGAAAAATGGCTTCCACTTATGTTTCTCCAAGTATATACACTGACTTTTTTGTAGCTACACTCTTACTCATCTGATGCAATACACATGGTCAGTTGTAAATTAAAAACTAGGTTAATCATTATAGTACAGATATCATGTACCGCACTGAAGAAAGACTTATTAGCAGTAGATCAACAGACATTCTTTATAATTTAGGCCCAATCATTTAATTGCCAGTTATTTTAGTTTATCTGTAGTAAAATGAAAGTGGTGTGAGGGAGAAAAAATTGAAGTGAAATCTTATGTAATACTTCACCTGAGAATTTAGTTGCATTTTAACTATGGCACTTATCTTAAACAGCTCCACAACAAAGATCAAACTGCTTTCATTCTGAAGTTATTGTTCTCATTTTCCTTTTGCAAGTGCTGATTGTTGATACTTCAAATGTATCTGCCGCTTATAAATGCCTGAGAACATAAAACCCAGCACGCCTAAAATCTGAGTTCAGTGCTTTTATTGGCTAATATTCCACTCTCTGAGTCTGATTTCTCACTCTGGAGCTCTTCACTGTAAAGCTGAATCAAAATCACATATTGCACATTGCTTTGGGACTAAAAGAGTACACCAACAGAGGCTCAGAGAAGTGTGTGCAGAGGTACTAGTCTCTAGCTGTACAAACTAGAGCTACTGCTGGCATTCACCCACTGGAGCACTGAAACACACTAGTTCTTACGGCCAGGCACACTGTGCTATAGAAAAATCAGGCCCCACAAGTATTTTCAGAATGTTTCCTTTTTTGTTCAGAACATTTCTGTTGTGAAACGTTTTGAGACGATGAACTGCTGCTTGAAGTGGGAGGGGGAAAAAATCAGGTATGGTTTTGATCTCAGCAGGAGCCAGAATTCAGGAGCAGCTGCTTCTGGCAGAGGCACTATCCTGATTTCAATGAGAAATGGGGGCTGTGGGGGCCCCAGCTCGTGGTAATAGCTTGTCTTCTTGCATGGCAGCACTGCTTGGGTTGCAGCAGCCCCCCTGAAGCTCACAAAGGGGGGTGGCTGGATGTGCCGCTCTGGAAGGTAAGGTCTGTTGTCTGGGGATCTCCTAGCTGCAATTAGATCTGAACTCACCTGGGGATGCTGTTGTCCAGCAGCCTGAATCTTGCAGCCGCCTCTCTCAGCTGTCTGGTGGGGTCTTCTCTTTCCAGCCAGCAGCCCTGGGCTGCACAGGGGTGAGCAGCCAGCCCAGCCTGCTGGCTGGGGGATGAGGGCTCAATGCCAGCCTAAGTTTCGCAGGGGCTGCAGCAACCATGATTCCCTCTCTCCCAAAAATTCCCAAGACAGCCCAGCAGCTGATGGGCATATCTTGGATTTGTGAGGGGCAGCAGCTCCAGAGTCAGGCCACTCTGCCGTGCTTTTAGAAACTACAGAGAGCAGCAGCTCTCCCCAGGTAGCTGCAGGCGCTGCAGCAATAGCTCTGTCTCCCAAGAACTGGCAACTTGCCTGTCTTCCAACTAAGTAAGAGATGGTGCAGCACGCAGAGTGCTGTGCACCATGGCCCCCTGAGAATAGCAAGGACCTCAAGAAGGAATGATGAAAACATATCTTTCTAATAAGCTGATTGCCATTAGCAGGTTTTATTTTCAGGGTCTCTGGTGCTATGTAAAAGCCTGAATAATATTTAAGCATATTCTAATAATGGTTAAAAAAAATCCAAATATTTTAGTGAGCATTTGTGTGTGTGTGATGGACTAAAATAAAGCCTCAAGCAATAGTAACTGTGCCATGAGAGTGTAAGCATTTCCCTTTCTTATATTGAAAAAATGGTTTATAGTAGGGTTTTTTGGATAGTAAAATATTTGTTCTCACAAGCCAGTGCAGAAACCTTTCCAGTTAGGACATGCTGTTTTGCAGTTGAAATTGCTACCGACAATTTTCAAACATCTTTGTGGCATCTCCATGAAGTCCAAAGGCTTATTAAAAAGCTTCTCCTTGGCCAGGCAAGAGGTTGAGTGTGATCTTTCTAAAATCCTGGTGAAATGCAAATAAATCCATAAATCCAGATTCACTAGACTTCGAAGTAGTCGTCTTGTACTGCCAGCCCAGAGAGAGTGATTGTAACTTTAAGCAATGTTTGAAAGGACCAAAATGGGAGCACAGAAGTAATTTTGCTTTGCTGATCCAGTAGCAGGAGAGGCTGTTTTAGGGAAGACAAAGCACCACCAATATCAGAACATCATGGAGGCCAGATACAGTATCTCTATTTGAGTACCATTTACTCACCTGCAGGAATCCCAATTAACTGGAATTACCACCCCAATTAAGCAGCAGTCCTTGCCATTAAGTATCATTAGGCTTAATTTGGTTCCCTGGGAAATGTCCCGATTAAGCGGATTTCATGATTAAACACCTGTAATAAATGTTTTAGCTTACATCTAAAATTCTTTTTTATTTCATAGGATCTGATCACTAGCACCCAAATAGGAACTAATATGCCAACTACGACTTTTGTCATTTTGTTTTATTAATTGCCTTGTATATACTAACTTCTTACCTTGGCTTCGCAAAGTTTTGACAAGGAAATCTTTATATTTTTGCATGGTGATTTTGTAATGTGAATATAACCCTGTATATCTCACTCCTCTTTCTGTCTGACAGCCTGATTAATATTTTGTCACTATTTCTTAAGAGAGCAGCAAACCTCACATGAACATCAGTCATATTTTGAGGAAAAACCCCATTTGCTGTAATTTGGCGAAGTTTACTTGGCCAGCCTTAAGTTTCTGCTTGGTGGAAGAATAATATTTCATGACCAGAAACAGGTATAGAAAACATCTCCAGTACTAAACTGTTCAAATTACTATGCCTTCTTTCTCTAAAAATAGGTGGTGACAGATAAACTGTGTTATAGGAAAGATCTCTTGCCTTAGTCAGTGGCCTAAATTAGGGTCCACATTGTAGATGCCAGGAGAATGTAGAGGTACCCAAGACAGCTGAAAATAAGGGACCAGATCAATCCAGACACAGCAAGCTCAATGCTTTGCTGGGGTTAATTTACTCCACAACTCATGAAATAAAGCCCTCTAGAGGGGCTAAACAATATAATGAGAAATGGAGTGGGGAATTGTGGGGTTTAGTACTGCAAATATATAAAGATCTAATACCAGCTGGCGGTAGCATCTCTGATGAGTGTGGGCTGTTGAGATGTGCAGTTTACAGACAGAGAAGACGACCAATGTCCTTTGCAGTATAAGCTGACAACTCCCATATAATCATGGTGTCAGATTTGTCTTGAATAGCAGCAAGGACAGTGCATTTGCCAAAAAAACATAGTATCATTAGAAAGTGTCTATTTGTGGAGCCCAGAATTTTTTTTTTGGAAACGTCTCTGATTCACTGATCCTCCACTGAATCCAAGGCTGGGATCCAAGAGATTCTCAGCAGGGATTTCTTGCCCCACGGCCAAGAGCAAATTTACGATGAATTTATAGTGAAAGTTGTTAAATGGTCACAAAACCACCTTACTTCTCTAAAGGAAGAGCTTAAGTTTACTTTTTTTGCTGAATTTAAATTTCCACATCAGATAAAAGAGAATATGTATGGGCAAAATCTATTAAAAATAGTCAAGGGAAGAAGCAAGGAAAAGGAAGTGGAGTTATTTCTCCAAGAGATTAAACTGGAAAGGAATAGAATGGAACTGAACAAGGGACTCCTTTAATCAGCTCTCTCTCTAATGGGAATGTATGACCAAGCAATCCTTTTTTGCATGTATGAAAGATCAAGGGGTTTTAATCACAAAATAATGATGGGAACATACATTAATTTGTAGGATCAGAAGGCACTGAAAAAATAGAAGGGAGTACAAGTACTTCATGGCATTATGTACAGAGGGCTGAAACATCTTGAACTTGTGGCATGTACACATTCCTTAAGTGGACAAAAAGCAATGAAAAGGTCTTGTAAGGAAGGGAAACACTTCGACAAAGAGCTCTAAATATAAACATGTATGGTTTTGGTCCCCCAAATGCTAAGGAAAACATACCAATAACAGAAACTGTTTTAACGAGTTTTCACATCTGGTGGGGTGTTTCTCTCTCCCTCTCCCCCTTCTACCTCCATCTCTCTCTCTCTCTCTCTCTCTCTCTCATTCTGTCTCTCTCTCCCCCCCTTTTTCCCCCTGTACAGGTATTCAGCAGCAGAAATAACATGAGAAATTTTGGCACTTTCCTATAGATAATCCTGAAATTGCACTGGTCAGAGAAAAAATATTCAGATTTATAAATTGCTTAAAGTAGGTTTTTCTTTTGATGTGTGCATAACTCCCATAAATGTTAATGCTAGGTCTGGGCTTCAAAAGGAGACTATGCCCCTTGCTGTACTGTAGAGTTAAGACATAAGACAATTTGGGAAATGGAAAAACCCATCTGGCTCAGCACTCCTGCTATTTATTTGGTTTTGGAGCTGTGAAGAAAAGAGAGAATTAGATCTCTCCCATCTATGTCATTTTACCTAGTTTTCCTGCATATTAAAATACAGATGAGTACATTGAATTATTTCTGTGTTTTTTTCCCTTGGTTGCCTTAATATCTGTATCAACTTTTCCTTGTCCTCCCAACACATATACATAAAGAAAACATGTCAATACTTCTCCAACTGAGTTGTTTACATTGCTCATGTAACAGAGCTGAGAGATGGATCACTGACCAAAAGGGCACCTGACCTTTTATCTTCTAGTTCACTATGTGCTTGGAGCATGCTAATGTAAAACTTAAAAAGAAATAATCATAAAGTTTCGTAATGGGTCTAGGTACTATAGGTATGTGCATCAATAACTACAGTGTAGCTGTAAGCCTGGAAATGATCATATGCCACAGATCTGGGTTTCAAGAATGCAAATATGAATGCTGTCTTATTAAAGCAAAATCTTTAAGCTGAATAGCATATCCTTCCTCTTAGAGCCTGAGTTACCTAAGAATGAAGAGCCAAATGCCATGTCAGCCAGAGCTATGGAAACAGGCTTGCCAGCTGTAGAGCAGTCAACTGCACTCATCACGTGGATGATAGTCTCAATAGGATGGCCTTTTGTGAGGACCAGAAGATAAGGTAAGGGGAGAAGCAGTCTGCTACCTGAGGTGAAGTGGCCTGAAGCTAAGACTGTGGAAAGGACTTCTTCATTTTACTCTACAGTAACTTAAGTATTAACTGGGATGGTCTGGTTGTGTTGCCAAAGTGCAGGGGATAACATTTTGAGTGGCTGTGTGCTTTCTTCTGTTAGGCCACCTTTATGAAAAACAGAGCTGTAAAAGAGGCTAGTAGACCACTGCAAACTGCACGTGAAGAGAGGTATCATAGGAAGGTTTGAGACCAGGGAGGAAGGCATGAGGGGTGTTTCATACCGTGCTATTAGTTGTTCTAGTATGGGAGATGAGATAGGAATTGCTGAACTGATTTTGAGAGGCAGGATGAAAATCTCAGCAACTGCAAAAATGTTTCACACGGTCTTGTGTAAAACAATATGGAGCAGAACTCCTCCATTCTCATAGTTCAGAATGACAGAGCAACTTTCCATTTGCTTACGTCTCCTGCAAGGGTGCCTGTTTTCTAGACCAGAGACAATTAAGCAGGTACCTGCTTCCAAAGAGGAATTTGCTGATCTTTTCTAAAAAATTTGGTCTTTCATAGTGTTTACCCACAGCAACTTCAAGCTACGTAAGTGAATTTTTAAGAGTTTCAGAGGTGGTACTTTGGTTTTGACTGCAGATGTGTATAGGTGCTTCCTGCTGACTGAATTCCTTCAAACACAATAAAATTCTCAGGACAGTAAAAGGTAAAGCTTTTGAAATAATTTCCTTAGCTGAGGCTTGTATCTTCCACTCATGTGAGAGGTGGTCTGTCTGCATGGGGAAGTGCAGAGGCAGGACCTTTAACTGGGACATTACACTCTTTTAAACGCAGTGCTATATAGCTGTCTAGACTCACTGAAAATAGCCAGTAAAATATTTTACCTGGAGTAATTTGGTATTTTGGCCAGCATGCTAAGCAATATTCTAACATTTCTAGTAAAATAACTGATGAGGGACTTCATATATCCTAAATAGCTCTATTAAACAGAAAATTCTGCACATTTCTGCCTTCAGTTATAAAGGTAGGTTGATTTCTGAGACCTCTGTTCGCACCTCCAATGAGAATTTGCACATTTGCCATTAATCAATAGTGGGTGAAAAAAATATTTCACTTGTAAACAGAAGACTTAGTGATCAAAAGGAACATATCAGGTTAGAAATATTTTTGCTAAATGTTATGTATTGCACTCTTTGTTTAGTATTTTATTGTTTGCTACAATATTTTAATAATGGCCTGAGCAACATGATGTTAAAATGCTTGCATGTGTCTTCCCCCCCTACTGATGAACTGATCTCGAACAATTGTTTGAATCGTGAACAAGAGGTCCCTTTATTATTATTTTTGTTCTTTCACATGATCAGAAATCCTTCTGACGAGAGAGCTGGTATCTGTGGAAAGCATCTGACTTCTAAACAGATTGCGGGTTAAAGGAGTTGCTCGGACAATACAAATAAGTAGTCATTTATTATATGCAAATATAACAGGTTGACATAAAACCCATGACTTCAGTCAACTAGAAAATAATACTGTAACTGAGATATGGTTTTGAAGTTGCTGTTTAGCTTCATATAAGGGGAGAAAATCTCCTGTAGCTCAGATGGGCTTATTTGAAACCAAAGCTTTTGATGTTATAATGTGCAGTCTAAATTCATTAATCCCTCCGTTCAAAAAAAAAAAAAAGTCTCTTAAATGAGTAATAAACATAATAATGAAAATAACTGTCGGAAGAACATGAGTTACATCACACTTAGTGTTCCAGCTAAAGATGAAAATGAACTTTGGAAACACAGGTTACGCTAAATGAATTTAATTTGTGTTTTGATACAGAATGTTTAAACATGTTGTTATTTCTGGCACCAGGGCTGATAGCTATTAAATGAGAACATCTAAGAACATCAAAGGAACTGGACCTTTTATACTCTTCAGCACCCCCTTGGAGATGTTTATCTGGGCTGTTATCTGGATCCCATACAAGCATCGAACAATGTGCCAGTCTCACCAAGTTACTCTCTTTTCCCAAAAGTTCTGACGCATGCATTTCCTGCACAAATGTTCCATATTTTAGAGTTCACTACAAGTGCACAAATAAAAGTAGTTTGTACTAACAGACCTGACTGTAGATACTTGAAGTTTTTCTTCTATAAAGTATTTGAAATAGAAAAGAAAACTTCCTTCTGTTTGACTCAAACTAAGTTTCCAGATGTCAGGGTCAAAGGTTGGAGATAAAAGTATCAGGTTTTGGCCTACTCTAACTAGACTCCAGGCCCAAATGTGTGAGATCTTCCCTAGAGGGGGTTCCTTTTGTACTGGTTCAGTTTTCTTCTTTAGCCTCTCCCAGTAAGAGGTCCCATTCCATGCTGCTGAATTATGATACTTCATCTCAATCGTTAAGACACTTAAAACTTGTATTTACTGTTTAACACTTGGCTGCAAGTCAAACCTTTTAAATATCTCTTTTTAAAACTTTTCCATTTTTGAAGGCTGTTAATTCTTTTCTTCCTGGGGCTTCGGTGACTGTGCGTGGGTCCTCTCAGCTGACATTACAAGATTCCTGCTCCAACTATGCCAACAGTGTGCAGTAAAACAAGAAAGAGGCCTTACAATTTACACAGAGCCTCAGAAGATGTATAAAGGCTACAAGATATTAGCCCTGCTCTCCTCTTGGCACGTTCACTGGCTTTTTGGTTTGTTTGGTTTTTATCAGCAGCTGAAACTCTTCAACTACCTGAGAGAAAAAAATTAAAACTGGTACATAAATGAACAGAGGAGCCTGGAAAGTGGTCGAGTCAGATATTTATTAATGTAAATATTAGGGTTTAAAACAATAAAATGAAGGCTGTGAGGACTAATTGTAGGTGTTAGGGTTCAAGTCTAACCCATATCTGGTCACAGGGTGAGTACTTTGGCTAAACCCTGACGTCTACATGTGTGAAGAAAGCACCCTTCTGGTCATGGAGGGACTGTGGAGCCAAGAGACCCGGGGGGCATTCTTCCTACACTCCTCTGTGGGGAAAAAGGTACTGCTTGGTTACGGATCCTGACTCCACTCATTCTCCTCTGTGCCTCGCTAGGCATCTGCATTCCCATGTGGTACACAAATGTGCATGCTCCCCATGCCTTCCCCAGCAGTGCTCTCCTGTCTCCTCTCATGGAAGCATGCCAGTTCATCTGCATTTGGCAAAGAAGGCGGAACAGAATTTGAGAGGTGACCAGCACTGTGGTGGTTAGCATATAGTTTGGAGAGACCTGATTCTTAAAGGAATTAAGACTTGAGGTGGCTACAGAGCTGTTTTTGCTCCCATGACCTCTGTTGAATCACTCCAGTATACTGAGCAGGAAACAAAAAATAGATCCTCCCCAGGTACTAGAGGAATAACTAATAAAACCACTAAGGATCATTGAACTGACACTTGCAGATGGATACCTAAGGTAAGGAAGTAAAGTCACATGATGTAACCTAGAGCCATTATTTACATTGGAAGAAAGGTTCACCTCCAAATGCCAATTTCTACCTTAGTGCAGGAAAGCACGTCAGGATATCACAAAAAGTAGAGACAGAAAACACCTTTTAAGTCACCAGGTTTAGTCCCTTGCCAATATTGGGTTTTCCCCATGTGTACTGTGCGATGCTTTGTACTGTCTGGTTTTAAACAATTCAGACAATAGGAACTTGACTACTTCCCTTGGATGGTCATGTTACGAGCAGTTTGAAAGGTGCTTACTTTTTCTTTTTCTATGACAGGGCAATTAAGGAAGTCAGATGCCTGCTATGTTTGGAAGTCCCGAGAGGAATGAGGCAGTGGGAGAGTCTGCAAGTTACGGTGGTGTGGAAAAAAGGCCTCTTTTTGTAAGCTGTCAAGGAGTTCCTTGCATGAGGGCAGTGGCACAGAAAGCCAAATGAACAGTGAAATCAGTGGAGGAAACAGCTGCTGACAGAACAGAAACATTGAGGGAAACTTCACAAATGGCAGATCTAGTGTGGGATCAGGGCAGTAATCACTAAGAAGTTGGTGCAGTTGTAGAAATAGGACTTCCTGTAGATAGGGGACTGTCACAGTGGGACTATGATAAAGATGAGCTCAAAGAGACACAAAAAGGCCAGACGTATAGGAATGAGAAAAATTTCCATAGTAAAATCCTGGGGTCAGGATGTGCTGGAGTCTTGCTGGTAGTAAAGCAGCAGTAGTTGTGGGCTGGGGCACAGGAGAAAGTCTGGGCTGGATGAGACGCAGGCAAGGAAGAAGGTAGACAGCTTCGTGATGAGGCAGAGCAATATTTGGTATACTCTACAGGCATTAAAGTTGGTAAACAGGATTATTATAAGTAATTATTTTGATGTTGCTAAAGCAGGGAGAAGAGAGTTCTTGTCTGTATTGCTCTACTGCAAATGCAGAAATCGTTCCTGTGTGTTATATATCTATTAGCATTATGGTAGTGTTAATTTTCATGAAGGAGCCCACATTTTAGTAATTTTTGCAGCTGCTATTTTATACTTTGCTTCTTTACTTGTTATTCAGGCACTTTTTGCTTCAGATGACTTGTCTGCTGGTTCATTTGGTTTTGGTTTGAAGTGAACCCGCACTAAACGGTCACACTTGTTCACCTGTGATCTTTTGACTGAATTTTGTTTCTCTTAATTTAGTCCTGTTATTCTGACTTATTTTATCCCCTACTCATTCTGAAATTTTACAAATTCCTACCAGGGATTTATGCTTGTCAACTACTTATAGGCCAACTCTTTTGGATAAAATGCTGTCTTGACCTTTGCAAGCCCCTGAACTCAGATCCAGTGGAAGCTTTGTGAAGTCAAGGAATTATGTGAGGTCCAACACAGGGCCACGTGGTTCCCTCCTTTTGTCCACCAGTAAACTCAGGTAGGAATTAACAAAGTAACCAGAGAGCTCAGGAGAAGTTCAGGATCTAAGGCACAGTCCTTCCTGGATCTCGGCTAAAAGAGCAGTTTGGTGCGATGCTACCACTGCTGCCACCACTGCCTTTTAAACAAGTTAAACCATGCTTCACACCTTTCCGGTTAATGAGGTCAAAATCATATATGCTTCCAATAGTATTTTAAAAATTAACCTGGAGCTTTTGGAAATGTTAGCTCTTGATTCTTTCTGAGGCCCATGTGACTTAAAATATTTTAAAATGTAGTATCTGTTTTGTTATTAGGTTTCATAAGCTCTGTCCCTTTACTTATTTTTCTGTTCTAAGGTCTGCTTTCAGTCTGTTACTAAACACACCTGCCAGGGGTTATATTCTTCTCATGCACCATCATCAGGACCAAGATTTCAAAGCAAGCAGCCTCTGACAACTACCTGACAATGCAGGGTGAATAGAAGATATAGGAAAATCATATTTAGAGTAAAAAACTGAATTGTTTGGGAATGGATAATGCACAAGACAAGCCATATGGCAGGTCAGAGAGAAGCTTTAGTTATATGTATGGAAGGATTTTGCTGGGCAGTTTGACAGGAGCATGCCTGTGAGTAGCTGGGCCATGGGCATTGAGAGACCAGGATGAAATGTCAAAGCGTTACCTGTAGAATCACTGCTAACGTTGCTCTGGGACAGAGCAAAGAGAGTGAGGGAGAAAGCGAGAGTGATTTGAGCTGAGCGCTAGCCAGGAAGAGCTTGGATCTGTGAACAAAGAAACCACTTGCTGTTTGATTCCTGCTCTGCTTGCTCTCTGATTGTGTCACGGACTGGAGGTGATGTGATTTACCTAACAGTCTTGGGTTTGCATTTGCTGTTTTGCACAGTTACATTTAAAAAATCAGCTTCAAGTGAGGTGTTCTGCTGGTTTTTTTCTAGCTAAGTTTGCATATTGCAGAGAAAATATGTGTTATTGTTTCCCCTTCTCTCTCTCTCTCTGTCTTTTTGCCCCCACTGCTTCTAATGGAAGTTGCATCTGTAACACTTTAAAGGAACTGGGCTGGGGTCACATCCTGACAAAAAGGCAGACAAAATAACTCGGTAATTGATATGACTAAATTACTAGGGGAGATTAATGATTCATCTCAGGAGGTGTATATATATGTCTGTGTGTGTGTATATGTATGTTTGTGCTAATAACTATTTTTATTTTCTTTTAAGTGCCATCAAAGAATTGAAGCAGTAAACTTCCCTGGACAGCAAAATATTTTTTGACCAGAGGAAGACCCGTAATGGGGTAATGCCCTTTCTCTTCCTTTCTTTCCTCTGTTCCACATTTTTTATGTAGCTTTAAAGTACATTAAATATAATTGAATATAGTGGCTATAAGAAAGCCAATGAATACTTTAAAAGAAAACCTACTGCTTGATCATCTCAAATAGAATGAAGGGGAAATACACTCAGCAAAGTCTTTCTGCAGATTTGTTTTTGTTTTTAAGGCCACATTTTTTTGTAGTTTGTTTTTAAAGGAAAAGAACAGACTGTTCCAGATTTGGAAAAAAATCATGAGGTCACCTGAAACAACAACAACAAAAAAAACAAAACAAAACCCCTCTCAACTCTCACTTCTCTCCCAGAATGTTTCTTTTCACAAACTGGACAAAATTAATTATATTTGAGAGACCATGACCATTCTGATTGTACGTTTTAATAGTGCTGTGATTGACCAGGAGTATTCATTTGATTATATTTGAAGAGGCTTTAGAGAGTCTATCCAGACATCTGAAAGATATTATTTACAGTAATTTGTCATGTATATCTGGATTCTGGTTGTAGTTTTGCTGTTCTAACTGTGGAATAACTCCATTGAGGTCAACAAGCTACTTCAAATTTTACATGTTTACTGACTTTATCATCTGGTTTTTGGTGTCTTAGCGATTCGCTGTAATTGTGGAAGGACTCTGGAGATGGCCAGAAGGTTGTCATTGACAGCAAATACAGTTTGCAATTGGTGTATGGTACACAAAGGGGTTATTTACCTTATTGTCCTCATTGGACTGATTTTATAAAAAACCCTGGAGGGTACTGTCTTTTCAACTCCTTTTCTGCCAACTTCAGTTCTCCCACACTTGCCATTGTGCTTAGGACAAATAGGGGCAAATAGGAAATACATGGGGCAATAACATAAACGTAAATAGGGAAGACATGGGGCCAGTAGGAAAGAAAGTAGATCTACCAGTAGCGTTTTCAGGATTTAAACTTTGGCAGTGTTGTGTCAGTGAATCACAATAGATACCTACAATATGAATTAATTACCATAATTGGACTCTATATCTAAAAGAAAGCATTCAAAAACTTTGCCCAGACTTTCTGCATGACCATGCCCTAGAATTTGTCCTGCTTTCTCCATTAGATATGTTATTTTTGGTGGAACTGCATAAGTTTAGTGAAGACACCCAAACTTGATTGATAGACTTCAAGCGGCTAGGAAATCTTCCAGTTATTAGGTAAAGAAAGCTTTTGTAGCTTCAGCTATTCAATGACTCATATCAAATAACTGATACTACTTCTGTCTACAAACTATTCTTCCTAAACTCCCATAAACTGTGGGTAAAATCCTGTCTTCTCTCCATTGAAGATCAGTCAAGGTATCCATGGGTTTGAGATGTCACCTTGTGATCCTGACATATATTAATCATCTCTTCAGCTGCTTTAGTCTCTCACCGGTAGCAGATTTTCCAGGCCCCCTTCTCAGAATTTAACTATTTGCCAACCTCCTTTTAGAGTATGGTCACAAAATTGTAAACACAGGTCACCTCCCCTAAACCAGGGGAGGTTTAGACTGGATATAGGGAAATTTTACTTCACTGAAAGGGTTATCAAGCACTGGAACAGGCTGCCCAGGGAAGTGGTTGAGTCGCCATCCCTGGAAGTATTTAAAAGACGTTTGGATGAGGTGCTTAGGGACATGGCGTAGTGGTGGTCTTGGTAGTGTTAGGTTTACGGTTGGACTTGATGATCTTAAAGGTCTTTTCCAACCTATACAATTCTGTGATTCTGTGAAAATCTTTGTTAGTTTTTAAACATTATGTTCAAAAATGTTCCTGGTATTTGCACAGAAAACTTGGTCAGTGAATCAGAGACAGTCATGTTTGCACATGCTTTGTAGGTGTATATATATATGGGGGGAGGGTGTTGGATGTAAGTGTGTGAGGTGTGATGGACAGGAACTCAAAGAACCCAGCAGCAATTTGCGTCGTCCCTGGTATGCTGCTATCACGCCCTCACCATCCTACATGTTGCCAGTAAATCTATTCCTTAAGTACATGTACAAGTGTATATATTTCAGAAAATCAAATTAATTTAAAAGTAATTATCATAAAAGTCAGATGGAGCTAATACAAGAAATACAGTAAAAGTGTATTGTATTTTTATTTGTATTGTAACTATATTCAAAAGTAAATGGAACTAAGCCATTTCCCTTAATAATTTTCTGCTCAATAATACAGCGTGACTATCAATGCATATAAACTCAATGGGTGACTTTAGGCTTGTGTAAATGGGTACTTTCCAGTCAGAGCTTTATAATAATTATTTTCATAATTTAAATATTTTCCCCTGACATTTAGTAATTTTAAATGTAGCCTTTAACTGAATTTTTAAATTAGTATGGGTTATACTTTAATTTCATTAATGATCCTGATAGTTTCTGAGTGATCCCATTATATTAATTCTTCTTTAACACTGAGTTATTTACTCTTTATTTCTGTAATTTTCTCTGGATATTATTATTCCTTACTCATTTGCAGCATCTAACTGATTCTGCTGATACATTAAAGAAGCAAAAAGAAAATTAAATTGCTGCCCATTTCAGGCAAACAAAATGCTCTTACAAATTAGTCTGTAGCTAAAAGAGATGTGGAGCAAAAAGTTATTGTGAAAACAAAAAAAATCCTTTTTATGATGAGTAAAGTCTACAAGCTACACATGAAAACAAAATGCTATAGCTACAGTTTTACAGCTCACAAATGCTGAAGTAAATTAATAATCCAGTGGCAAATCTTAAATGGCTTTTTAAACTCTTCATAAAAGGATCTCTGCAGGTTTTAGCCATGTTTACAATTTACCACCAGCTACTTGAGTGCATAAAATAATAGAGAGAAAATTTAAAGGAAAAATTGTACTAGGAGCTTTTATATCTAAATTTGGGCCAGTTTCAATGAGTCTGGAAATGCAGTTGTAGTTTAAAACCCTTGTGGTTCATAATGTGTATTCCTCTACAAAATAATTTATGTAAAACACCTCCAAATGCTAGATGTCTTTATACAGTAGAAAAAAATAAGCATATTGTAGACAGAAAAAGACTGGACAGCAAAAAAAAATTATTTACAGTCATTTTCCTAATTGAAAGAATGATTTCATCACTGTGTGATGCTGCTTTCAGTAACATATGCATTACTAGCAATAGATTGTGGGCTGAGAATAACAGCCTTCTCTTTGACTATGCTGTGAAAAGGGCAGGGATGGTTTACATGGGAAAGATTCATAAAGACTGAGACAAAGAAGAATTGATCCTGTGGACATTTCAGTGCTTGCCCTTCGTTGTAAATGAAGTTTAGCTGCACAGCTTTGCCAGCTTCGGCATCAGGTCTCCCCTAAGGATCTGCTTCCCCAAGCATTTCCTCACTCCACTTCAGCAGTGGGCTTATTTGTATTACTGCCCCATTTTCAACCTCTGTGTTTGCTTTCTTAATGTCACCTGTGTTCTACATAGGAAAAGCAGCTGGTTTGTGCTAGAAAGCAGCAATAAGTGCAGTCCAGTGTTGCTGCGGGGCTTTTGAGTGATAACAGTTTAGTGACTCAAAGAGGGTGGTCTGTCTTATCCTTCACAGTCCAGTTGCTGCAGTCCTGCTCAAAGTATTGGACTGCAGGCCTCGAGGGTGCCCTATATGTGTAGCTGATACTGTCTTAACTTGCGTGATCTTCTAAAGATAATATACAAGTATCTGTAAAAAATATAGCAGTAAAGCAACATCCAGCAGTACACTGCTAGCTTGTTGGCTCCTCCACTTGCATAGAGTTTTGAAGTTTGTTAATGATAATAAAAGTGAAAATGACTCCATCTGTTAAGAGAAATGTTTACTCTTCTGTACTAGGAAGCTTGCATCTCTCTACAGCTTATTGTCAGTTTTACTTTGTCAGTTTTACATCAAGCAGCAGGAAAAAGAAAGCATAAAAATCAAAATGAGCTGAAAAATACCTTTCAAGCTGATTTACGGAATACGATATATTACTGAAAAAGATCTGCTTCCTTTGATGTTATCCAACCCACCATACTATGCATAGTTTATGGATACGAGACGTAGGTGATTCTTAGAAAAATGCATGCTCTCCAAACAATAACAATTTGAACAGATTAATTCCAAGCCCTCTAAAAGTTAGTCTCTGTATATATTGTATTATAATATTGATAGAAAAATACAAAAGAAAGCAAATAGTCTAGAAGATAGCGGAATTTTGTGCTTTGGATTTTAGACTGATACTTCCACTGAAGCTGAGATAACACAGTTTGCAAAAGAGCTAAGAAAAATGCCCTTGAAAATCAGGTAAGGTCAAAGACCTACACACTTCAGGCCTTGATTTCTGCAGGAGGGCTCCAGCTAGATGCTCAGTTTTCCTGCAACATAACAAATCCCCGTTATTTGCAAGGAATCTAGAGCATACAGAAGTAAGAACAATCTTCTGCTCCCTTGTTGCTTTCCTTTTTCCCTGTGGCCTTTTGAACCACGTGGTTTCCCTTTAGAAAAAAAATAGCAGAGGGGCGATTCTAAGTAGCCATCCCTCCTTTAGGATGAGGCTCACCTCTTCCCCTCCTGTTCTGTATCCTGCTGTCCTTCAAAGTGAAGGAGTGGTATCTCTGAAGTCTTTGTCATTTAGCAGCTGTGGGAATTGAATTCATTTTGCCTTGAGTCACAGACAGCCCTTCTCATCACAGTAGCTAAAACCTCCTAATTGTTAGGGTCTGTACCCACCCCAACATGCCTGAGGAAGGGCAGTCATTGCCATCGCCGAGACACGGTATGACCGTAAGAAGTTATCTGAACTGTGGGACAGAAGTGCACACCCAGGCTGTGATCTGACTCATGTGTGATGTGGGATTCAGGCTTTTGTCATGCAGTGGCTGCACCCTGGTTTTGGAGGGAAGGGTGACCCTGCAGCCAGGGTGGAGTGAGCTCTGGCTGATCAGTGGACTGGGAGCTCAGGGAGCAGCGCAGCATTAAGTGACCTGGAGGTCAGGCATCGCCAGAGACTGATGTCCCTGGCCCCTGTGCTTTCCATAAAAGCACATAAGAAGACTTAGACATCTATGGGTGGAAAATCACTTAATTCTAAACAATCTGGGTGGCTAGGGTACTTCACTGGGCATCACTTTACTGCAGAAGGCAATGTGACTGTCCTCCAGACCCTGCATAAACCAGTGGCTGCTGATCTGTCATCTTAAGGAGGTGAGGCTGACAGTGAGCCTCACCCCAAGTTTTTAAGGGAACTTTTAGCTGCTGCTCTATTTAGTGAGATTCACTTACGTAAGCTGCATGTTGGATTGGTTCTGTAGTGCATCCTCTAATGTGTGGATCCTAAGTCAAAGCACTGGCCTGCCCAGGGTTAAGGGGCAAGTTTTAAGATGTGCCTAGGAAACTTGCAGACAAAACACATCAGTGCTTACAGGGACTGGGAGGGGTTTTCTGGGTTGCACTTCAGAGCTGGGTCCCCACATACCATGGGGTGCAGGAGCATTCGGTTGCCTCCATATAGCAGTCTAGTGCCATTTAAGAAGCCTTACTATGTTCTGCTAGCCTCAAACTGCTATTCCAGAAAGTTCTGGTATCTGCATGTCCTATATCATATCTGCCATCTCCATGTGTTGGAGACAGAGCCATGTTTAGGCAGTGGAACTGAGCCCTAAGTAACCTACTGAAGGTATGTGCAAAAATCCAGATGCTGCAGACAAGCCTCAAATGTACTTTTGCTAAAGCCTAACTTAGTCCATAACCCAACCACTAATCAGCTTGTGTTTTGCTCCTTGCCCAGAGTTTCTTGTGCAAGTGTGAGGCTTTTATTTTGCTGCCTTTTCACAGCTAAATAGCTGAATATCCGTTTCATACTTGATGCCTGGAAAGCCCTAGAAATCTTGATGCTGTGATCTTTGAAGTCTTACTCTTGTCCACTGCTTTTCATTTCAAACAGTCAGTTGTCTTTCACAAAGGTCGTGCAGACTGTAGCCAGAAACAGCAAAAGTCCTACGGAAGATGCAACTAAACTGATTAACATTTTCTGTTCTGTGGCGACTTTTATCCTCTCCTTTCTGTTATATTTCATGTATCAGATCAATCCTGCTAAGCAGTTAATATTCAAAAGTAGATTTGATCCTACTAATATTGATAAAATTAGTTTCACAGTGACCAACTTTGGCTTTCACACATGCATCACAATTTGCAGGGTAAGGCTGTAATATAGTGCACTAGTCGGAGCAAGGGATTCTCTCCTGTTTGCGGTTTGCTGTGTAAAGAATACTAGAGGTCTGATCCATGCCCTTCGTTCTTATCAATATTAAAAAAATGAACATATTATGGAAACTGTATGTAGATGTTACCCAATAGAATTGAATACAATGGTTGAATGTGTTTTGGAGAAGTTTCATAATGTCTGTTTTTTATAGGTTTATGCTGTCAGCTGCTAATACAGCATTTCAAGTTTTCATTATGTGCAGCTCCTGTATGTTTTGAAGAGGCTTTTTAATGAATTAAGTAATGTATTCTGATTGATATTTGAAAAAAATTAAAAGTCTGGTTTTTGGTTTTGGTTGGGGTTTTTTTTTGTGAGACATCTCTAGGATCTGAAAGGCATTTGGGAGCTTGAGAGGTGCCTGAAATCCAATGGGTATAAGAAGAATTACTAAGTTCTCAGCATTAGTCCTGTCTCACGTTAGTTTATTATATTTGAAGTTTAGAATTTAAACAATACATTATCATATTTTGATGATTCCCACAGAAGAATGAAAATAAAAAGTGCTTAAAAACAAACATATACTTACATTTTGGCAGATAAGTCCTTCTTAGTTAACACTTCACAGAATTTACTTGTATGTACTTGACAACAGCATACATTTTTCATAAATCTGATTCTTGTGTTCTCAGGCAAAATATAAGGAAAGAACAGCAAAAAGGAATATGACAAAGATGACATCTTGGCAAACTCACTGAACTTATTATCATCTACAGTAAAAACCTGGAATATCAACCAGGCATATAACTTTGGGTCATTCTGTACTACTCTTTCTCTGGATCCTTAGACTATGGCCAAATGTGACAGTTTTTTTCTTTTAAATGCATGAATAAGGTAGCCCATCCTATCTGCCAACTGAGCCTGTTCAAGTTTCTGTTACCTGTAAGACACGCAATAGCCGTTGTCTGCCCCTGAGATGAGCCCTGAAGTCTTTCAAATTACCAGAAATACTGGTACTGGTATTCCAGCCTCCCTCTTCTGAATCATAGTACTGTCTGCTCATGGTTTATTTTATGTTATTAAATCCAGGGTGTCTTGGTCCTCATTTTTAAGGCCTCACTACTGGTTCCTCTGTGGATGGTCACTTAGATCCCCTTCTTACTATGTCATGAGGATGTCCCTGTGGTGTAATTAGTGCACTAAGCATAATTTTGTTTTCCTCTGGTCCCATTTGTAAGGGAGGCATTACCCAAATGGCTGTGATGATACAGTGACCTCTGGTCTTGTGCTGTTGTCCAAGGTGTACTGCTGCTGCAATTCAAATCATCAGCAGAGAGCATGGCCTCATTCTACCCAGGGGGAAAGCCGCTGCTCTTAGTAGTCTGTGCTCTGCTGAACTGACTACAGAAATAGCCTAGAATTCAGGATGTGAGAGTGAGGAACAACTGGTATGTGACTCCTGAAGGATCCCAGTAACAGGGATGAATAGGAGAAAAGACAGACATCCATCTTAATGGATGCAGATCTTTACATGTCATATCACATGCCAGAACACACTGAACGTGATATTGCTAAGCATGCAAAAGCCATGAGGAAGGTATCCTTGCTTCTCAGCTTGGAAAGGCCTTTACATCTGCACCCTCCTTTTTGTAATGATGTCCAGCTGTGGATTGAGGGTGCTTATTTTATGAAAATGTTGGCATTAAACAGCTGTGGTATAAACAGCACCATGTACCATACTTCTGACCTTCTGAATCCTACCAGTGCATATTACGCAGCTAGTGAATTCTACACATCAGAAAACAATTTCCACTGATCTTTTGCATTTAGGGTAGTCTCAGTTTTTGCTGAGTTCATCCTGTCTGTTGCCTAACTTTTTGTAGCACAAAATTTACATGATGTGTAGGCACTTCAAAAATTACATCTAAATTAGTTTGGGTTTTTTTTTTATTTAAAAACTGTTTCAGATTGCCCAGGCATATTTTTGTCCCATATCACCAGCAGGACTCTTAAGCTCAGAATATATTATTGTTTTCTTGATGTGTTATGTGTTATCTGACATCTGCTTTCTTTGTCATGCCAAATCCTCCAAGCAATATTTTGAAAGACCTGAAAGATATTTTAAGTAGTAAACATCTTCTGGCAACAATATTTATTTTCATCACTACTCTTAAAAATTTTGTCTGCATGTTAATTGCTTCTGAGTGTTCATACAGTCTCTCCATTGGTATTTAGGATTTTTTTTTTTTCCTTTTTACTACGCACCTCATGTAGCCAATGCCATAACTTTTAGAAAGATAGTTATAAAAAGGTAATAATCTTTGTGATTTCCTTTCCCTTATTCCCTTCAGGCCAACCTCCTGAACAGAAGAAAAACTAAATTGTTGATGCATAAGAAAACAAATACAGTGCTTTTATACGTACTGTAGTTTGAGTCTTTCTCTATAGCACTCCCTTAAAAACACTATTGCATAGTTATCCTAATTACATGGTTGCTGTCTGGCCAGCAGAAGAAGAGTTCAACAAAATAAGCTTCAGCAATTCTCTAAAGACTGCATTGGACTTTGGTATTATTTTCTGTAGTTCTGACCTTAACCTGAGACTGAAGGTTATCTAAAGACAAAAATAGACTCAGTGCTGTCTACTCTGAATTTCCTGCAGTAATAAATGTTGGTGTGTTTGTGCTAAGACTTTAAGGTTTTCTGCGGAGCCACCCTGAATTTCTGTCCAGGACCTCAGTTTTCCCATTCATAAACAGGGTTAGTCGCTGGATTTGAGATCTGTGGATGCCATGTGCTGTGTAAAAGTTACCAAGCATCATTGTCCATGTGTTTATTTTGATGTTAAAAGGATGCCGTCTGCTGCCAACCTTTGGTTGGAAGTACTTAGCTATGCAAGCCTGCAGGGAAGCACAAGGAAAAAGGAGCTGGTTTTTGCTTTTTGGTAGTTCATTTTCTTCAGGCCTAGGGACTGTATGGATTTGAGGTTCACAGGTGGAGCTATAGGCCATTGAGGAACAGGATGC
Source organism: Ciconia boyciana (assembly GCF_034638445.1). NCBI lineage: Eukaryota > Metazoa > Chordata > Aves > Ciconiiformes > Ciconiidae > Ciconia > Ciconia boyciana. The sequence continues at coordinate 52,067,429 of NC_132940.1, read as the reverse complement.
TCTAGTGCCCTTCTCACACCAGAGCAGAAGAATACAGACCTCTTGACTGGAGGACCCATTTCAGCCCACTGTGAGCAGTCCTGCTTCCAGATCCTGGTCCAGCTATACAAGAAAGACCAAGTGAGTCCAAATGAGGTGGCAGCATCTGCTGATTTACTTGCTTGTCTTTCATTTCAACTTCCCAGAAAATCTTGGCTGGCATCAGATGGGGATGTTTTTCTGTAAATGTTATATTTCTAGCATGTCACAGATAGGGAAGAAGCTAAAAATTACTATTTTGGATGTAGCTATGTGATCTTTGGGGCAGAAGCAAATGACCTGGGCCTGTGCTTTAGGACAACCAGGAACTGTGGAGATATAAAAAGTAGGGACAAGTGTGAGCTGTTAACTCTGTCTCTCAGCTGGGCACACTAGTGTGAGCTCAATACCGTGCTAAAATGACTTCTGCTTTCAGACTGCTCAGAGCATGGGCAGACCCTGCTCTGCTCCAAAAACACAGCAGAGACTTACCTTGTAGTCTGAGGGGAAACCAAAAATCTATTCCTGTAAATTAAACGTCCACATTTTTCCTTTTAAGTAGCCAAGAATTCAAAGAACTCCAGAATCCAGACAGTTCACAGTTTTCTTCCAGAATATAATTTTTCACTTCTCTGGATTTCTATATCACTTAATCAAAAAATAGCCAGGGAGCAGGGGAGAAGAGGGAAGTAAGAATTTCAGGAAGGAGAGATATACTCACGGAAAAACATATAGATAAATATCTGTAAAGCTGGACTACCCCACTTCATAGTACAAGCCAGCTTCTGAGCCAATGGGCATAACAAGCCCAGCTCTCCCCTCAGGGAACCATGCACTGCAAAGCGAAAACGGGCTGTGTGGTTATGTGTGTGCTGGAATCTGGGGTAGTGAGAAAAGAGAGAGATGCCTTGTTTAATAAACATATGCTAGAAGTGTGAAAGCTGCAGTAATTTGGTTTCTAAGCCCTACCCACATCTCCATTTCACAAATTGTCTCTTTCATATGGATATAGAGTTGACCTTGCAGGCTTTTAGGCTTCAAGTGAACAGGGTCACTCAGGGCCCAAACCACTGCTCAGCCTCCCCCACACATACCCCAGTTATATCTTTTTACTATCTCTGCTGGACACCGCACCTTTCTGTAATTATAAATGTCTGCTTTCTGTCACTTCAAAGGTTTCCCAGCACTGGGAGTCCTTCTTCAAAGACTTTACATCGCTGAAGAACCTCTGTCATTGACAGGAGGTCCGTCTTTGAAGTTTTTCATGCCATTTATTGATTTCCTCTTTTTAGGATGTTCATATTAGAAAATATTTCACTGTGTTTGAAAATCTGTATATTTTTATGTTGTTGAGGGGCTACCTCTTTGAAGAAACAACACTGTTGCAGCAGTGCCTCCGTATGAAGAAATCTGATAGTGTATCTGCTGTACGCTTTATGTCCCTTCAAGTTCTCATTTTTAGAAACTTCCTCCCTGTTTCTTTTCTAATTGTAGGTACTATTTTAGGTACTTAAGTCAGTATGAAGCTGTATTACCTATATGAATAGGCCTAATTTAATAGTCCTATCTGTGTACTTAAAACTTTTCATGTGCTTAATATCCTATTGAATTAGCAATGAAAAAGTGAAAATAGTAACTTTGGTTTGAGCAAATGAAAATGATGTATGTGTATTTAAGTGACAACTGTTGGGAAGTGTTGTTACACTGTTGTTCACATAAGTCTGAATTTTCTTAAGTTTATATATAAAGGCAACAAAATTCTACAGTTTTAAACAGGAGGATGTCTCTGATACTTTCAGGTAACCACCATTAACTCTTTGCTAAATTGCTAAAAGGCTTTGTGTGAGCACCTGCTGTCAGCTTCAGTGCAAACTCAGCCTCAGCATAAACTGCTTGGAGAGTGATGTGAGCAGGCTTAGCACTGGCAAGTTCATGGAAGCTGTTCTGGCAATTCAGCTGAGGAAAATAATGAACACCTGAAGGGTGGAGAGGTCTTCAATGCTTCAGCTATTTCTAAAGCACTCTCTGATTCTGTTCTAATGGGCAATTTTCATAGCTCACATTCTTGGATACTCGAGTCACATTAATTTTTTAGAAGTATCTGACCTTTTTGGGGGGGTGGGGGGGAGTGGTTTGTGTTGTTTTTTCTTTTCCTTGAGGCTTGACTTGGATCCCTTTCTTTATTCCAAGGGTGCAGGCTCTTTTTGTATATACCAAGGGGGCTTTTGTTGGTGTTATCTGCAAAAAGTCTCTGAAAATTAAGGAAGTTTGGACATTTCAAAGGAGAGATGCCTTAAACCAGTTGCCACTTTGCTCATTTCAACCTTTGACACTATGAAGAGTTTCAAGGACTTGTCTTCTGAAAATGTTTACCTTGTGAGGTGGCTTCCTGGGTAGGGTAAGTTCACATTGCTCATATATTCTTAAGAGGAAACTTTTGACCTTGGATTACTTCAAAGATCTGACAGATTCTCTCCCTCTCCCTCCCCCTCCCCCCCCATTTTGTCAGTTCTCCTGTCTTTGCACATAGGTTAATGCAGGCCTTTTGTTCTTCAGGATCAAAAGCTAGCGTTGCCTTATTCTTTGTATGCCCTAAAATATCATAGTCTGCTCTGATCCATTGAAAAACAATGAAAATAACTGCCTGGGGTATATACATGACTGAATAGAACATTCTTGAATAACCATAGTGTGTTTTAGAACAGAAAGGTATTTTCCCCTAGTGATAAGGCTGACTTTAGATCTGTTTAAAGGCTATCTTCCACTGTGTCACTGGGAAAGATTGCAACGGTTCGTTGTGTCTGAGAGACGTGCTGTTAACATGGAGCTGATCTCTGTGTGCACAAGAGATCTGACAATTCTGTACTCGCAGCACACATGTGGTCTGGCCCTACATCACGTACACAGCGAATCTTTTGTAATGAGGAAGCATCAGATCTGTCATGTGCATGGGCTATAGGCAGAGAATGCGTTGGCAGTGCTGTGGATGCACAGATGAGATGTATGGTATGTTTTGCAGGGCCAACGTGCCTACCCCATGTTCTATATTCCTGTGCTGTAGAGGCAAGCAAGGCAGAGCAGGCATTGACCAAAACGTCCATGTTTCCAGGAAACTACAGGGTCAGCTAGTCTGCGTGACACAGGAACTGGTGGGTGAATGGCTGAAGTTGTAGATTTACCCAAAACTCATTGCAAAAGTATATGCGTTGCTAAAACACTTAGAGCTGTCAGGTATATTTAAAGGAATACGTGGCTTTGAAAATGCAGAAAGATATGTTTTATCATTCATACAATACCTGGGCAAACAGCCAAATATTTCTGGCGCTTTTTTTCCACAAAGTTTTAACAGATCCGTTTAAAGCCTGAGTACAGCAAAACCTCTGGGAAACTGACTGATATGATAAGTGGCACAGAGTACCCACATACACGCATGTCATGAGGATAATAAAAATGAGCCTCAGTCAGACACCCTGAAGTTAATGTCCTTATACTGCAGCAAATATGACCCAAGTCTGCATTCTGTGGCTGCAACACTCCTATTTAGACTCACGATATCACAGTCTCACATTCCTCTTGTGATATGAAAAAATGATAAAGTTACTGATGGATTTTCAGTTTATGCACAAGCCATCTTCCTTTTTGGGTGTTACTTACAATGACTGAAGAAATAAATTCTAAAGGTATGTTGGTAAATTAAAAATCCAGCTCCTCTGCTGGAGCCAGGCAATTTACAGAAGGAAGCATGTAGCATCATGTTATTAGGATAAGTTAATTCAGACTAAGCTGATGTTGCCTAGACTAACTAAATTTTACCTTTTATAGGGGTCGCACCAAAAGAATATCCTGACTTCATGCTCAGAGACAGGAGGTTACTGTTCTCCACAGCTGCTTTAAGTGCTTCATATCTCTACAGGCTTAATTTGTCAGCCTCTGCTGAAACTACCTGCAAAGTTGCTGTTCCTGAAGTTAGACTGATTTCAAACTCTGCTTTACTAAGGTAACAGACTGACTTCTTTTGTAGCCATCTGGAGCTGACTTCTGTTGTTCATATACCAAGTTGAGCTGACACTGTGGTAGACAGGGAAATGGTAACTTCTCATCTCCTTGTACATGTTTGTCATGTTCCAGCTGAGACTTCCCTACCTACATTTTCTGAATATTGTCTAAAATAGTTTGCCAAATTATGGAGTTGTTACTGTTTTACTGCTACTCTCCCTAATTAAAATTATCCATAATGCTTGATAAGACCTTTACTTCTTTCGTGTCTCCATCTGGACCTAAAAGGACTCTTCCCACTTCTATTAATTTTCGGGGCTTGTGTAGTGCAGAAGTGCTTGGTACTGCTGTATAAAAGAAATGACCAACCCTTTCTGTGTCATCAATCTTTTTATAAGCTTTGATGATACTAGCTTGTAACAAAGAAGGAAATTTATGCAAATGAGATTAATATATTTTTCCTTCTAGTGAGTTGTCATTGACATTTCTTGAATATTAAGGAAAGAGAGGAAGGGAAAAAAGTTTGGGGTATATTATTTATCCCATATGTTTACAGTTTGCATAGAATAATTATATAAAGGATGGCTGCTTGTAGTGCTCTTCTCTGTGCATCATTAATGTGATACTTCTTTCCTTGTCACTAGATTTAAACTGTAGCATTGTAAGACAAACATCCTCCCTTAGCTGCTTCCATTATAGTGCCTACTATTATAAAATGAAAGGGGAATGTTGTACTTTATCTCTTTATATATTATAAAAATAATGAAGAGGATAATTATCAAGGCTGTAGTGCAATTTCATGGTATTGCTGTCAGTTACAAACTGCTTGAGCTGCATTCCTTTGGTATAAAATGTCAAGAAAACCCCATGATTGAAATACAGTCATCTAATTAATTTCTCTCTATTATTACTTTCATGGGCTGTGTCTGTGCAGAATATTTGCTGATGGTTAATAAAAAGAGAATGAAATGCAGACAGTCCAGTTTTAGCTTTTAAGTTCTGAGTATCTTTCCATGAGCAACCTTTCATTGTGCTGATAAACACAAATTAGCAGGAAAAAAAAAAAAAAAAGCTGAAACTTTGTCTGGCATTCTGTGCAGAGCCTTTGCTGTGTGTCTGTTTTATCATCTCTCTCTTCACTAATTCAGTTCAAAGCTGATATTTGAAACCTTACTGGTATTGCCAGTATCTTGATGTGCACCATTTCTACCATAGCCATAGGGTACCACGTTGTCTGAAGCCCTCTGCTTTCTTTACACTGCTGGACCCTAACATTTGTTACTTTGTATAATCCTAGAGATATCACCAGGCCTGTATACCCCAATAGGAACGGTGCTGTTAGTATGAATACCAGCTCCTTTTCTGACTTTTACTCACTGAAATTGCATTAGTAAAAATGCCAAGACATATCTGCATCCAGATTTATCACCTTTTTTTTTTTTTTTTTTTTAAACATTAAAAAGCACACTATTTTTATGCTACCAGTGGGTGGTAGCTAGCTCCAGCCTGAAGGTGGTCACTTGCTTCTACTTAAATATCTTGCTATTAAGGAATGCTAGTGCAGCCTGTGCAAGTTTGTGCAAAGAACTGAGAACATGGGCACCGTATAAGTAGAAGCTAAAAGAAGGGCTGCAGTTCTTATTTGGAGGGAAAAATCTAGAATACAAGTACAGCCCTGTAACTTACCCAGTGATTACCATTTGCAGAACCAGTTTCTGCGTTAGAATTCAGCTGTGCTGCATGAAAATGTGGGACATCCAATTGACTTCTGCAAGCCCAGTGTCCTACCCAAGCTGAAGCTTACTTGTTTTGCTACTGAAAGCTGCAAAAGTTCAAATTTACACTGTCTGGCTCCTTTAAGAAATGTGAGAGTTCCCCCTTTTCACAAATAACAAAGGTTGTCCTAAACTTTGTCCAAAAATTGTAAATCTCTCTTTTTCTCCTGCTCAATCAAGCTGGGTGCCATAACACTAGAGTTCCCCTAGCAAGAGCATTAAGATGTCTTTTATTATCACAGTCTTGAGTATCTTATGGTACCTTGTGCAAGAGATGAATCCTGTTCATATGGTGAGGATCTGTTTTACGCAAGGGTATTTGAGCTGCAGAGGAATTAAATAACTTGCCCAAAACCATGGGAAAAGGCTGAGGCAAAACAGTGTCAGCTCCTAGATCATGGGTTAGAGCTCTAACACCTGTATGTTCCTTTCTGCTCACACGTTGCTCATTTTAGGGCATTAAAAGTCAAACCCAAAAACATTTTGGGTGAAAGCATGGTCCCTTTGGAACTGATGGTATTTTTTAAGGAAACTTAAGGGAGGCCAGGATTTTACATGTGATAGTTTGGTATTTTACTGTAACAACACTAGTTAATGCAATGCATTCAACAGGGAAATTGTCCAGTGTCCTGCTTTTGTCTTTTGTTTGAACTAATGCTATCAAAATGTTCTAGCAAAGTCTTCTTGGGGGGGATATCTCTCTGACTAAACTGAGTAAAAATCTGAAAATTTTGAGGGTAAAAACTCATGTTTCAAAACTGATGGCGTCCTTCCCCAGTTTTACCCCAGAACAGATGTTCTTATTAAACATCTTGCCATTTTGCATTTCTTGTTTTTAAGAGAAATCATAGTTTTTCAAAATCCCCTGCAAAAGTTCATTAGCATTGATAAGTTCTGCTTTCCACACATGACACTGCCTCCTGCAGGCTAAGCTATAAGTACCCAATATAATTATGGCAGACCATAAATAATGAATATACCTATCAAGGCTTTGCAGGATTGCTTGTGACGTGAACATAAAACATTCTGAGAATAGGAGAGGCAATTGCTTGGTATCAGCTGTTTAATTGTCTGATTTATAGAGAGGGAGTTGAGCCTGGGTTTGGGCCATGCAGGACATTAGTTAAATCTGGAGGTTTGTGTCTGAATGGGTTTAACTCCAGTCTGGGATAGACATTTGTGCAAAGAAATCAAATGGTTTTGTTCCTCTGCTGCTGTTGCTGCTGTGCTGCAAATCCTCCAAGTTCTTCTGAAATCACTGAAATAGCTGGCTGTGTACCTAGAATGGTTGGCAGCATGGCAGGGAGCTGCTGCCAGGTATTCCTGGTACGTTTGGCAGCTCAAATGAGGAATGAGTTAATATCTTTTTCCGGGGCTCAGTGTTGCATTTAAGCAGAACCCTGCACTGGAGGGAGCTGCATCCCTTCAGTCATATTGCCTCAGGGAATCATGTCTCAAAATGCATAAGCCCTACTAGGTGTCCTGGCAGCCCAGAGAAGTTGTCCCTTTGCTGCTCCACTTCAGGGGATGAAAAATCTTTCCGTTAGTATAGTCAGCCAGTTCTGGTAGCCAAAACATTGGGTGAATTTCAGCCATGGTCCTGCTTTTTGCTCGCCTCTTCTGTCCTTCTGCATTTGTGTGCAGTATTAGAAGGGCATAACAATGGACCTTGTTCCCTCCCTGTTCTCTGATGGTAATAAATCTGTGGGACATCTGGACATCAGCTGGTCTTCAATTTGGACTGTGCAAAGAATAGTGAAAAGTATTAGGTATCAATTGGAAGAATGTAATTTTACAAGGTCATTTTCTTGTTAGGTCCATAAATGAGAATGGTGGTGCATATTTTATTTCCTCTTTATTTCACATGTGGTCCATTTAGTCCAATGACTTGGAGGAACCAGAAGCACCTGCTTCAGAGGAAAGAAAAATAACTCCACCATCAATAGTTACAAGATAATCTGTCCTTAGAGAATGTTTTTCTCTAACATTCAGGAGACGGAACTGGGATTCCTGTACGAAGTTTATATCTTTCTCAAACTTCTTATTGTCACAGTCTAGAGGTAACTTCATGTTGCATCTGTCATGTTCAACAAACATTTCAAAACAGATTGTGAAAGGGTGGCTTGAACCACCCAGTTTTCTAAAGGCCAAATGTTTGTCTTGGTTAAACTAGTGAATGTCTGGAGTCACACTATTGCAGTCGCTTGAGTTACTGTTGTTTGACAGTTATGGTATGGAGGAAAACTGGTGTCCAAAGACACTGCTTACTCTTGAGTGGTGGAACAAAAAATTAAAAAGCCCCTAATTGCCATAGGGAAATCTAGAGCCCTTTTAAATCTTAGGCAGGGAGCTGGGTTTTGGTAAGAAACTCAAAAAGGAAAGGAGTCCAGCTTGTAAATAGAGATTACATTAGGGTCTGATTTGAAAGAGCATTTGGAAATTCACTGTGTAGCCTACCATAAAACAAATCCTGAAATCAGTGAGGTTATATAGAATGGTTCCCTGATCTGAGCATGGTATGGTGTTTGCAAATGACTGTTCTGTGTATTGTGCTTTGCCAAGCTCATTTTGTATGATCTTCAGTGTGTTACAGGCTTAAAGTGCTTGGTCATTATTTTTATCTCAGGGAGTCTGTTGATTTTATGATCTGCATTCCCCTTATGAACTCTCCAAGTCTAATTTCTTTGCTTACCTTCAACTGAGGCATTTCATAGTTATACAAATACGTGTTTATCTCTTTCTCTGCTTGAGGCTGTTCTAAACTGCCAGGATCTCATGGAGGGCTAATTTCAGTAATGTGTAACACTCTGAATGCATCTGCAAAGGTGGCAAGGGATAGAACACAGAAAGCACTCCGTAATACTTTGGGAAGGGAATACCAGCAAAGCACAGGGACAAGAATGTCAGAAAAGCCAAAGTTGACATCTACCTCTGACAAATTCAGTATAAATTTATATACAGACTCTCTGTCCTCCTGGCATGAAAAGCTGGTTATTTGCAGGACTTGCTCTGTATATGTAATTTATAACAAAAGTCACTGTCTGAATGTCTCTCCTGGATCTGTTTCACTTTCTTCTGATCTCAGCTTACACAGTGATCCTCTTTGTGGATACGCTTTGCAGTTGTCCATTTTGTTGATTCTATTTTACTTTTTCCCAGAAACTGGGGGCTTTTTCTTTCAGATGCCATTAAATGTCTTTCCTTGAGAATGTTGGCTGCTTTCAGTGTACCGTTGGATCCAATAGCTGATACCCTAGCTCACCATCTGGCAGCTGATTTTTCCTGCCCTTGTGTTCATGAAAGAATAGTTTGTCAAGAATGAAAATAAAAAGAAAGAATTTGATGTGTTATGGATAGCTTTTCTGGAATCTCCATGTGAGCAACTGGCGAGACAGCTGATCTGGTTTTGTTTATATTGTTTTGGAACAATCTCTAAGTATCATTTAGTTCTCTTACTTATTATTTAGGACCAGTTTAGACAAGTAAATAATCCCTTTGACCTCAGCGAGACAATGAAAATGGGTGGGTAGTATTTGGCTTTAGATTACTAGGTGCTGGAATGGGTAAGAACTAAGCAGTAGCAGGTTTTAACTCCCTTCCATGCATGCATACATGGAGTGCTTAACACACAAAAAAATTAAATCGTAAAAATAAAAAATACCATGGCTTACTCTTGGTGCACGAGAAGTGTCCACTGGAGTTATTTATAGTGTAAAACCAAAGTCAATGCTTTTCTTCACTCTGAACCTTTACTACTTTGTATTTTTGTCTTTGCTGTTTGTGATGCAATGGTCAGTAAACCAGCTATAGCTTGTAATTTCTGTGATCTAAATGTTCTGATGTACACTTAAAATGGGTAAACATACATAAATGTATACAGAAAGGAAAGAAGCCGCCATTTAAAACACTGAGGCAAAGTTTGAGTAGAAAGGTCTGTATAGATGTAAGGAAGGAAGAGTATCATCACATAGCTTTCATTTTGAAATTATTGTTGTATTGAAAAAGAAATGAGAATGATCCAGTACTAAAGCAACAGGATGGTGAAATTATCCAAACATTTGAATTTTCAGCATGCCTTCATACAGTGGTAAAGCACATATCCGGAGCCTGCATTCTCACTTTAATGATTATGACAATAAGATCAAGAAATTTGATATGAAACTTCCTCATAAGAATGACTTTAAGAGCACAGCGATAGCTGCAGATGGGGAAGTATGTCTCTCCAAGTTCAGCGCTGTTTTAATGCTAAACATGTTTCTTCTCTCATCTGCCTCACTCAGCTGTATCGTCTGTGCCACTGTGCTAGAGTTGGCCTTAATAAATACAAATAAAATAAAATTAGACCTTTGCCTGTAAAATCTGAGATAACTGTAAAACTGAAATGTAGCTGCGTGGCTCTTACCCAAACTATTGGAAATGAGAAAGGGACATTTTAAAATTTCTTCTTAGTATTTCCATTCTGATTCTAATCAAAAGCTTGAAGACAGAAGAATGTTGGGTTTTTTTTTTGTCCCAGATGGTTTGAAACATTAAAAAATACACGGCTGGAGTCTGGCATTACTGCAGTCCAGGTAAAACAGCAGGAGCTATTGTAATACAGTGAGAAGGATTCAATAAATCTGAAACTGTTACAGCAGCAGTGGGGTACTTTCAACATAATTCCCATTTCTTTGGGAACAATTTTGTAATTGAAAGTATTTATTTATAAAGTAACTCACAGAAAGAAGTAAAAGTGGCAGTGTTTTCAGTTCTTAACTAGTAATCATAATCTAGTTCAATTCAGGGTAGAACAGCTCCAGTAGCAGATGAGAAACACAAGATAATAACAGAGTCTGAGCTAAGAATACTGAACATCTTGTATTTCTAATTGCATCCATCTTGTAAATGAACAGAAACTTTAATTGAGGAAAAACTTATTATGGGAATCACTAGCAACAAAAAAGCTGTCTTATGAGCCTTAAATAGACAAATGTTATTTGTCACAAATCAAATTTGTTCTATTAGTTTGGTAAAGTGAAAATAAATCCATCAGCAGAGCTTTTTGGAGCTACAGATGTGTTGTATATGTCAATATTTTCTTCTGGTAAGGAGCTATTTAATAACAATTTTTCTATGCAGAATTCTGCATTTATAATAAAAATCAACGTAATTTAGTCCATTTTCAACATATTACAGAAAATTTTATTCGTAGTAAATTTAGAGCAGTTATTGGTTAACACTGTATCTTGGCTTAAATAAACTTTGAGATCAAAGGCTGAGGAATTGACAGCAAAATAATACTGTGAGAAGAGGCTGAATGCTTCAAGATGATGAATGTCTTTTGAGAAATATCAGACGACTTCCTAGATCCTAGCCAGACATGAGAGAGATTGGTAAAACCTTAGCAAATCATATCCCGTGACCATTGCAAATGTTATTGAAAATACATGCTAAGCAATGATGACACTTATTTTGAAATCTATCCCAAATTGCATTTGATTTCCCTCTAGTGAGACAAAGGCAGAGGATAGATGGTGAGACAGTGCAACCTCTATGAAACATGGAAGCGGAAAAGAGTATTATTTATTGCATGTAAATATCTTGTATCCAATTTCACAAAGTAGGATATTACACAGCCTTGCTATCTGAGCATTATATTTCTCAAATATTGGGCCAAATCACACGTGGTGTGAGAGAAAAAGGAGTTTACTTTCTTGTTCCAGTGTGTTATTCTGCCATTTGCTGAGTGGAAAAGAGGAGACTGGTTCTTCAGATATGGTTATACCTCCCTTGATAAAATGGAAAGATTTAAAAAAAACCCAAAACAGACAGAAGTAGAGATTTGAGTCTGCTTCTGCAATTTACTCTGCAAAGTTGATAATGCTGGGCTGTGGAAAGGAGAGCAGTAGTTAGACTAGAATATTGCGGATTTGCTCCCAGTTTAGTAAGATCTGACACTACCATTTCCATCCTTCATTTTAAAAGGATTTTAACAGTGTTGTGGGGTCACTGTCTAGGCATATTGGTCTTCAGTTTAATTGCATTGCATCACAAAAAACTGCTAGATCAGTGGTGTTTCTAAACACATAGACTGGATAAAGCTACCCCATCAAATTAGCTAATTACACTATATGCTCATCCAATTTCAGCATTTCACACTTTGCAAAAGAGTGGGCAAGGTCTCATCTACCATGTCAGCCTCTATACACCACAATCATTAAATCCAGTAATAAGCTTGGATGCAAATGTGACTAAAATAATTTTATAAATAAAAAGCTCTTAAAAGAAGAGCTTATTCATTGCCAGACAGCTGAATCCTGTTTTCACAACAACTCTATGTATTCACTTACTTTAACAAACCAGCCTGAATGATGGGAGAATCAGAACTTGTCTATAATTTAATTTGTTCCTGGAGTCCGGCGGTACAGCTATTCCAACAGCACGGATTACGGCCTTTTTACACATGGAAATTGAGCAGAGGAGCACAAGCTATTTCACAATAGCTCCCCTTGTGGACAAAGTGTTTTGGAATAAAAGATACTTTAGTCTGGAATAATTAGTGCGCTGATTATTCTAGAACAGAATAAGTGCACTAATTATTCCTACAGTGTCCACACAAGGACAAACAGAAAGCTATTGAAGAATGGCTTATTCTGCAATAGCTGTTTTGGTCCATTTCCTCATATAGGCAAATCCTACTGGTGGTGTCAGCAGGTAATGAGCATATAGATGGAGAATGTGGATGGATTGCATTAATGATCTCTTCCCATTAGTGTTTCTTTGTGCTTCACTTTTGTGTGCTTGCAGAGTTAATTGCTTAAAATTCCCTCTTAAGTCAGACACATTTCTAATCCTAACTTCCCAGTTCTTACACAGAGACCCTCCAAACTCTTTTGCGGGTGACCCACCACCAGCCAGCTGAGCAAATCAATGCTCATATCTGACTGTTTAAGTAAAATTCTTGGTTTTCACTGCAATGTATTTGTTTTTCTGCTGGGTGTTAAAGGTTACACTGCATTGAAGACCGTTTATACATTTTCCCAGGACCACTTTGCAAAATAATTTTGCAATCATTTGAAAAGTTACTGGAAAATTCATCCATGTGATTACTGTTTCAAGAAGACAGAAGATCCATCTGTGTGGAGAGCTGAGGGAGTTACTGGTGGAAGGGTAAGAGAAGGGTCCGTTAGATCCTAGACTATATTTCTCCCTTATATTAAATTAACACTCAATATTCAGGCAGCAGTTCGTATCTTAAGCATTATTTCACCCAGGTCACATAACCGTCAGTATCGATACTAATGTCTTTGGCTTACTCTGCATGGGCCCTGTTAAGTTTAGAAGTGCATGTTTCCTAGAAAAAAGATTTGTTGCTCTGCTGGCATGTGAAGGCCGGAGCATGGCTCTCACCAGTTCTCTCGCCAAAGGGCAGAGAAATGCACTGGTGGTACAGGGAGGAGAGGGGGCTCACCTACTAACATCGGGGATCACGGCACCTTGGCCTCACCAGGTGCACAGTGAAGCCAGTATTTACTTCCAAACTGAAAATGAGGACAGTTTTAGGGAAAGTTTTCAAAAATGCCACTGATCTTGAGCACCTAGTTTGAGCCTTCTTAAGGTGATCTCAAACTGTGCCCTTAGGAAAGGGGATGCAAGTAATCGCTGTCCATTTAAAAAGGAATTGCCAGGCAAATGCAGCAGACCATTTGTCTAAGCTCTGCGTATTTTCTGTTTATGTTATTGTAGCAACTGTGGCCTAAGTGTAGAAATGAAAGTAATAAAACTCATTTTTCAGTTCTCACACTAACTGACTGTATAAACTTAGGCAACTTATTCAGCCTTTTGGGGCCTCAGCTCTGCATGCATGCAGTGGGTTGAAGATACAACCTATAGGTGAAGCATGGCATTATAAAGTGTTTAATATATTTACAACCAAATCTGTTATGGGGAAAGTTTAACCATTTAAGAGCAGGGAGGTTGCAACATGACATGGCTGAGAAGCAGAGTGGCATTGTGCTATAGTGACTGAGGCCTGTGTGCAATCTATGCACGTGGGTTAGTGCTTATTTCATTACAAAAAGCTGTTTGTAAATTACTATTATTAAGGCCCATGAGAAGATAGTCTGAAAGGTAGTGCTGTATCTGTTCCTCTAGACAATATGGCTTTTAAAAGCATGTATCCCTCAGTGACTAAATTTCCTTACTAAATTGACTGCTACATTCCCAGTGAAAAATCAGGTTTCACTGTGCATAACCTTCTTTTTCTAATACTGTGTCATAAAACTGTAATTTAGGTGATGCTAGCTCGCAAACATGAGTTAGCAATGTGCCCGTACCATGATTTCAATAGAGCAAATTCTCTTGTCACTGGTGAAGTGCAGCCTCTCAAATGAGATGGTAGGTGATAATATTTAGAAATCTGTTTTCATGGTAAGAGAGGGGGAAATACTAGGAGTAATTTATTTGTCCCTCCTCTGTTATTGTGCAGTTCTGCTTCTCTGTCCTTTGTGCAGTAACAGTGGAACAGGATGCAGATGGGTCCATAACTGGAAACATTCTAAAAATACTCTATTCGTTCCAAACACTGGAAAAATACCTTATTTCTCTTCATTTAGAGGTAGAGAAATGAGCTGTTTTGTTCAAAAGCAATTCAGGCAATAGAAAACTATTCTTTTATTACCCTGATCATCTGAATAAAACGCTATACCACCGCAATATAATGTCTTAAGGATACAATGCCACTTTGTCACTAAAAACTTAAGACATTATGCATGTTTGCAGCTGCAAAACTGCTCATAGTGTGTCCAGCTGAAATAACATTCTGAAATATAGCAAACCAACAGATTCTCTGGTGAACTGCCTCCTCTGATTTGCAAGGCTAAACAGAAATCCAAACAACTGGAGGTTGGCTCATATTGCATCCAGACAATTTAGGGACCTGTCCTGATCTTTTGTACTCTCTCTTTCCCTCCAAATCTTTTATGATGCTCAAGGAACAATCACTTTCTATATTTTTGTCCATTACATGCGCTCAGACCCCATCTAGGCAAGCGTGTAGGTTTAGATTTTCTCTGTAGAACCTCACTGAGTGATATGGAAGAATTTTGCAGTTCCGCATACAGTGTCACACACATCAGGACTTTTAAAGGATGGGATCCTTGCTGTGTTTGGGGCAGCCCAGACAGAAAAGGGAGCTAATTTTACTCTTCCACTGTAGGAGTTTGCCATATGACATTTTGTGTCCCAAGGTATACTAGATGCTATAACTTAATCCAGGTACCTAAAAGATTGGAGACAGGAGTGTTTAGATGGTAGTGCAGCAGGGACAAGGGAACAGAAGGTGGCTGACAGGAGGAGGAAGGGAAAAATGCATCCTCATTATTTATAATGTAGAGAAAAGCTGCAAATTTAACCAAGTGTTTCCTGTCCCGTGTGTTCTCTTTTTATTGCTCTCTAAGTGCAGTAATGTTTATAGTTGGGTCCCCAGCTGGAACATTATTTAAGATCTCAGAGAAGAGATGAGGGTCAGACACTGTGCGATATTCATAGGTGTGAAGCTATCTTCACACATGCCTCATAGGCGTGAAGCCCTACCAAGCAGTCATGGGAATGTTTTCCCACTCCACTTTCTTGGTAACATTACACATTTTTATACAATCAGGCCTTAGGGTGCCACAGATTCCTCCTTCGTGATGCTGCTGAGCTCAGCAGTGCTGTTTTGTTCTGCATGAGTTTTAACTTGGAGAGAGGGAGGCTGCAGAACAGAAACAAAAGTCACTTAGAGCATCATGAGCCTTGTGGGAAACTTCTTTTCAAAGAGTTCTGGATGATCAAAAGATCAGAAGTTTGCTTTACCTACCTAATGATCTATAGAGTCTGGAACTACAGAAGAGAGGGGATTTTCTCTTTGCAGAACAGAAATTTTTATTTGAAATGGTAACAGCTCTGGATCTTCTGGTTTCCTGTGGGCATCACTGGTGGGCATTCCAATGTTGCCTTTCATTGGAATTTATAAGGTTTGTACTACTTTTCAAAATAATTTCTCTAACAGTTATGGAAATAAAACATGGGGGGGGGGTGTTTTGGGGCTTTTTGGTGTGTTTTTATTAAAAAAAGGAAAAGGAAAAATCTGTTTTGGAATGAGCAGTCTATTCTGGAATGAGCAGAGACAAGTGACATTATGCAGCTCACAAAATGTGGACCTCATTCAACTTAGGCAACCATCTCAACAATTGCTTGGATTTTGACAGACCCACAAATTTAAAGCAAGGCAGAGTCAGACATTCATAAATTATTATCATCATATTTTCACAGAGATTCTCAAGATCTTTGTGATAAACTTACCATGAAATGTGTGTTCAGTAGACACTTGTCATCATTCTGGCTGAACAAATGCTGATGTTTTAGCTTGTTATGGAGTCGGCTGGTTTTTTACATGGTTTCAATAGAGATCCCATTACCTGAGCCTAGAATTAAAATGAGGGGAAAAAAAATTATTGAATGTATTTTGTGTGAGCTGGTGAGTATAATTTGAATCCTCCCAGCCTTTGAACTCCATTGTTGAACACGTTTGCTGTTGTGCCACTGTAGTTCCATCTCTCGGGAAATGAACGTGCCCTCTCGAGTGGCCCGCATGCTGGGCAAGGAGCGAGCGAGCCTAGCGTGCTGCCACCCCGGTAGCGTTGCTTGCAGGGACAACCAGCACTCCCTGCTCTCCGCCACCGCGGCTGGAGTGCAAACGGTGTGCAGGCAGGAGGAAGAACTGCAGACATGGAGGTCAAATACTCTAGTTCTGTGAGGGTCACCACCACAGACTTCTGTGGGCACAGGCGTGTGATTTTCATGTCTCTGAGACTCAGTTTCCCAATCTATAAAATAAGAAACATACCCAGAGCATATTCAGAACAGCTGCAGTAGTTTGCTTCCTCTCAGCTATTCGTTAACCTCAGCTAAAACATGTATCTGGCATGGGAACAGCCCCAGTTCCGCTCAGGGCAAAGGTAAGCAGGCCGGCTTAAACCATCTCCAGCAGTTTTAGCAGACTGACAGCAGTGCTGAAGGCTAATCCCTTTGCCTCTGCCCTGCTATGGACTGAGAAGTACCACAGCTCAGGTGACCAGCTGATAGGGGGTATTTTTTGCTATAGCTGTTTGTGCTGCACAGAAATACACTCTGGATGCCACTGGAACTTGTCATAAAACAAGGTGAGACAGTATCAGGAAGACTGAGAAAACCCGACCCAATACAAAAATGGTGGTAAATAGTACTAATGCATCCTAGTGTTTTCTTAATTTCCCTAATTCAAAGATCTCATTTTTTGGAGTTAGATTTGGATCATTTAAATTCCTAGCTTTGGGTCAGATCTATGAACGGTTCTCTTTGTGCTCAGGCAAAATTCTTTGTGTCTGTATTTTTAGGGCAGCATTTCTTTCTTATTACCCAACGAAAGGGCCAGATTCTGCCTTAAATTGCATTGGCTTAGACTTAGAAGGATTCTGCTGAAGCCAGTGCAGTTGCTCCAGATTTACACTGATGCAAACATGTGCTGAAGTCAGCTTGTAAATAACTTAGATTTGTGTGATATTTTCTGTGGAATTCAATGGTATCATAGTCTACATCTACACTAGGAACCTGGGAGCTTGTCCTTGGCCACATCCCAGCTCCTCACTGGAGCAAGACCTTGGCATTCACCGGCCTTTCTCCCCTCCTTTTCCTTGGAAGGGAAAGCTGGGGAATGTGTGCTGGATGGAGCTGAGGCACATTTCGACAGCTGCTTGGTTTGATGAAGAAACAGTGAAGACCTCAGGGCACAGGATGGCACACAATGGCACACACTTAGAAATGCAACCATAAAATGAAAGCTTGTGGTAAAACTTTGTGTGAAGTGTAAGGTCTATGAAGTGTAGAAAGCTTGGCCATTGTGTTTGCTTTAAAGCCTCTGTAGCACATGCAGCAACTGGGCAACACCAGCTCTACGAAAGACTGAAAGTGGGAGAGGGAATTAGCCCACCCAAGCTCTGTCCTTCCCTTGTGAGCTTTGCAGTGGGACAACAATTCCTTGGTGACTGATCATTTACTGCAGAAGATTCCTCACCTGCTGTCACCTTACCCAGGGTACGAGCAGTGCCTTTAGGTATAACTGACTATGCCAAGGAATACAGTCTCAGTACAATTATGGACAAAACTTGTAAATAGACATTTAGAAAGTTACTAATTGGTGTATAACCTCACACAGAGCGGATAATTCAATGTGTGTGTAAAAATGTATTTTAGGTTACCTGAATTGTCCAGGAGTGAACTTATCTGTTGAATACAGGTCACACAGAGAGTTGTGCAGCTTGCCGGAACAAGAATAGATCTTGACAAGTTATGGGGAAAGAAAAATGGAAACATAATGGTGAAATATGAGCAAACAGTTTGGCCGCGATGCAGCATGAGGATGCTCCTTCTCACTTGGAAAGCAAAGGTGAGGCTAACTCCCCTTCCCCAGTCCCATGGTTGGAAAATGGGTGAGTCTGTATTTCAAGTGATCATCCCAGTGATGTCATGTCTTGATTTCTCTCCCCACCTCTTAAATACAAGACATTTTAGGGAGAATGTAACTGCTTTAAAGTGTTTCATTTGCTCAGTAGTGAATAATCTTCCAAATGTAAGACTTTCAGCTTTGTTATTCACTTGCATTATTGTTTCCTTAAAGCTTCTCCTGATTTCAGAGGCACGCTAACTCCGGAAAAATACAGGGAAAGCTGAGATCTGAACGGGTTTCACACTGTCCTAAGTGCCAATGGTTCCTGTTGAACTTAATGATGAAAGCTTTGAGGTTGGGATTCTGATCTTAAACAATGTTTTGTTCCACAAGCATGAACAAAAGCTCACTGAAGCTTCATTTGTGGCAAGCCATTTTTTAATTGAAAATATAGTTATTCTGTTGTTTTTGAAAGAGTGCACAATGCTGCGCCAACTTGGGAGAGTAGCTTGCTCTTTCACTTTCATGCTCTTTAGGGAACTGAGGTGTTTCTTGTGTGAATGAAAATAACCTGACTACAGATGACAGATTCCAGTCCTTATTCTTCTGAAGTTCACGTTTTCTTGTCTCTGAGGGGTCACCTGAAGTACTTAGGAAATATGATTGCTTCAACGGAGAGGAAGACTTCCATAAATATGAGGAAAGGGAAGACATTTATTGTATTTATATAATAAATACTTCTCTCTTGTGCGTAAGATAAAGCCTTGTAAATGTAGGGAATGCATAATCTCAATAGTAAAATGTCCCAATTATTTTGGCATCGTCAAGGTGTATTTTATGAAGGTGGATGTTGTTCCAGTTCTTAACTCTGTTTGGTTTAATTCCAGGAGACACACAGTCTGTGTCTTTTTGAATTTCAGTGTTACTCTTTCCTTTTCATAGCCAACTTTTTTTCCCTTTCTGAAATGTGTAGCTTGGAAACGAGGTCCTTTTAATGAAGCTTTTGAGTCTCACAAAATATGATTAATCTGATTAGTGGTTCAGACTCTTTTTATGCTTACATTAACTAACACAAAGAGCCCCCCTACAGGTTAAAGTTTAAATGTGGATTACCAGATAAAGCTAGTCCTGACGAGGTTTCTATGGTGCAAGGAAAAATTGAATTTGCCTTTCACCTCATTTCAGCCTTTGTCGTCCTGGTTTTTGCCCTTCTCCCTCATTCACAGTGAGGATATTAATTTTGCAGTAAAATCTTTAAGCAATTATGCAGATAGCTTGGAAAAAGCAACACACAAACACAATAAGAAAAGCTTAACTGAAAAATGGACCCCAGATATTCATTAAAACCAGATGGCAACATTCCTAGCAGCATAACTTTGGATGTTTGGACTAAATTTGTATTAATGTGTCACAACCAGATGACAAAAATGAACCACTGTCATATGATTGCATGTATGAATTGTACTTTATATTTACAAAGTAGTGAAGTATAGTAACTAGTCCATGAATGTCTTTTTTGATAAACAGCTAAGAAAGGCTATCCTTTCACACACAAACACATCCATCTTTAGATAACATTCCTCTGTGGGAGGCTTGCCTTCAATTTAACAGATAATGAACTTCTTCAGATGAATCAGAAAATTGATAGTGAAATGAAGTTTAGTATTTTGCAGTGCAGCATCTACCCATACAAGGATGTTTATAGTTTCAAAATGTGCTTTATTAAAATTGCTCATTTTTTTAAATTTCTCATCCGTCTAGTAACTCTAGCTAATTTTTATCCCTAATCACTTTATTTTGCAGATTATTTTTGTTATTGCTCTTTTAGAAATGGCTATAGGAAATTGGAGAGAAATAGCACCTGCAAATAGCACTTAATTAAAAGCATGATTGTGTACAGGGGCTTCCTATATATTTCTCTCTGAACCATGAAGATGAAAAGGTGTTTTTTCTTTTTTTATTTGGCGTGCTCCATATGATCCAATAAAGCACAACTAACATAGCACACCAGCCAGGGTAGACTACAGTCTCCCCTCAGTGAACACACATAATTCCCATTACTGCTAATGGGAGATGCATGTCCCTACACAGAGGCAATAGGGATGTTATATGTACATGTCATACATATGAAAATATCTGGCAGGGAAAGAGGTGTCTAGTCCTGACAAATTGCCAGGAGGCATTTTGTTTTTCTGTTAATTATAGTAATTATTTATCATGCATTAAAATAGTGTCCTAAATTTGCATGGCACTGTGCGCAACACAAATAAGCTATATTCACTGCTGAAAGGAACATACAATGAAAAGATGACAAACAAGCACAATGTGAGGCATTGGTGCATCATCTGGAGTAACAAGAAGTCGTGATCCACTTCCCAGAGATAAAGATTTTAAAAGACTTGAAGGGCAAGAGACCTGGCCTGGGACAGGGGGCAGTGTGAGCACAGCTACAGAGCCCTAATCTGCCAGAAGTGAGGTGAGGGGCTTGGGAAGAGCCTAGGGAATTGAAATCAGAGGCTGGGGAGGGTCTACCTACCCTCCCGGGAGCATGGCATGGGCTGTGAATGCCATCGCTGATGAGAATTAGCAAGGGGATCGGAACAGGCGATGTGCCTGCAGTGTGGGGAGAAGGTAAGCTCAGCAGCAGCTGAAAGGCAGGGCTGAAAGATGGAGAGCAGCAGTATACAAGGTGAAAGATGAAAGAGTTTTGGCTAAACCAGATGGAAAGCCAGGCAAGTGCTATAGAGAGCAGTTTAGCCAGGAGCTAGAGGAAAAAGTATTTTCTGTGACAAAGACACAGGGACACTAATGGTTCACCACTGAGTCTTATATTAATCCTTGCTATGTAGGCTATGTAGCCTTGGCCATTCCCTATTGTTGGTTCTCTCTAGACCCAAGAGAATCCAGTTTTTATCCTGTTTGTAAATACATTTTATACGATCACACATCTCTGCGTGTATTTTATGTCTGTGTCGGGCTGTGCCCTATAGGTAGTGAGTCTGCTAGCTAGTTCCTATAAGCTTTGTGGAAATTGGGAGCAAGGGAAGATGTGCTATTGCTCCCACTGTGGGAAAGACTGCTTAGATATCAGGAGTCCTTGCAGGACAGAGAATGTCCCACCTGGGGCAGCACTTTTCGTTGGAGCTTTGCACCTCCTGAGGTCCCAGGGAATCTAACTATAAGCACAAAGCCAGGGGAGAACAGGCATCTTTCATTCTGCTGCTCATGGAAGTACTTGTATTGTAATTGAAATTTAATCTGAGTTCATGAAATGCTTATGAACCTGGAACAATTGTATAAAGTTTCAGTCAGTTGCACTGCAATTTCATTTGCATATTTTGGGGGGGGAAGGAACATGGGCCTTCAAATACTGCAAAAAAGACTTTTTTTCCCTTTTTTTTTTTTAATTTTGAGTTGGTCTAAGGTAGGTTACTGGAAACTCTTGGGTAATCCCCAGGATCAAGAGGAACTGTTTGGACTCCGTTTTCTCAAAAGAAGTAACTACAAGCTTTCAGCCCTTGTGTTATCTTTGAATCAGTTGAAAAATAACTGATGGCAGTAACCAGTGGCAAGCCTCCCAAATTGTCAGCTGAGGGCTTCGTTATGTATTCTTTCCCCCAGAAGGATTACCCAGGAGAGTGCAAGGGGGAGTGCAACTGCCTAAGTGCTGCGCTAGAGACACTGGCATGTGTTTAATTCAGCAGAAGCTGAAGGCAGTTAGAAAGCTACACGTTCGTTTCCATAAGGAAAAAAAGCAGCAGACAGAGATACTATCTGAGGACCTTAGATTATGTGGCTTCTCGAGCTACTCCAGAGATGTAGGTAGTTTAGAAAAATCTCTTGACCTTTTCAGGCTTCCTCCGCCATGATGGTTATACGTAGCTGTGTAAAATGGTAGGTAGTTTACAGCTTGCCTTCCCTGGGGTGAAGCTGATTTACAACATGCTTTGTGTGTAATTTGGCTATAGAGAGACAGTTTTACACCCAGCTTTTGCTTTTTGGCTATGATGAGGACTGTAAAAATGCCGTGATCCTGGAATGTGCATGTTCTTAATTTGTTTCTTCTTGGAGATGCAGGGCTTGCTGAGGCTGGTGGTAGGCTGAGGTAATCCACTGACCTAATATCTAGACCTAGACTGATTAGATAATCTTCTGAATGAATGCATATTTATTTTCCTGAGTCAATGGAGTTATTGTGTCTGAGCCAGTCCTGACTTCCACTCAGTGGAAAGATTGGGCAGCTGCTTCCCTTCCTCCTCCTCCTCCTCCTCCTTCCTTGAGGTCACTAATGCTTCAACTTAATCATGCATTGAGAGATCCTGAAGTAGCAGGCCTTGGCAGAGGTCTTAATTATTTTCTGGAAGGTGGAGAGGCACACATCCTTATTTCTCTGTTTCGTTTGTCCAGCAGAGCTCTCTTATATAACGAATCTATACATCTCATTTACCCTTTTTCCATACTATCAGCACAAAGTGGAATTCACATAGTTAGCAATGCACCAAAGCCTCACTGCTTTGATCTAGTGCAATTATTCAGGATTCCTTCAAAGTTCTCTATTGGTCCCTGCTGAGGCCTGGACTCAAATGAGGAAATGCTGTGGCTTCACAGCCTCCAAGATGGGATTTATCCTTTCCCGGAGGAGCTCAAAGCCTGGTGATTTCTGACTCTGAAAGGGAGGCTCCAGACACAGCCTTGCATCAACAAACCAACAGATTCAGCGCGAGTAAATGGGTCCCGCACTCTCCCCTGCTGAGCCTGGCTACGTGGGAGGAGCAACACCATTATCAGCACTGGGCTCTCTCTGCTCGTCCTCTGCCGGGTGCTCTGACCTCTTGCAGCATGGCCCTCAGCTGAAAGCCTGCTTATATGGCTCTGACAGCTGCTTACACCACTGATATCGATACTGTCATACTCTGGGGACTGGATCCACAGGATAGCTCCTTGCAGCCACCTGCAATCAATATCCATTATCCTCTTACCTTGTAGGGCACAGTGCTGGTGCTGAGCTGACCGCTCATGTTTTGGACCGTTTGGTTGGTAAGGTTAGATAACATGGGGGATAATGTCACACATCGCATTAGCTCAGGATGGTAGGCAGGGGTTTTTGTATTGCATGAGCTGAGTATAGGACAGCTTGATTTGTAGGAAGGCTTGGAATAGCATCACCATCCACCATGGACCTAGAAGGACCAGTGGTCAAAGTAGGCTGAATTGCTTCTCTTTTCTCCATATACACCTTCCATCCATCAAAACGTCTAAATTTCTACCCAGAGAACTGACGTGGTGGTTGCCTCGTGGACCATCCCTAAGAATCCCAGATGGCAACTGTAATTACAGCATATGTTATTACTGTGCTTAAATTTTAATAATCTGCTTTTAAAAAAATTAATGACAAGGGTCTGCTTATTAACAGGTATTGCCAGAACAGCAAAAAGGAAATGTATTGATTTTGGAAAACAGCTCCAGCATACCATTGATGCTGATATAAGTACACTTGCAAAAGCCTAAGCCCACTACCCTTGAATATTCATTAAATTATTGCCTCAATGAATAATAGACATTTGAAGAATGATTTATATTATTGAAATAGAACAGAAACTACCGCAACAGCTATGTTTTCCTTTCTGTTTATCTATATATACACGCCCACACATATTTTGCATGTATAATGACAAAAAAATGATATCTATACATGGAAAGTGTGTGAGTGTCTCCCTGTTCCAGAGGAGAAAACTGTCTGTAAGCTCATTCATCCTCTCCTGATGGTTAATTTAATAGAAAAGTCGACCTGGCCTTTACAAAAATAATTTGCAATATAATTGTTTTTAGAGAGGATTTTCTAGATGACTTTGGAAACTGTTTAGACCTATTTGAATCTGTCCTAGTTAGTGAGGATAATTCATGCTGATATTATTTATAATGTTTTCAGTTACAATTTAGTGCGATTGACATGTTTCACATTTGTGACTGCATATAGTTACAGTTAAAGAGGTGGGGAGTAGAATTTGAACTTTTCTTTTTGGTATTAGAAGTGAAAAAAATTAACTCAGCTGTGGGAAAGTTTGTCCAAACCAGCTTTATTGCTGGCAAGTTAGCAGTGTATCTTTCCTTCCCCTCCCCCAAACTGTTGATTATTTTTTTTTTCTATCTTGGCGCCTTTTTTTTTTTTTTGTCAGTTTGATATATATTCACATTTCTCGGCTGATGTTTCTTATTAAATTACAGACACATGTTGAGTTGAATCATTAAATCTCACAAGTTGAAGTCCAGTTTCTTGCATAAGAAAAATCTCTTTAGATTCTTTAAGACAAAAAGCATCATGTATTTGAGTTCTCCGAAAGCATTTAATAAAGCATGAAAAGATATGACATCAGTCCCAGTAAAACACAAGGGCAAATGAATGATGTTACTGTAAATCTTTACATCAATCACACCCAGGACTTTCGAAACAATATAGTTTTGTTTGCATTTCAGAAGTGACAAACAACTCTTCTGACTGGCTTAACATAGTCACTTTCCATTAGTCAAGACCAGAAGCAAGTCAGAATTAAAATGTGGCCCTTGGTTGCCAGGCAGCCGAGTTGTCTTGACATGGTGGTTAGTTTCCTTTTCATCGAGTGACAACAGTGAAATGAAAGAAGTTTTGAAAAACTTGATAATGGTTTTCAAAGGAGGAGGATAATTGGTGGGGCTAGCTTGTGCAGCTCTGTGTGGAAACTTTCGTCTGTGGTAAGGGAAGACTGTCACTAAAAATTTAAACTCTTGTACACAAACTTGACCTGGAATCTTCTCCAGGTTTTCACTGGTTCATTTGTAGAACACTTCTCTCAGCCCAAGGGGTGCTGGGATGAAAGCGTTAGGACAGATGGGTAAAGCCCCAAAGGAAGAAAAGAATCAATAGTTGTGATTTAATCCATCAGTGAAAGGGAGGAATTAAGTAAAATCTTTAAAATGGGGAATTTGTAAAAGATCTTTTGATAGTACCTATAGCTGAAAATAATTTATCATCTGATCGCTGTTGAAAGTTAATGGCATTTGGACTTAGAAAAGCATATTTTTGACACATTTTGCCAGATACTAAGCAATTTTCCTGCTGTTATTTTTGATATTCTCTAGACAATAGATAATTTAATTCAAACAAATTTCCCCGAGATGACAAAAACCTAAAGCATAACAGGATGATCGCAAGGTAAGCTTTTGCTGCTGATGTTAATAATGCAAAAACTAATGGGACATTAATATTAATAATCATATAGGTTCATATGCAGTAATATTTGTGTTAAACTGTTATAAAAGTCAAATGTATGCATAGCTGTCCATATCATTCATTTGTTAAAAGAAAAGGGGAGGGGGGGAGCTCAGCAAAATGTACCCATAATGAAAGAAGGGACCAATTAGGGTTGGATTAACATTCATGGTTATTTACAGTTGTTTTTGTACTTGTTCTTGTGCTCTGACTTCCTAAAATTTCACAACCCAAAGATTTAGAAAAATGGGGTTGTTTAGACGCGAGGTGCAATGAAGTGGCTGCAGCCATTGTGCAGACACCACCTCTCTCATTATACCCTCTCAATCAACACTCGGCACACAGGAAACCGCAATAAAGCCCATCTGCCACGGTTAATCTGCAGGCAAACCCACACCCATGTCTGTGCCCGTTACTCTCCAGCCTTATTATTCTCAGATCCAAAGCTTCATAAGGGATCAGCCAAAGTCCATTAAAGTAAATAATAGCTAGAAATGACAGGCTTAGCAAGGATTGGGAGGAAGTTGAAGACCAATCTGAGCTGTGAGCTCTGATTAATAGAGAAAAGCATTAGGAGAAAAGGGGAGAAAAATGACCTCAGCCTGCTCCAAAGAATTCCTGAACCTTGGTTGTTAGGGCAAGTGCTACCATCTGAGACGTTAGTGATCCTTGAATTTCCTTCACTTTGATGCAGCTCAAATGGGAAAATTTTGAAGGTTCAGCAAGGCCCCAGACCTCAGCTGGAAAGCCGTCTGGAGTCAACCCTGTCAAAATTCTCTTGTGGAAAAGAAAGCCTTTATTAGCTAGATTGCAACAAAAAACCCACAGCCTCTAATAAGAAGAGAATGCATGCTATAGATTGCATATACATTAATTATTAGAGGGTATTTAATTGTTCTCATCTGTATCCAAATGTGTGCAAAAGATCTTTTAAAATACCAGCCAGAATGTGGGGTTTTTTTTAAAAAAAAAAAAGGCACAAAACCAAAACCCCAAATCAAACACCTTCTCATACTGTTTTTCTTTGTTCAACTTCATTTTTAATAGAAGATTCAGTTCATTGACAATTGATAGAATGCCCTGCTTGGGAGGACTGGTAGATAACATTGATGCTTGTGAAGATGTTGCATGTAACGTTTGCTCTCCATTATCTCAGCTGTATTGTACATGAACAGAGTATAAAGAAACCAACACCAAGTCAACCCTGCACAAGGATTTCTTTTTCTAGTGCTAAAGAAAATTACTGCTCTAAAAACAGGAACTTGGGCAGTTCGAAAATATTTTCTGCCATTTCTTTGTATAAATTACCTACCTCTCTTCCAAGTATACGGTTGGAATATGTTTTATTTTGATTACTGGGGAGCATGAACAGTCATTTACTATTCATCCTAGTATTTACTTTTACTGCTTTTTAAAAATTCACTGTGCAATTAAGATAGTGCATGTGCCACTGCACCTTTGCAACTTCAGCTGAGCAAAACCCTGACAATAAGGAGCTTGTAAGTGATTTTAGATCTAGCTAAGGAATCAGCACTGAACTGATCAATCTCAGACAGCAACCCAAGCAAAACTATTCAGAAACATCTGGTGCAGCTGTACAGGTGTTTCTGTGTCCCTGATGATTTTGGGGGGGGGAAGATATTAATGATCTGCATGAGGGCTTCTTGTCACGGCAGCTCGTGCAATGATACATTCCGTCTAAAAGTTTATGTTACTGTATGCAGTTTTCATGAACAAGATGGAGAGGATGGTGGTTAAAATGATGACGCTGCCATGATATTGCTGATAACTTAGCTGATGCCCTGTTCATGTGCACGTGATGCAATTTTCATATTTTAATCTTAAGTAGAACCAGAAATGACAATTATGAAAAGACAAAACAGATACCACCAACAGCTGTAATTGCTATCTACACTGCTCAAGGATGGGCAAAAGACACAGTAAATCAATATTAAGATCTCTACATATGCAGGTATCACAACAAGGACATCATATAACATCATTATAAGAAAATCCTAATAAAATTTAGACAGTTATTCCAAAGAATACAGGATGAACATGGAGTGTGTGTGCAGCTAACTAGTTCTCTGTAGTTTCAGCTGATCTCTTAAGAGAAAAGAAATGCCTGCCTGTATAAAAGCATAAGTGTCTTTCCATAGAAAAAAACCCATGTATTTTAGGAAAAACAATTTTTTTTTTAAATAGATTAATACTAGTGACAATGTCTTTACTAGTGACAATTTCAACATTTTTCTGTTGGTCATGTAGGAACTATAAGATGAAGAATGAAGTGGTACTGTCATTCTTTTAAAATAAGTAAGCTACAAAGCCTCTTTTTGTCCTGAAATGTAGGTGACGTTTTATTTGGAACATCGGGCCTAACTGCTCAAACTGTGTGCCTTCTCAAACAATTCCATATTAAAAATTAAAAATATTCTCATGTTCAAGAAAATGTGCATGATTTTCAGTAGAGTGGAAGCAAATAATGTTATGATGCAGCTTGTGCATAAGGTTTTGTAGTAATTAAAATACAATGAAATATGAAAATGTTGAATGGAAGCAAGATCTGTATGCCACTAAATATTCAAGACACTAAGATAACTGGAAAAAAAGCAATAAACAAACTGAATATGGACAGAAAAAGCAAGCAAAATGTTCTGCGTACAGACTTCCTATTACAAGGAACAAATAGCATCCTTTGCTTTTTTTTTTTACATTATTTTAAAAACAGCACTATGACATTGCAAGATAATACATAGAAAGCCTGCATATAAAGTCTGACTTCAGCTATAACCTTTTAATATGTTTTTATACAACTATTAACTTTTCTGCTTAATGTAAAACAGAGTTAGCCCCGCATCTCTTGGCATATGTGTGGTGTTGCCCAAGGTATGTTTCCTTTTGACCATACTCAGAGCTACCAAACGCAGTTTTCTGTACTCATCTTTCCACAGTATTGAAAGCGAGGATCACTTAGCACATCACAGGTACCTTGGTTAATTTTCTGTACTTTCCTTCACTGAAAGCAATGCGTTTTCACATATACTTTTTCCCTTGTTTCCAAGTACAGGGCTGGCTAATACTAATTATGTGTACAGTACCTTCCTCTAAGAGCTCGGCCTCACGCTGGAGATACATTTGGTTTTGAATATAGACCTCGTCCAATGAATAAGGAGGAGCCGGAACTGTTCAGCAATAATGTTTGCCATTTGTTTAATGAAGGTATAAATAATACTGTAAATTTGAATGGGGTTTGGAATTCATTAGTTTACACAGGAATAGAAATAATAATCTCTCAGCAACATTCAATCAAATAATCCATCACTCAAAAGAGTCCATTGCTGGAGTCGAACACCTTTCCATCTGTGAGAATTTAGAAAACAAAAAACAGGTTGTGGCGTTGAATCCATATTGCTCTGTTTATTATACAGGAACTCCAGTTTACACTTTCCTCTTATGTTATTGATTAGTCTCCCTTGGATATTTTCTTGCTGGTTATACACTTAAATATATCTGCAGCCCACAGATATTCCTGTAAATTTTGTTTATTTTACTCTAAGCTCCTTATTCCTTACCAGAAAGAATATTTTTAATGAAAGATTTAGTGTAGGCCTTCTGCTTATAAACATGAATTTGTGCATGCAGAGACAGAGATTTGCCCAATTTCAAAACGTAGAGAGAATAACAACTTGTCGTCTTCCATCATTTTGCAGTTCACCAGAAAGTGGTGCGTTTTTTTTCCTCTAAACCACCAGGAGACTGTATTTTCTATAGCACAGTCCACAGAATGATGTCACCTCATGTTTTGTTTAACACCTGGCATGTTGCAAAATCCCATATATGTTACACATAACTGGACGGTTTTAATGGGCAACTGTCTGGGTCTGTTTCAGTATGGTGCAAATGTACAAACTGCAATTATGGTTAAAGTTTACTTCTTTTAGGGAGTTTCTGCAGGGAAAAAACAGCCTATGCTGGTAAGATGATAATGCTGTATATTTTTAATAGAAACCGTTTTCCCCCCTCAGTGAATAAGATACTGCATGAAAATGGAAACCTATCAATTCCAACAAAAAGCTAATAACTGTAAAATTTTCTGGGCAACCTTCAGCATAATTTGGGAAAGTTAGGGCCAATTCACTAGCCATAAGGCATCTCTGGCCTTTAGGTTCCCTAGCATTTTTGACACCCATCACCTCAGGGAGCCAGTTCTCACTTTGCCCTGTTTACTTGTCGCAAAACCCCCATTTCTCATTCTATTACACTGAAAGTGGTAAGCGCAAAGCCGTTCTCTTCCTTTTTTTTCTCCCATTCTTCCTTATCCCCAGTAGCAGAGAGCTTGCATGGGGCATTATTGCTAGAACCGTCAGGAACTTTTGCATCTGCTCCCTTCCTGAAATAGAAGGAAAATATAAATATTTGGCCCCAAGAAAATTTATTTATATGGGAACAGAAATTCGTTTTAGAGAATCCATGTCAAGGACTCCCGTGAGTCTTTTCGACACCCCAGGATTACCTCCAAGAGAGCAGGGACTTCATTTCTACTGTAAACACGCTTGCAGTTCACCACAAACATGTCAATAACGGTAACAAATAGCCCCACTATGTCTCATACATCGAGAGCCAGGGGAAGTGTGCGAAAGCTATTTTTAGAGATGAAGCAGGAAGACTCATTTTACTTCATGAGTAACACAAAGATTAAAACCACAAATTTTTTAAAAATTGTACACAAGTGGGGGGGTGGTGTATCAAAAATCTGTGGAGAGTAAAAGGGGAGAAATAGGAGAAATGAAGTGCTATTTATCCTGCCATTATCTTACCAGTCTGTGTTTCTTTGGACAGTAATCACGGGACCCAGATGCTAAGGGTAAGTGATATTTTCCCACAAGCAGTTTCTGGCTCGTTGGCAGCTTTTGTAGGCAGTTGTGTTGGCAGCCTTGGAGCTGCCTCTGGCTCTATTTTGTGGCTTTGCTCTTGATGGGCTGCCTGGGCTGCCCTGTGCTGCTGGATGCCATTTCCCTCTGTCAGCCCATGGGCTTTCTGGAGCTTTACGCTGCGCAAATCCCCTGTGAAATGGATAAATGGGCTCTTCTAAGGCAGAAAAGGAATCTGTTTCCTGGCTGTTGTAGACATTAGGTGAATTACTACTTCAGGTACTTGGGAAAACTTCGTCCGTTTTGCAATTTTTGGCTTCCCTAAGCTGTAATATTGGTCACAAATTCACAGCTAGGTACAAGCTCAGGTGTTAGTCCTAGCTTGTTCCCCGCTCCCCTTTTTTTTTACTGTGTCTTTTATCTCTGCTACTGTATTCTGTGGTCTTTTGCAAACTCTTTCTTTTTAATTGTACCCTATTTGTGATATATTAATAGCACTACACCATCGGAAAGTAAATACAATTATCTCAAATATAAGAGTAAAAAAAGACAAGTTCTGTACTTCAGGCAGAAATGGCAGATTTTTTTCCCTCAGCTTACCTGTAACTCAATCATGCTTTAAATAAAAAAAAAGTATATAAAATAAGCTATTTGTAAGTCATTCTGCATAGTCTGTCTTGAACACGTGGATACAACTATCTTAAAATGTTTTTAAACATTATTCCATCTATTAGATATGTATGTTGCTATGCAGCCAATATACAATATTTCTTTTACATATTCATTATTTTCTTGAACAAAATTGGAAGAACTATATTTATAAATAAAGACACAAATAAATAAATAAAAAGAGATTTATAAGTAAGACTCTTGGGCTTTTTAATAAATCAGGGAATAATATTATGTATGTTTTTGTACTGTTTCCCTTTTTTGCCCACTGTGTTCTACTTCATTTGCAGCTGAACTGAAAAAAATACATTTCTTGAGTAGTGATTAACTTCTCCTTCGTGGTTTTCTAACTTCCAGTTTATTAATTCTGGATTTTTCATTGTAATCAGTAAATTGCATATTTGTCAAATGATTCCAATAAAAATGCAGAAAAGTCTATTGTAGCTTCACCTATTGTAGCAAAAACAGATCTCTAGAGGGTTTTTTTTTTCCTGAGTGCTCTATGCGCTTTCTAGTGTGCTAGTTACGAGAGAGCTGGGAGATCACTTGTTAGATTCGACTGGAATTGTGTATCATTTTGAGATTAGCTTTGTCCATGGAATCATTTCCTGGAAATTCATATACTGAAAATGTTTATTAATTGGCTGTTCACACGCTGTTTGTTTGGATTTTTAAATAGAAATAATGAACTCCCTAGAAATAAGAAAACAAAAACCCTCTCAACCAATTTGTGTGAGCTCTTTTACACTTTGATGTCACCAAATCTCTGTAATTCTATCTCTGTCAGGAAATTACCACATGCCAGAGATTCCTCTATGAAATGCTGACAGTTCATATTCCTAAAAATGTATGATTCTTAAAATTTATTTTTATTAGGCTGACATCAAAGACCACTGTGAATTTCTTGGCCATCGTGAACTGATTGGTAATATTTTTATTCACCATTAGTTCTGTAAGAATCTAAAGGAAGAAATTGCTCCTGCTGCAAAGAGGTGGTCTTGTTTTCAATTTGCAACTTTTTTTTTTCTGTTTTAAGTCAAACACACAACGAATGACCAGTAAAGGCTATTCTAAATCTAGGCATATTTAGAATGTGTTTTTCCTCCAATCCATTTTTATCAATTTCCTTTCAGGACACTGTGGCTTGTTACAAAATGTAATTCTGATGACCAGTCCTTACTGGGTTCCTGCTGTTTGAAGATTTGTGCCCATTACCTAGGGTTTGCAGGACTGGACCTGTAGATTATGAGCTGCTTGGCCCATAGTTTTTAAAAATTTGGTATGATATGGTGTGAGTCCGGTGGAAATAGTCATTTTAAGTGTTTCCAGTTTTTCTGCATAGGTGAGCTTGTACTACACACAAAAAACCCCAAACAAACAAAAACACCGCCACCAAAACAAAACAAAACCAAACCCAACCCACACTAAAAGCAAGAAAGCCACAGTGTCTAATGTTAGCCATGCGCTGTGGGCACGGTCGTTGGACATACCCCTAAACTGTTTCTGGAACACTACTTCCAAAACTGAATCCCCTTTTTTAATAAAATACCTGAAGGATAACATTAGTGTGTCATATTGTCCGTCCACATGGCCGCTGGCTCCTGTGCTTTCCTCACTAAACTGATGTAATTAAACAGGATTGTTCATTTTCCTCCCTGCAGTGCTTCAATCCTGAAAAGTTTCTTCAAAGAAACTCTCAGACTGGAACCGGTGCAGCTTTGCAGAGTGGAGCTCTGACTGTACTTCAAAGCGGAGAAAATCTTGTAGCTGTCTGGAGCCCGCTTGCCCCAGGAGGTGTCACTGTTGGGACTAGCAGGGTGAGCTCCAGATCTGCTGTTTATTTTTTAAAGGCTGCATTGACCATGAGGTAGGAATTGACCTGTATTACATCTCCTTCCCTGCCCCCAGTTCTTCTGGGGAAAGGTAATCACAGGTAAAATTAGCTGGTGGCTTACATAGAGGTATGGGCAAATAAAAATTTTTTAATAAGACATTGAGTGCTGGCTATCTTAAGAAATACAAGCTAATCCAGGCTTGTTAAAATAGGTTTTTTCCTATTCTCGCAGTGCTTGTAAATTATACTGAGTTAGGGAGAAATTGTCATGATATAACTTTTTTTTTATTTTAATACTCTTCGAGGTGAAGGACAGATGAATTTATGTGATGTGAGATTTATTGTGTAAATGCTATTATTTTACTAAATAATACTCTCTTAAGATAGTTGATATTTGCTAAGTCCTTTTCTATTAAAGAAAAAATAAAGTATATTTATAGATCACCCAAGGATTGAAAGTTTTCTAACCATAACTATAATGCAAATAATCTGTGTGACTTCCTGTGGACTTACTAGAGACTGCAGACTTCAAAAAAAAAAAAAAAAAAAAAAGTATTAATTTTAAGATTAGGAATTACCATGATGTGTATTCTACACAGAAAAAAAAAATCTTCATAAGTTAGGCTTGGGTTTTGGAGCAGCCTACCACAGCTCGAGGTAAGTTGCTTCCATGGTTTATTATATTCACCATCAACATTTTGCGCTTCATTTCTAGTATCAGTGTCTTCTTTCAGCCTTCAACTAGGGGATTTGTTTCACCAGATCTATCGGTTTGCCCATTTTCCATGAGTTTTGGTGTTAAGAAGTTTCCTATCTACACAGCAGTAAGTTAAGATCTACCAAGTCACATTTTCTGCCTCGCAGATCTTTCTTTTTCCCATGGTTTGTGGTTGATAACTAGAATAACAGGAATTAAAGAAAGTCAGTCAATTTAGTTTTAAATATCTTCAAACTCACACTTCATATTTTTGTTTAAAGGATACAGCAGAAACTTTTTTTTTTTTTCCAGCCAGGACTGCTGATATTAGCACAGAGCACACTGACCATTGCCTTTCAACGTTAAATTTTACCTAAATGGGGGATTTTGAAGTTCTTTGTCTTTGTGTTGTCACTGTGGAAAGCCCAGAGAAGCAGGGTTCCTCTATCATTCAATAACTTCCTTTTCTCGTGCTCTTGATTTAATTTCTCTGAGCTTTGATGTATGTTTTACCCTAGTTGTGAGAAATGCATATATAAAATGCCACATGCACACGAGAATTTCAAATTTAAATGGATTTAAGCTCCAACTTTAAGGGGAGCCCTGTGCACAAAGAAAAATGATTACCCGTTAATTTCTAGACCTATAATCTTAAAATGTCTCAAAATGTCATAGAGGCAAATACATCACAGCCAGGATAAATCTTTCTAGTCTTCTTACTTTTTTAAAAAAAAGCAAAGTTATACCGTACATGATAGCTTCAAAAAAGCACAATTATCCTATGTTTTGCACCATATATTTATCAGTAATCCGTTCTGTGTGCAACTTTAAGATAAAAGCTTGTAGTTACTCCACTGCTTGCTTTTCCAAGTCACTTAAAAATAGAAGAATTGCAGATGGAGAGGCTGGCCAGTAGAGGCCTCTCTAGATTTGCCTTATGATTAAGGACTTTCACTGCCTGGAATCAGTCGCAAGCGAGCAAAAGTACTTGAAAAGACTCTGTTGCGTGGGGGGGAAAGATCACTTTTTAATGCCCTTTTAAGTTGCAAGATGTTGATTAATGCTGCCCTTTACATTAATGATGTTTCAAGTAAAAGAAAACAAATTTAAAATGGATAAATTCTATTGAGGATGCATTAATTAAACAGAGACTTTACCATATGCTGTGGCTGGAGTGCTTGCTGGCCTTTCTGTTGTTGTTACCTGTGTAAAATCCACCCCATCCTCTACATGAATGCCCAAGCTGAATAGCCATTTGAATGAAGGCTTTAGTTTGATTCGCCATACAAGGGGTACTGTGTCACTGTGTTTTCTTTCTAGGAGTCACTAAGTGATTTCTATATCTGTTGTCATGGTGATATAGCAAAGCAGGGGAAAATGGGGGCAACTCCGGGCTTTCTCTACACCCTCTGCACTAAGAACTAAGATGTTGTTAGCAGGCCTATAAAACATTGGGCTTTATCTGGGCCTTCTTTTTGTTCTCTGATTGTCAATAAAACTCATTTTAAGGGTAACAAGGACATCTAAATGTCATCTGTCACAGTGTTAGAGAGATTAAGTTTGTTTAGGAACTTGTGCTGGACAAAAGGCCACTATTTGTTCAGCAGATACAAAGCGGTGTTGGCCATCAGCAATCTTGATTTAGAAGGAGGCTGCATGGAGCATCCAGGAAAGATCAGCTCAGTTGCAGGTGATAGTAAGAGGCTTCTTGACATGACAGCATTTAAAACAACACCAAAACAAATATGGTTTTGCGTTAGGAGTGGTTTTATCGGGGTTTTGTTCTCTTGGGTTTTTTTTTTTTGTTACTGTCTGCATTGTAGACTGCACGTTACTGGAGTAGCTGCATAGACCTGAGGTAAGAAAACAGCCATTGACAGCAGACGGCCTGTTTAAAAACATGACACACACACCTGATAGTCCTTGAATGAATAAAAAAAGAAGAGGGAAAGGAGGTTTTTCATGGAAAATCCAACAATAATAGGTGCTGCATTAACTCAGCATTTACTCAATAATGAGGCTAAATGGAAAGTACAGATTAATGAAGACATTGGTGTTATTAAAATCAAATCCTGTGGTTCATATGCTTTTCTTAATAATGAACATTGTGGCTATTGGAGAGGAAGAACAGGATTTTTTCTATTAATTTGGCACACGTCCCAGATCTCATTCAACCAGAACCTATCCTGTGCAAAATGCAGCCCATGGCCTTTATGTTCCACAGTCTTTCCGGTTTATATTTGTGTTAATCCAGAAAAAAAGGCTTTTCTTTCTTCAAATTAAAGAAAAGCAAAGGGTGATCTTTGAGCCTAGATATTAATTAAATAACACAGACCAGCCAAGTTGATTTTAGCACAAAGGTTGGTTGAAAAATGTCCCTAAAAGGGAGACGTGACGGTGTTTATTGCACTACAACTACATTTAATTCTAATGTTCGTGTTTGGATAGTAACATGATGTATAATGCTGACTGAAATCTTTTGTGGCTTGTTGTGTATTTAGTGAGATCTATAGCAGAATATTCAGGTTGTATATCTTGACAGGTAAAAATATTTTAATCTCCTTCAGTAAGAATGCTATAGTTCCAACACCAAACAAGCAGGATTTGAGATGCAGCTGAACAATGCAGTTGGCAAGGCCGAGTGCTCATTTTGCAATATGCTCAATGTGAAATGTTTGTTTGACATGTGGAAGGAAGCTGCGTAACTTACTTGGTGGTGGGTCGTATGCATCGCGGCAGTATCAGGTCCTTAGTGAAGTATTTCCCATTATGTTGACCCAGCCATTTTCCCTGGGGGTCTGCAGCGTGAATGGTGGAGGCATACAGTGTGGCACGGAAGAGGAGAGATGACCCATGGGAAGGGAGTCCTTGTCCCCTCAGGTAGAACAGAAGGGAAAAGCATGAGAGAATGCCGCTTCTCAGTGAATTAGACCTTTCTCTTTAATGAGCTATCCCAGATCAACACATCAGCTTGGTTCTGCATGTGGATGAGAGTAACTCCAGCTGAAGAAGTAAGAGCTCCCAGAGCATGTTCTGTTAGCTTCTGTTTTCCACATATCACAAGGCTGCATTCATAGTGAAATTAAATGCAAACACCATGGTAAATCCCCCAGAAGGAAATCTTGTCAAGTACTGGAAGGTATATCGTCTCATCTCCTCTCTGGGTATGTGGCAGTAAAAGTTAAACATGTGCAACTGGGTGTATAGTAAAACTCACTGTAACATTTTCAGCCTTAGGACTCTGTTTCAAAAAATTGCTTGCTAAAAAGTTGTGTTGAGGTTGTTGCTATAAAGGATAGGAACCACTCTTGCTTATTTGCCAGAGGCCTGGCATCCATCCCTGCCGCAGAGAGCAGCCGAAGTGTGCCTGATGGGAGAAGATCAGCATTGCTCTCTTGTCTCTTTCTATATCACTATGTCCAGGGAACGCAAAATTGTGGCAGGGAGCCTCTCTACCACCTCCAGCTTCCTCCTGTGAAAGAGGCTTTCCCATCCAAGCAATTTACATGGTTTTCTGACCTTTCTGTGACCAGGGTCTTGCAAATTACTTATTACCAGGAGGCCAAAACCCAGGCTTTAGTGTTCAGTATCGGAATCAGTTGACAGGAAAAAAACCATACTGCAAGGATGTTGTGAGAAAAAAAATGAGTGTTTTTTTCTTTGCAGGCTTCTTTATGTTTATGACCTGCCACTCTCCTGTCTTCTATTATTTTAGGTATGTAGTCTGCTATTTATTCAGCTACACTCCACAGTCTGCACTGAGCTACATGACCAGTCTTGGTCCCAAAGCCAGGAGATCCTGCCTCTCTCCGACTTGCTCTAACTCCACTTTCTTTGGAGGAGGAGTTGCCTCCGTTTCCTTCTCTCTAGAGCAGGAATTCTAGCGTTTATGAAATGTTCATGGGGCCTTGTCACCCTTGTGCAAAAGACAGTTTGATGATGTGAAATGCCTTCTTACTGTGGAGCAAGCTAAGACAGAAGAACGAGCGAGTGATGTTTAAGCCTCAGGTATTCGATCCCTGCCCAGTTATTTTTATGTGTAAATTTAATTTTTACATTTTCTTTCTCTGCCTCTGCAGTAACCATTCTGTGCAAGCTGTCACCTTGGCATCACTGGGACAGCTAAGTGCTACTCAGTGTGAGAAAGGGCTGTAGAATTAGGCCTCAGTTAGGAAATGTTTTAGGGCCATCAAAAGCCTGACCCCTTCTCTGGCTTCAAAGAAGTTATTGCTAAGTATTATTAGACTGTTCAAACTGGGACACTCATAATAGTGAGGGAGCAGAAAGTGCTCCAGCTTCAATAGGCATTTTGCATCAGTAAGGTCTCCAGGAGCAAGCTAGCAGCCTTTGAGCTTCCCACGTGCTGTTGGGAATAAGTGGGCAAAGGTTCCTGTGAGTCTTCAGGTGCACAGAACTGCTTCATCAAGGCCTGGATGCAGATACCCTTCCTTGCACTGAGAAGCACCTCGTGTTGTGCAATGTATTTTTTTGATGTGAAGTAAAGCCCAGAAGAGTCAGTCCTGTCGGTTGGTGGGTGCCTTCAGCATCCACTGAAGTGAGCAAGAGCAGAGGGCGTTTGCCCCTGCTTGGCAATCATAGACCTTTAGTGTTAAGTAGAGAAATTACCTGGTTGTACACCAGGGACTTGAAAGTTGTGGGAACATTTTGTATGTTATTAGAGCAACTGCTCAGAAAGGAAAAGGGGAATAATAAAATTACTTCTTCATATTCTTATCTGCCACAGATATTAGATATGGTTATATTTGGTAAGATGATTTCTTTGGTAATACTTCTTTCAATGTTATTCCTGCTTGTGGTTTAAATAATAAAACAGCAATGAGTTAACTGTCTACACTGGAAGGAGAAAACTGCTGCCATCTTCTATTGGAATAGCAGGGAGTCAGAAAATATTTTATTTTTATTATTATTATGACTAATGATTGTATGGGAGGTGTGACACTTCAAACTCCCTTAGTAATGAGTTTAACGTTACATTTACAGAACCAGCCCATTTAAAGAAGTTATTGCTATTTAAAGTTAATTCTTACAAATAATAAGAAAAAATTAGCAAGACAGCAAAAAATAGTTTTATTATATTTTTATAACTGTTCAGTTACTGTGAATTGCTAAGATTTGTAAAGATCTTTGAAGATGAAAAGCTCTGTGTAATATTATTATACTGGCTTGGAGAAAGTAAAAGGAAAAAACCCAGTTCATCCTGTTATAATCCTTTTAGAAATTTTAACAAATCCAACGGCTTTCAAGTAGTGGAAATATTTCAGAAAGTGCCACCACCACCACTGCTGTTGCTCCAGGCTATATTACCATATACCATAGTGTGCATGGAAGCAAAGCTTAACTAAGGTCATTCTAATGAATTTTGAACAGTTACATGGACCTAATTTGACTTTCTGTCCTGTATGAAAGGCAACCTCTTCATGCTGCAGCACCCAGCAGAAACCCCTGAGTCGTCTTATCAACCTCATCTGCATTTTTCATCATCTGAAAGAGCTGCAAGTAATGCTCAGTCTATGAACTCGGTGCATGTGTGTGCTTTTTCCATCTTCAGTATAGGGGCCGAACAATAGGTTTTTTCAGCCTGAAAGGAACTGAAAATGTATTTTATTCTTCTATCTCCACTTATGGCTCCGGTTTCATTCTCTCATTTTTGTTACCAGATTTGAGTTGTCAGGTGCAAAAGGATAGCGTTTTGCCAAATTCCTTTGATATCAGTTCTCTCCTCCATTCACAAGAGAGCTGCAAGGCTTCAGCAGCATTCCAGGAAGCTGTTTCCCTGTTGTTGATAGAAAAGACAAACTGAAATCCTGATCTCATGATTTCCCATCAGCGGTGCATGGCTGCGGAGCTGGTCTAGCTGGGCCTTGAGCCCTTTGCACTCTTAATACAGAAACTCCACCACCTGAAGCTCCTTCCAGCCCCACGTCCTTCCTCCTACAGGGGCCCATACCAAGTGCTACAGAATAGGGTATGAAAACCTTTCAGTAGCTAAACACAGTGCACAGCCCCAGGAACCAAGTCGGAGTGTCCGGAACTAGGGAAAGTCCTGGAGATTTTACGTTCTCTACAAAATATTAATTCTCATTCTCTCTATTCACTGTGGGTATTCTTTACTTTGTAGAAAGTTTAATTGTGGTAAATTCTTGCTCTCAAAGAAATCCAGTGTTGGTGAGCTCCAAAGTAGTTGTAAATGAGAATTTCCATTCTGTAAGAAATGAAATACAAAAATGAAAATAAAAAATTCTCAGGAATTCCCAGTTCCCATTTTTTGGTGGAAAATGTTAGCTCATGATCACTGAAACACTTTACTTTGACAGCATTTGATTATTTCTTTTTAACTTTTATCTACTATATGGCACAATGAAGGAATGTGAATCAACACATTCAAGTTTAAATGAAATATTTTACTTTCTCTGAAAAATGTTTGTTAGATTTATAACATTTGTAGATATAGATATTTTATTTGTAATGCTTCCATTTTTACGACATTGCAATATAGAACAGAAAAATGAAAAAATTGTATTCGGCTTTCTACCGTAGTTTAATTATGAAATGAAAATAATGTTTCTTTTTATCATTGTTGCATTTGCCGTCTTTTCATTTCAGTAAATCCCTTGTTCTTAGGTGAAGCTCCCAACCTTTCCCAGCTATTCAGTTTTCATACTTGGATCATGCCCTTCTTATGTGTCTCCTTTCTAATGTAAATAACCCTGTGCTTTCAACTTCTCTTCAGGTGAGGCGTTTGGGGTTTTTTTTAGGTTCTTTGCTATTCTTAATTATCTTTTTTATCAGCTCCCCATTTGTCTCTGCAATATCCCTTTTGATAGAAAGTGATCAGAAATAATGCTGTACTTTTGAATAGGCTTTATCATTGGTAAAGTTATTTAATGATATTTTTATTTTTGCCATCATATTCTTGTATCATATTTGCTGTTTTTTCACTACAATTTAATACTACCGTTACTGATGTTTGTGTCACCTGTCTTCCTGAATGGATGTTAAGTGAAAACATTTTCAAGTTCACTAGAAGAAAGAAAAAAGTTAAAGCACTGAAAAAAACAGATATATTTGCATATTAAAATATATTTGTTATCATGGTACCTCTTCGCCCATCTAGCTTACATCTCTCCAAGGGTGAACCATAGCCATCCCTGGCTGTTGGAGGTATTTCGCAGCTCCTGGTTTTGTTTTAAAATCCTAAGCTTTTTCCAGTTTTTTTGGACAAGTCTGCAAACCTTTTGACAAACCTATGCCAAGGTTTGTATAACGAAACCAGGTGCACTCTGCATTGCTTTTGATTCTACAGCAAGCGTGGCACATAGCTGTAATTTTACTCAAGTCCCCAGCACCATTTTGCTTAAATTGCTCTGCATTTGTGTACTGGCTTTTTGCAGTTCACCTGTCCGTATGTTCTTCAGGGTATACTGAATATTGTCAGGCTGCTAAGATGCTTAATGAATTCTTATCAAAATGTGACTGTGTCTTCCACAGTCTCATAGGAAATTGCAAAGACTGAAAGCAGAGTGTTTGAAGGCACCTGTATGTGAGACTTAGAATAGTTTTGCTTAGCTTTAGACATCCAGCTCTATTAGGAGCCTGATCTCTCTAGTTTCCTATATCCTCCATGAAGAGAAGGACTGGTATTTTAAGTGCACTGAAGCAGTAAGCAGTACCAGATGCACCAGTCCCTTGTGTCCGTGGCATCCCTGGTCTTCCAGCTTGTAAAGGGAGATGTGATCCAGATTATAAGCAGCCTGTCTCCTCTGGGGAGATGAAAGGCTACGCACAATCCACTGCTATACCACTTCAGTCCCTACAAATTCTTGCAAAGGCCTTTGAGATGTTTGTAGGGTTCCTTGTGATTTGTAGAGCAGGATCACCAGTATCTGACTGTGATTCAATACAACCAGCCAGTAAAAGTAACCCTCGTTTTACCCCTGATTCTTAGAGTAGCCCCAAATGAATGGGAGAAGAGATTTTTTTGGTCTTGTCTGCACTCTGGTACACTGGATCTTTGAGGGCCTATTATACAGCAGATATTTCAGTGCTGCCATCCATCACTCGGTCTGCTGAGTGACCTGCACTCTGGTAATGAGAGGATTTCTGAACTTGGTAGTTACTACACCTTTTTGTCTTTTTAGTGCTCAAGCCCACAGATAACATTTAATGGTGCCAGTTTGCAGAGAGACAATATTACAAGTTCCTTGAGTAAATCTCAGTGTTACAGGTATGGCCAATCTTAAATTCTTGGTCTTGGTTCATTTCATTAAGTATTAATTTCAGTGGACTTTATCACATATGTACCACTAATATTGCATGATGTTTTGGCTTCCTTGTCTGTATTGACATAAAATAGAGTTGCAAGATCAAGGCAGACATTCATCTCAAGACAGAGCTTTTATTTCCAAGTATAAAGCATGAAGAGCTTTATGTGTGGATACTTTGATTATTTTGGTTCTTGGAGCCCTTGCCTACTTTTTATTTGTATCCAAGTTACTCAACATGGCAATTTTTTACTTCTCACCTTCCAACTGCTACCTTAGCCACCCTGATTCTTTCCTAAATATTCTATGGCTTTTTTTGTGTGATCCCTTTCTTTAAATAAAGAATCTAAAGGGGCTGATCCTAGACTTCCCCTCTCCAGGGACTTGCTGGAGATTAAACACAATGTCAGTGCAGTGTCTAAAATGTCTACTGTTCACTATTAAGTCCTCAGAGCTGTCCAAAGAATTACATGGCAGCACATACCCCTGACTTCTAAACAGCAACAAATGTTGAGCAAGAAAGATTTGAGAGAGCTAAATTATCTCGTTAAATTAACTGGAACATTTTAATTTTTACTAGAGTTGAGTGAGCTTGAGTAAATATGACGAATTGGAAGCTCACTTCATTTAGCAGACATCAAACACACACAGAACGTTGCCCAATTTAATTTAGCCCTGCCAAGCTGGGAAAATGCTTGTATAACATCAGTGAACAAGAAACGGGCTAAAATTTACTCTCGGTTGAGAATGCATGCATAAATTCCCTTGGCATAAACTGGTGTTGTATATGTATGTATGTATATATATATCATAAAGCTTCCCTCGGGGAAAATTGTCCGAACACCTGCGACCAGAGAGAATTTGTGCTACTATGAGTTATTCACAATGAAGTCAATAATAGCTTTCCCTATTGTTCTAAATGGAATATGTAAACTCCTGTCTTACACCCCAAGGTTTATCTCCTTTTCCTCTGCTGTCTCTTATCAAACACATACCAGCATAGTCACTTGTTCAGTCATGCTCAGTAGAGTGGCTGGGGGCTTTTTTTTGGCTTTATACCCTGAGCTTAATGGGCACATTTTGTGAAGAGTGAGCCAACCAGGTAAATAGCTGCTACTATGGAGCTTAAGAGCTACAGCTCTCAAATTAGGAGGTGCTTTTTGTCAAATAGGCCTCTGTAGCTCTAATATTAGTAACAAAACAAGGGCTTTTCAGACAAGAAAAAAATCTTTAGTCTGACTCTGTATCACACTTAACTCTGTTGCCTTGTCAAATATGTCAATGTTCATATTATACAGCAGCATTCATCTGTGGATGCAAAAGTGCTTTGCAAATATTACCTCTTGAATAGTTTTAATTTACACTTAACAACCAGGTTTGTGAGATGCTACTCAAAAAGAATCAGAGTGAACTATTTAAAAAGTTAGTATAAATATATTAGAGTGATTTATTTGCTTTCCTGTTGCTCTTTAGAAGAGTGTTGGTTTGAGCTCCAGAACAATGCTACCAAAGTATGCTTAAGACAGCTTTTTTTCTCCTTTTGTTTTAACACCATGTCCACACATATCTACATGCTTCTTCATTCCAGTTTCAGCTTCTGTGCTGCTGTAATTGGTAAGCATCTTCTGGTAGAGAACCAGGAGCGAGGTACAAAGGAGGCAGAATACAGCCCTGCGTAGAGGCATTATGATCTCAGATGCATCCAACAGGAAAAAATAGTCATCCTTTTTCTCCAACTTGTTTATGAAATTTTATTACTTTTTTGCATGCTTCAGAAACATTAGCTAGAAACATTACTGAAGGAGTTCCTTGCCTTCAGGCTATGCAACTTCTGCCAGTGTTTTAAGGCATTTTTATTGAATTTTTAAGCAAATTTGCTTTGAGCACACTCTTTCATTTTACATTTTCTGAGGACAAGGCTGCAAGCCTGTTTGCAGAAGGCAGATGTCACAGACACATGTTGTGAGTTTAAACTGGTCTGTGAAACACAGTGCGCTAGGATGGCTTGGACTGTTGCCTGTCTGGAACCAAAATAATAGCGAGTTACTTATCTGCTCACTGATAACAAACTGGTTGTTAGTCATTCCTTATCTTCATTTAGCAGCTAGTTTATTAGTTAAAAATTATTAGGTTTTGTGAATATCCCATTCGCTCCGTATGTCTGTAAGAACTGTGATTTTTGTGTTAAAAGAAGAATACATTGAGGCAAAGAGAAATGAAGGCAAGCTGAAGGGAAGCTGCAGGCAAGCTGTCTTTGGTGCTTCGGGTATTGGGTTCCTGATTATTGTATTCTAGGTCTTGAGTATCAGAGCTGGTACATGCTCACACACTGCTTTGAGTTTTCTGAGAACTGCAGGTTGTTTTTCCCTTTGAAAATCAGGCTTTTGGTGCCCAAAGCTGGGTTCCCAAACTGAAACATTTAAAAGCAGAAGCCTTTGTTTTGATCAGGGATGCACACAGACAGTGAGTGAGTGGGAAGGAATCTAGACTGCTTATCAAGGAATGGTTAAGCAAAGTGGAGTTGTTGCTGTGGAGCACATTTATTCTTGATGATAATTTGGTGAGGGTGCTCTTGCATGCTGAGGAAAGCACAGGGGCTGCTCATCCTCGCAGCCCCAAGGCTGCTTTGGGCTGGTTTGTTTTCTGGTCTGCTTTAGGATAATAATTCTGCAGACAACTGGGTTGTGTAAGAAAGCTCCCATTCAGGTACATAAGCCCAAAATAATTAGATGTGTT
Organism: Ciconia boyciana; assembly: GCF_034638445.1. Classification (NCBI taxonomy): domain Eukaryota; kingdom Metazoa; phylum Chordata; class Aves; order Ciconiiformes; family Ciconiidae; genus Ciconia; species Ciconia boyciana. The sequence goes on along the minus strand of NC_132940.1, from coordinate 52,022,857 downwards.
CCTAGGGCACAGATAAACATTGGCCTTCTATTCTTTAAAAACAGATGAACTTAACTAGACCCACCCTCGTACTCTGGGGTTACGTCCTGCCTGATGGGCTGCCACAGAAACGCTAAAACTGTCACACACAAAGGCACCACGGGACTCCCACCATCAACGTGAGCTCTCTGCCTGCCTCTGGCACTAGCTGTCAGAGCGGCTTCGTCTGAAATCAAGGTAAGGAATCAGCAGCACTAAATACTACAGGACAAAGGCATAAACTAGCTTTGTAACCCTGGGCAACCTGGATGTTTGCTGACTGACAGTGTGAATGACAGCCCAGTTGTCAGTCTAAAATATCATCCTCTAATCATTCCAGATGTCACCGACAAGATGATGGCTACTAAAAAGGGGAATAATTTGGGAAAAGTCATAAAGCCCATTATCTCCTGCTGAAACCGTTTCTCTTTGCCATTTCTGAAGTCTCTGCAAAATAGATCCAGAATCCCATATGTAACACGCGACTGGTTTATCAAGAGAGAGTGGCTGCTTAGAACTGCACCGGGTACCCCATTACATTCCTAGGGAAACCTGCCCCCAAGATATGCCACTCCTTCATGTCTTGGCAGGTGACTCCAATCTGGCCATACAGCGTAACTGAAATATTTCACCTGTTCCAAAATACAACGGGAAGAAAAATGCTGCCGTAGCAGTCGCTCACTCGCACAGCCTTGCAAATCTGAGAGAGAGGCTGGAGTTCACAATGGCAGCAGAGTGCAGTTTCAGGCTAGAATTCTTATTAATATTTTTTCTGCTTAATGAAGAAAGAAACATCTGAAGACATTGTTAAGGCATTTCCATTCTTGCTTAATTTATTCAATTGCATTTTAATTTCAATATGAAGAGAGGACTACATTTTGAACTTCAGGCTGAATGAAGGGGTGCACATAAATAGAAAATAACAAATGAAAGGAGAAAATCTCTTTTGAGAAGGACAACAAAATATAGCAGAGGAGGTGGAGGAGGGGAAGACAGGAAAGGTAGAAAGTTATGCTTTATATTTTGCAAGCATAGCCTGAAACACTGAAGTCAGAATATAGTTTGTCATCCAGATAAAACTAAAAATGAACCCACAGACTGGTTCATTATAGCAGTCTGTTTTAATGACATAAACTAAAACTGGAAAACATTCATTGATATTGTGTTAATTCTTTCCAAGATCTAGTGGAGGAGATTCCAGACTGTGAGCCAGAAAATTCAGTATCTCATTCATATAAAATATCTCAAAGAAATACACTGAAAGATTGCTGCCAAACTTTGGCAAAGAGGATAAAAGTATGCTTAGAGCAACTGTTAAAAATCTGCCTCTTGTAGGCTGTATTGGGCCTGATTCTGCCGTTTTCACTCGTACTGGCCAATAACTGACTCTAATTGCAATGAAGGCAGTGAAATAATTTATGTAGTAAGGAGCAAAATTGGAATTAATTTAGGCAGAAGGTTGTAGTAATTTGTCTTAATGAATAATTTCAGGTTGCTTGCTATCTACCTGAGCAATTCTAACACGGTCATTATGGTGATGTGGAGGCATGGAAGAATCCCACCTAAGAAAATGTAGATTTTCTTATTGGCAGTTAGATTTCTATTAGTATATCATGAAAATACAGTTTCTTCTTAACTAATCATTCCCCTTGCCAAAACTTTTCATTTTATCATGTGGTAGTTCCCAAGCTTTTGCTTGTCCAAAGAGCAGCTTGAATCTAGCACCAAAAGCTTGAATTTCCAAACAGTGACTTGAATAGTTTTATATAAAAAGTTATGGTAAAATATCATACTGAAGTATCTTCCCATGTCAAGTTAAATAATATTGCTATCTGCTTCTAATAATATTTTGGCTGTTGCATTGTATCATGCCTTACTTCAGCGATGGAAAGTTTGGAAACACAAAGTCTTGGTGGGAGCTTGTGAAATGCTGGAAGGTTTAGATCCCTCCCACAGAGCATGAGATGGAGGCCCTGAATGCTCTTGGTCATGGAGCAGCCCAGAACAATTCACAAAAAGTGTTTATTTCAGCTTTTGTAGAAACTGATCTTAAGTCTTTCTTAAAAGTTTATAAATTTTGGTATTGGTTCTCAGTAGCTGCAAGTCCTAATTGTAGCATGGCTGTGTTTCACTGATAATGTGTCTCTGCACATATGTGTTTGTGTGTGTTTACATATTCTGGATTCCTTTTAAATCTATAGAATATGGATACTTTTATACAAATCTACATGTTGTTTATTATTATGACCCCCATTCTAGCTGAAATACCATTTTTTTTCTAATATATCTTTTCCCCCATGTCCTGCTAAGCTTAGCTGACAGATACAACAATGTGATGGTAACCAGTAACTCTCTCTTTAAGCTAAAGTGGACATATGTGCTCAGATTGTAGGAATATAAAATCAGGAGGCTATAAATTCTGCCCTTGCTTGGTAATCAAGTCCTGTCTGATAGTGGAATTGTTGCAGTAATTGCACTGCAACATAATAAAGTTCGGAGCCAGTAGGAAATAGAAATGTGTGAGTGTATATCTGTGTATGCATCTGTGTATGCTGTATGTATCTGTGTATGCATCTGTGTATGTGTATCCCCATAAAGACTTGTTTTCTGTAGACAATTCTAGTAAATTTATCTAGTTCTGTATATTATAGTAAAGGGGTTTGATTTTCCACAAAACTGTACATGGATTTTATGTTTATAAACAGGTTTGCCATGTCAAAAATAAAAATCCACTAAAAATAGTGGAAAAGTTAATTGCTCCCAGTTCATTCTTTAAATACAGCAGAAGTAACCTGTTGTTTCACAAGGTTGGGGAGGGAGGGGGTTGTTTTGTTTTGTTTCAGAAACCTCAATAATTTTATGTGTTCTGATGAAGTTTTGCTTAGAGTTTTGCTGTTGGTTACAAACCTGAAATGCATAGTGAAATCTCAGGTTGTAAAATCACTTAGACTGGAACTTAGATCAGTGTTTGCATAGTCCCTCTGAACTTGTGAGTCTTGTATAGCTCTGATGTAGATGGAAAGTCTGAAAGGAAACACCAGGCCTGTAAGAAGTGATAGTAAACAGCAAATCTTTAAAAAAAAAAAACTGTGAGGAACCAAAAGGCCATTTTAGACAGTTGATTATTAAATTTATTACTGGATACTGCTAGCAGAAATTTCAAAAAATACTTCTCTTCCCTCTGATATTTCAGCTACCCCTTTCATTTATTCCATTCTTTTGGTCATACCACTAATACCACAAGTCCGATGAAACTAATGTTAAAGCAGCTCTAGGGCTGACTTGCATTTGTTGTTGATTTTCTTTTATGAAATTTTAAAGAAATCTATAAAAAAAAATGCTGTTTGTTATCTTTCATCTAGGAAGGGTGTGCCCTTGACTATGGTTTAATTCCTTGTTACTGTGTTTTAGTACCATGCTTTGAACATCCCATTGTACACCCCACTCAGTTTTCTATAGAAATTTCATCTGCCTATGCTTCTGTGAGATCAACAACTCATTAGCCTTCTGAATACAAGGAAGTAATATTAAAAAAAAAATATATTTTTTTAGAATCACAACTAAAATTATTATGATTTGAACTACGTTACAATTAGTTATGCTTTGGCATCACACAACTAAACCTATGTGACCTTTACCCACATTTGCATGGGGCTTTGCAATCCTTATGTGGAGTTAAAGACCTCCTCTGGTTTGTCCTTAAGCTGGGACAGTGCAATAACTGCTCTTCTGGAGAATTTCCTCCTACCCTTTATTCTCATTGATAATCATCTCTGTTTTGTCACAGGCTATCCTTTGACAATAGTGACAGGCTAGTGAGCATAAAGAGAGGGCTGTGAGAGAGCTACCAAACATGCTGGCCTACAGCAACCTCTACTGAAGGAAGTCCCAAGCATGCTGCTTGCCGGCGGTTGGAAAGGTACAACCAAGCAGAGGGATCTCTAAGTACAAGCCTCGTTCCTCTGCTCTTCCCCATGCTTCTGCCACTGGCCGCTGCTGGAGGCAGCACTCCGCTTGAGACACCTTTGGTCTCATCCAGCCTGGTTGTTCTTATGCTAAAACTTTTATGTTGGGCTTTGATTTTTCTTCTGTTTTGTGCAGATAGTTAGATTTCTAAAGGATAAAAAGACTGGAAGAAAGTTCCCTATTTCTTTTCACGCTTCTGTACTTCTCAATTTACACTGCCTAGAAGGAGGAAAGAAAATGAAGAAGAGGTGAACAAATATTATGACATCCCTGTCTTCCTGAGGGTGGTAATCCAGCCAGTCACAGTCTCAGCCTCTTATAGTTCAGTTTTCCCAGTAGTTTTAGGAGCTAAAGGAGTTCCTGCAGCCTTGTGTCTCGGATGTCAGAGCTGATAGAGAACTATGGCAAATGAGTTGGTAACTACCAATGTCATAATTTTTTCCAGGATCTTGAAAATTCTGTGTGAGTTTCCCATAAAAGACAGTTTCTCTAGAGCAAGTTAGAAGGAAAACATTTTGCAGGTTCATTAGAAGAATCTCCGTTAAAAATCTGTTTGAGGGAACTCCTTTCTGATCCTGAAAATGAAGTTGTAATGGAGCAGTCTTTTGTTAAGTTGTATTTATACTGGGAATTCTCAGAAATCCCAGCCAAGAATTATTGCAGCATTGTAGAAGGCTGAAATTCCCTGTAGCTCTATGCTTAGCACTTCCTAAGGCCCTATGACAGCATATGCTTTTCTATTGACATATTTATTCTGTGTGACTGAAATGAATGCAAACTTCACTATTTATTTGAATGAAATTAACTTATCTTTGGGTATCTTGGGCAAAGTTGGAGAACTTACTTATTATTGAGGAGAAATCTGGCAAAATACCTACGTTTATCCTTAATTTTCTTCATTTTAGCTTACTTGTATAAGCACAGTGCTCTCCTGTGAAGTTCGGATAGGAACACGCTTGAATGTTTTGCTAATGTAAGTTCCAAGATTGGATCCATTGCTATAATATATGGGTTCTTTTTAAAAATGTGAGGTTTTAACGGTTTTTCCTTTTTCAGCAGAGAAGTCCAGCACTGCAATCCACATTTTAAGAATGATCAAATGCTTTAACTCTTTGGTAGTTCCCCTTGGATATGTATTGTATTTAAAGGTTAAAGTATGCCTTGATGAAAAAGTGTTTGCCTTTAGCTGTTCATTGCTATTTTATCAATTGCTTCAGATGTGAAAAGACTTTTTATTTGGTTGAGGTTTGTTTATTTCTTACTACTAAACTTTTCTGTATTTTGCACCATATGCCACTTTGGTATTATGCATTACAGTCAGGTTTGAATTTTGGCTTCTCTTTGGAGTATTTTACAAGGAGAGAGATTTTACACACTAAAATGCTTTCCGTAGAACACAGCTGTAAAAAAAAAAAAAAAAGGTGAAGTAACTCAGTCTATACTTTATTTCTCTTGAAACGTATTCTTTTTAAAGAGCGTTTATGTAATTTTACATAATTCTTTTGGCAGGAATGTTTATTGCCCAGATGGGTGAAATTATTAATGTACCTCTCAAGCTGCATTTTCAAAGATCAGTAATATATATATAAACCTCTTTGAGAGTCCTTGATATGTACTATTTTTATTGGAGACCCTCGTTCCACTTCAGTAAAAGGATGACACAAGATGTTTACTTAAAAAAGAGTCTTTGACATCCTCCTGAGAATGTTTTGATAGAATGGCATACATTTGGTTACAATTAGTAAGGCAAACAATTTGCCATTGTTATCTCACTGTGTTTGTCTAGAGCCTGTAAGGAGCTTTCAAAAAATATCCATCTCCATGTTTCAGTTAATTGATTGCATGTTCAGTAGGATTATTCTGTTTTATAAAACTCCCTGTCCTTTTAGTTTTATCAGAGAGATTTTACACTAAGGCATGTGGTAGAAAGCAAAAGGGAAATAATTGGCACGGCTAAGCATAAGGAGATATTGTAGTTGTATCAAGGCTAATATTCCTGTGTGTGGGAAAAAATACCAATGTGTTCCTGCTACTTCTGGGTGCAAGATGTTATACCCGAGGGCTGAAAGTAATAGTTGCTGGTGTGAAAGTATTCACCAATATCAAGTGCAGATGAATGCTTTCGGAGCCAGTTGAAAGCTGAGTTAATCGTATTTTAGCTTAATATTTGAACTTGTACTCTGTCTGGTATAATAAATGATGGGTGACTTAATTTTATTCAACCTTTACTAGCAGTGTGATTGAAGGACTCAAATCCTTATCTAACACCTTTGCTGTGTTGTGATTTGTTTGCTTATTTGCCATTTTATATGTAATCTAGAATTTCACTTTTCCTTTTGTATGTTATCTGAAATACAACTTTCTGTTGAATATTTTACTTTCTAAACAGAGATTGAAGAGTCTCAGCTAAGATCATTATCTGTCTTTTTAGGTAGCAGGCATATCTTAGTAAGCACATCCCATACTGCTTACAATTGTTTGGTGGTTACATGATTAATCTGGCTGTAATATGAATTAGTGTCTATGTCACAGAAATTCCCCATACAATTATCACCCCTTGAAATCGCTGCAGTGCCAGGTTTAGGCCTGATAGCAAGACCTGGTCGTTCTGTGCCTCCTTTAATAATCCTTTTTTGTTTACACTCTTATTGGAGAAACCACTGATCACAATTCCTGTAACGGTAGGTGCACGCTGGCAGCAGAGAAATGCAGAGCTTGTGGTACTATTCCGCTTAATAAACCTGTGTCCTTGAAGTCTCCTGCATCCCTTCCCTGTCAGACTGGTAAAGTCATGCTGCTTTTATGAATTCTTGGTGGGAGTGGTCAATACTGAATTGAATAATTCCCTTTTGAATTATATCTTTAACAAAACAATCCTTGAAAAGGCCTGCTAGGTTTCGGATGGGTGCACAGAAAGAAAAGGGTAAGAAAGAAATTCCTCCTCCAATGCATGGCTGGAGAAGAGACAGTACTTGAAGAATTCTCCGCGGTTGCCGCCTCTGCTCCCTCGGCAGGGTGGGAAAGGACAGACTTGCACAGAGTTGTCCTCTGTTGCTGTCCTGCCCCACGCTGCCCTCCAAGCAGCATTGCAGGAGGAGGTCAGTGTCGTGCGTCTCTGCGCCACTGGCACACAACTTGCACCTTGGCCAACTGTACACCAACACTTCTGTGCAACAAAATCACACTGCCTGGTGCCTCCAAAATTGGAATCGAGAGTTTGGGCCCCTCAGTGCATGTCAGCAGTGAATTCACTCTTTTTCATTTCCTTGCCATCAGAGCTAAGTTATGTCAGTTCATGTTCTGTAGAGCAGTTTGAATTCAATTTGGCTGGTGATTAAGTTACTTTGTTCGAGTGAATTGGATGCTGGTAGGAATGTTTGTTCAAAGGGTTAACTTAACCTTCCCCAAGGTTGTAACGGACACTGGAAGATCAAAAGCTCCTCCAAACTCTCAGAGAAAAAAAAAAGAATTGCTTGCTTTTACACTTTTCAGTCAATGTCTTCCCTCTGGAAAGAAAGTCTGTGTTTAACATACTTAAACTCACGGTACAAACGATTCATTTTGTCTCTAATCGTAAACATAATTTGTCTGGTGTTTCAGTTCTTTAGATTTATGCAGTAGCCATGTTTGTCAAAGTATTTGGCACCAGTGACATCATCTTTGTTGAAATTCCCGACAGCGTGATGAGTCCCAGATGTTAACGCACACCAAAAGTTGAGAAAGAATAAAAAACAAAGATCAACTGTAACAGCTATGGAGGTAATAAAAAGTGATTCTGTTTTCTTCTAGTATTCAAAGATAATTATTTGTATTTGTTTGAGGTTTGTTTTGCATAAATGATCAATCAGGGACTGTGCTGAATACTCTGCATGTGCAATATAAGGGGAGACTGAGATGTGAATTTGGATGAGCGCTGAATAAAGCATGATTTGACTTCATGATTGCACTATTTCCTTTGTGTTTTTTCCAATCTTTTACACTTTGCATGTGTAGATCACAATATATGCAGAATATGTGTACTGAGAACCAAATGTGCCTCTTTCTGAACTGCCAGGATTTAATGTGTCATTTGGATAATGGTCATGCATGGTTATGTCAGCACATCATGTTTTCTAATGTACTGTAACATGACATGCCAACGTAACCAAGAGTAGCACCATTTCCTAGTGACATGTCATGTCTGTGAAATGTAAAAAGGATGTGACTTGCTGAGAATCAGGCTTGAAAATGTTTTTTTAAATTTTAAAATAAAATCACGCTGTGCGCAGTTTGTCCATTTCCAAAAGTAGTTTTCATAAAAGTGTGGTTTAGGTGTTTTAAGGGAAAAAATCATAAAGGTACCCAGGCATGGTTTCATATTAACTGCATATCTACCGAAGTGTTTCATGTTGCCTACATATGGTAAAGAAAGCATTAACAAATAATGTATCCATTCATCTAGAGCATCTTCAGCACCACATAAGGTTACCTGACTAATATTTTCATGGAAACTCGGGGAGAGGTACCCCTTTACTTTCATACCAACAACAAATACTTTCTTTAGGTCATTCTGTTGTCTAAATAGTGTTCACTGTCACAAAGAATTCCCATATCCACAGTTAAAAAATTGACTTGGAAAATGCATACCTAGTTGTCAAATTTGTTTCCTTAATTTACTGCAGTAGTTCTCCAGGCTTTATAGGCATAAGACAAATTGTATTAAAGCCATGGGGAGAAAAAGGAAATTTAGACTTCTCATATTGGAGTATTGTTTCCTATAAAGATGAATAATCAGTTGGATGTATAATGCATATGTCACTGTCTTCTCTTGAAAGACTTCACATCAGAGAAAAATATAGAAATGCATAAAAATATAACCTTGTTTCAGTTCTTCTTAGTAGATTATTCTTCATCTGTCTATTTGGAGTGAAAATTTTGAAAGTACCTGGCATTAGTCTCAATACATGTTTTCTAAAACCTGAAAGTAGAAGTAGTGATGAGGTCTGTGGTGTTGGTTGGTGGTGCAATTTTCACTGTGCTGCTCGGTTTTGAGCTGGCCAGATGACATTGACATTGCTGAGTACATGGGATTTATTTTGAAATTATTTGGATTTCTCTTACCTTTTCTTTCAGGCTGCATGGTAATTTGGGAATAAACATTAAAAAACAGATGAACTTATATTGTTCTTTCTTTTTATAGGACTGTACTCAGTTTACATTCTGATGTTGGATACATGAAGAATATGGGTTTTTGTCAAGGGCTTCTAAAGCTGTTAAATCTTACAGGTGAGTCTTTCAGATACCCTTACTAAAACCAACATGTCTACAGGATTTTACTAGATCTCATTTTCAAAAGCACTTATGTTATTTAGGGGTCTAATTCACAGTTGTGAAAGCAGCTTCGATGCTTAATATATTAGATCTCACTGACCTTCAAAGGGACATCTAAGTATTTATGGTCAGATACTGAATGTACGAGGAGCCTAGTAGAATTTTTTTATAGCGTTTCATTACCTCAATCCCTTTGAAATCACTTTAAGCATTTTCCTTCAATTTAAAAAATGGGGCATGGATTTCTAAATCGTATGTGTACTTATGAAAATATTACCTGTAATTTATTTAAACCTTGTGAATACCCCAGGAAAAAGGTGTGTTGTGGATGTAGTGCTTTAGTAGAAAATGTGTTCTGTGAATTTTGGGACAAATCCTATTTTTTGTCACTAATGTGTCATTTTGGTCATTACTTGCTGAGCTGTATCATTAGAAATCTGGGTCACATAGGCCATGCTTAAATTACATATCAGATGACCCAACTGTTTAAGGCAAGCTGGTGTAATTCAGCATCACTTTAAGCAATTTATGCCACTGAAGATCAACACCCTCAAAGTCCTGCATCTTCCTGAGTGGAATTACTTCACCTTCTCAAGTCTTTTCTTACATCTTCTCATATTAGTCAGGACCCCCTACCTTCCCATCCCTGGCTTATCTGACTGGCTTGTGGTACTGATGCAATTACTGTCTCCATATACACTCTATTATTAGTCTTAAAAACATAAAAATTTCACCTGAAACACAAACATACCTTACATATGTTATAGATAGTGTGTGGAAATACCAATGGAGAAAATCTCAGAGGGAAAAAGAAAAAGAGAGATCTTTGCTGAAGGGTGAGCAAAATGTACCCGTTTGTTGCATACAGTTATGATAATACAGTATCCTATCATGTAATAAAATATCACACAACATACTATATCTTTTGTATGCTTAGTGTCAGTTTTATTTGCTGAACAATTAATAGGTGTGCAAATAGAATAGTTAGCTTTGCCAGTTTTGCTTTTCTTTTTTTTTTTTTTTTATTCTTCCATGCATTTTCCAGCTGACATTCCCTTTCCTTTCCCTTCTTATGACCAGAAAACTGTGCTGCTGCACGCTGACAAATGTGTACTAAGGTATTTAAAAGTAATGTTCAGAGCTATTGATTACAAACCCCGTGACTTCTTGCAGGGCCACTATATTTGTGCCAAACTGTGTTATCAGACTCTCCGCTAGCACTGCTTTAGTACAACGGCTTTTCATTGGTTCTGTTTAAAATACATGGAAAAACATTTGCCAGAAGCCCTGAATGTGATGTTGAACACAGACTTTGCAGCTGTCTCTGTAATTCCTATAAAGGTGAAAAAGCAATGACTTAATGCTCTGTACCACCCAACTCTGAATTTTTTTGTCTAAGGTCACCTTATATTTGTAGATCTTGGAAAATTATCATGAATATTTATGAAGGCATCAAAAAATCAAGCAGCTGCAAATTGTTTACAACATTTTTAAGAATAAGAAACCAGCTTCTGCTATAAATCAAATTCATCTGTTAGAACTGGATGAAAATTGAAAGCTCTTTGGTTCCAACCTGAAATTATGTACCTGAAAGTTGAAAAATCGTCAGTAGCACAATTTTAAAACACTAATGTGGGCTGTATAGATAAAAGGTAAAGCCTGAACAAAAGTATCAGATTAATCATTCTAAAGATTGCACATGAAAGTACTTTAATGAAATATTCATTTGAAAGAGATGCCATAAAACTTTGTGGAAACTTCCAAAATGTAGAATCACAGTCTGCCTAAAATTTTATCTGCTTGTGCTTTTTTCATGCTTTTAGAAAAATAAATTCTTCCATAACACAGCAGCTCAGATGTGCATATTTGAAAAAGTGCACATTAAAAATGTGCACAATATTGGCTTCAAATATTTGTTGGATTTTTCTTCTACAGAACCATGATTTACAATCTGCCACTAATTTAATAGCTAGCTGGAGAAATACATCAAGAGAAATAGCACTATCTTTGTTTAGGCAGAAGCAATCAATTCTAAATCTTGGCACTACTGGTAAGTTGGTATTTAGATTGCATTTATCGTATGAAAACATCAAAACATTTGGTTTTGTTCAAACCAGAGGAATAATGTGTGTACTTTAGCTGAGACACACTACTTGCCTAAAAATGAATGTCTTGCATGAAAGGGAAAATTGTTCATCTCTTTGGACTATGATTTCCAAACTTTTTCTTGCCAAGTACTGCCATCAGCAGCAGTGGTGACAGCAGCTTCAGCCTGCAGCTCTGTACAGGCTCACGTGTCACGGTGCAGACATTTGCGTACCACTCGTGGTATGTGGATTGCAACTTGGGAATGCCTGTATTGAAGCTCTTAATCCATTTAAATACAACTGTGCTAATAAATAAAGGAACTTATTTAGAGACTACAGTTTTATTTTACCTTTCTTTAGGAGGTTTCATGTTTTCTGTATTTGGTTTCTCCAGCTCTTCCTACCAGTTAAATGCTACTCGTGCTGTCCCTTGTTTTTTCACTGAAATACTTTTGACTCGGGAAGCATGTGGGATCTCAGGGTCTCCCTGTTTCATGTTTTAAAGATAACTCAAAGACCTCTGTGGTCAGAGGTACCCCTCCACTTTGCAAGAGGATCTTTGTCAACTGCCATATAGCTCACGCCGTTCATTAAGCTGAACAATAAACTCTGTTTCTTTTTCTGCTGCCCAGTGTTACAGACTGTCACAGACTATCAGCATTGCATTACAATTCAGTAAAGCTCCTACAACCAGCATGCAAGACTTCATCAGAAGGCAAAACGCTAGTCTGAGAGGATAATAACTATGAGACATTCTTTTAATAAGGACCATTTTTAAATGTTAAGAATGACTTGTTTTAATTGAAGGAGAGGAAAGGAACTCCTACCAAGAGTCAAAGAGATCCCCCAGAGCTCTCCGAAGTCTTCAAATTGTCTTGTATGGAAATGCTTGAGAATCAGAAATGAACAGAGGTTATGAAAAATTTCCAACCGTCTTACTGTAAAGTTCATCTGACGAGCTTATTCTCTTCTGCAGTTAAAAATTTGGCTTTAGCTTAAAATAAGGTATCTGACCATCCTAGTTACTGAAGGCGAATCATGAGACTTGTTTTGTAGACCCAACTTTTGCTGAGTTTGTGTAAGCAGGGATGCAGAACAATTACCATTCAAACCATTCTTTTCAATCTACTACACAATATCCACCTGTTCTGTCAGACAGCAGGAATGTATGCCACAAATACAGACTACTGCCGTGACAGCAGCAGGTGTATGGCAGCAACAACTAATCAAATCAGCCGAATCGGAGGTGTGAATCACGTTGCACTTCTGTGCAATGAGAATGAGCAGAAAGGAGAGAGCTAAATGGTTGTGAAGTTCTGTTTTGTTTTGTTTTATTTTTAAGAACTTCCCTTAAATTATAGGCAGTACAACTGGTAAGTACAAGAAAAAGTAATGAGGAATTGAAAGGAAAATGACATTTCATCCTTGCTGCAAAGGACAGGCAGAGTGAGATAGGTATAGGAGACACCCATTGTAATCACTCTGAAAAAGCAAAGCATGGGTTTTGATTTTCCTAAAGAAGCAAATGCAAAAGAACTCTTGTCTGTACCATATGACTCATGATGCTTCTTTACTAGGCTTAAAGAGAATTGAACTTGAGTAATAGCACCATTAGAGCTCTTTACCAGGAGCTAGTTCCTGTGGTTTCACTGGGTCCAGCTGCTGATGACTCACAGAGGAAGTGGCAGAGATTAGGTACACAGGGAAAAAATCAGAACAGCTCAGAAATAAAGCAAATCAACCAAGCATTACCTTTTGTGCACAACAGAACAATGGCTTAACAACTGAGGTTCAAAATGATCCGTCTTATTCCCCTCATTTGTGCTATTCCTGTTGGAAAGACCACCAGGAAACATGTGAACCACTGTGGAATACACACTGTAATCCATGGAACATCTCAATTAATATTCCCTCTTGACTACAGCTAGAACAATACATAGCATCAAGCAGTTTAATCTCCGGCAATAATGCCTTTTGTAAGATCAAGAGGTCTTTCCCTTGAATTAAGGTTTAAGCGAGGATTTTGAAAATTAGTTAGGTATTCTGCATAATGTATAGTGGTGGCTAGAGGTTCCATAAGTAGTAGCTAGGTAAAATGCATAGACACAGGCTGGTTGTCATTAGTAATGTTGTTATTAGTAATTTCTCCTTTGCAAATTGACATTGGGTTCCCTTTAGAAGAGAGTTAATCCTCCAACAGGCTTTGTTACAAGCAAAGATATCCAAGCTTGTATAAAATTTAAAACACTGCCTCTAATATTCAGTTTTGTGCTACAAAGAAAATATGTCCCCAGCAGCAAAAAGATAAAATATCTAACTTAAAAGGGAAGATATGGGGGAAAACATTCTGGATCTTGTTTAAATTACTAATGTACAGTAGTAGCGCTGCTGTTGGCTCACATCACTACAGTCTCAGACACATAGCTCAGGGGATGTTTTCTTCATGGAAAATGCAAACACTTTAGGCTCTAAACTCCTTGGGGAGGAGTCCTATCTGAGTTGCGATAGATTGATAAAGTAGCTTATTACAAAAACATAAGATTATTTTGACTAGATTATATAATTTCTTTAAAAAATATTTGAAAAGGATGATGTACTAGGAGTGCCCTAGGAAAAAAATTATTGCAAATTTTGCTAGGTCAGCAATTTATCCTTGTTTTTAAAAATAAATTGGAATAGACAATTTAACCTACCTTCCACTTTCTATTTCCCATAAGAATTTCAGAGGTAAGATCAGTCAGTGATTATACACAGAGATGCATTTTACAAACATTTGCTTTAGTGATTAATGTAAAACGATTCACAACCATCTCTTTAGAATATTAAGTAATGCACTTTACTTCGCGTGTTTACCATCAGCTGGCATTTCAAACCCCACAAGGTGACTGTGTGACACTGGTACATGGTCTCTGCAACACAGACTGCCCGCACCACCCTCAGTTTCAATTGTGCTTCAGCTTAAGCAATAAGCACTTCAAAAAATATTGCCAATAAGAAAGGTGTTTCTGCTGGTGTTTTCCTATATGGAAAATCAAACATGAATTCAGTTCATGGCCTCTGTGCTCCCCAAATGCCACGGCTGCATTATCTGCAGTAAGCAATAAAGGCTCTATTTAAGATAATAAAGATTGCGCTGTGCGTTTGTGATAGCCAGCGAGGGACTCGGGTGCAGTGCGGCAGTCTGCAGTGCTGTGGGTGGCCAGGGTGTGCACAGGGTGCTGTCGCGGCTGTCCCGGGCAGTGACCTGGGGCACCTTGGGCTTTGGGGAGAGCTGCACCAGCTGTCTTGAAAGGCATGAAATTCCTCTTCCCTGCATGTAGCCGCATGGCCTTCATGCACTCAGAAGCACACGGATGGAGCAGGTCAGTTCATTTACTTTCCTCTGTTAACAGTCAGTTATTTTATGTTTAAATATTTTCATTCACCTCATCCACGTTGACTCTTTGGCACATGTGGGAAGATGAAAGGGATGAAACCTTATTCCTAGCAATGCCATAAATATGGATTCTGGAGGAAAAAAAAGGTGAAATGGAGTTAATACACATTAGAAATTGTTTATTTGATACTGTTATACTATCCCTTTAAGATATGCTAATATGAACAGGCTGTCAATACAACATCACTTAGTTGGTTTTCATCTGGACCTTAGAGCACAACAAAATTATTAGTACATAAATCTCTACTAATTTACTCTAGATTATGATTCTTTCATCAACATGCACATATAAATTATACCATTAATCATAATGATTTCTTTCAGTATTCATGTGGATGTAATATGTAATTTCTTGGGAATCCCACTGTAATTTAGCATGAATTAATGTCCACTTATTGGAAAGCACTACCTACATTGATATTTCTAGGGGAAAAAAACCAACAACCGTGATGCATCTTAAACTACAGCCTAAATGACCAGGGTGCTGGTAAACAACCGCCAAAGGAGCGTCACTGCAGGTAAAGGAAAGTTATCTTAAAGGCAGTTTGTTTCAAAGCTCATTAGGCCAGATGGCAGCCTGTCTTCTAGGAGCACGTAAAGCACGTGTGAGGGAATGGGGGGACTTTTCTCTCCTTCACCCTGCTCTGGGGAAGAACGGTGTGAATACGTGGAGAGCCGAAGCAGAGGGGCATCGCTAGACGCTGGAGAAGGCAGTGCAAAGCCATCTGCTGCATTTTTTTTGACAGAGCAGGAGCAATAACAGCTACATCGGTCTTAATGGGTAACACCTTCTAATTGGCCTCAACAATACATTTTGGTGAGAGAAGCAGCACTATTCATCCACTTTTCTGCAGACCGTATTTTAGCAATGGATTACACACTTGGAGGTGGCTGGTTCATAGATTGAGCAGGTCGAGGACCCATGGATGGGCTGCCTTGGCCTCAGTTTCCCCCACCTAAGAAATGCAGCTGCCTCCTTCAGAAGTGCTGTGCCCTTTCTGGAGGTGAAGTAGGATATTACTTAATCTAGCTATCAAATATATAAATGGAACATACATATATACATATGCATGCTTCATAAGTGAGACAGTGAGGGGGAAAAAAAGGAACTTCTGACTATAACGAAAGATTCATTAGGAAAAATGAACTAATCAGTGCTCTCCAAGGAGAAATTCATTCTGTTTAGGAGGCCGTACCCTCTGCTGCTGCACATACTTAATATAATTTATATTATTATTTAAATCACTGCGTAAATTTTAGATACTTTTAAAAATCAAGTTAATGGACCATACTTTACTGCTTAGCATCATTTATATCAAGAATTAGTGGCTGTGGAGATAATATATGTGAATACAGAGGAGAAAACACAAACAAGCAAATATCATAAAACTCTTCTGTAGCACAGGCTTAAAATACAACTGCAGAAATGAGCCCTTGGAAGAGTTGTATGTTGCATAGTACAGGCTTTCCCTTAAGCTGTGTGCACCCCTGTGTTTAAATACAAGGTATTCTTGAAATCACTTACCGCCACATAGGGGGCCCATCCTTGCACCAACCTGTCATGGCAGGATATTTATTCCACTGGGAAATGTCTCCCTCTCCTCACTTTGGATACAAAGGAAGGCAAGAATACAGCACGGCTTTCCCATAGCCATAAGAGGAAGCGGAGGCAGCAAATTAAGGAATTCTTGGGGAGAACACGAGCACCTATAAAGGCTGCTTAGGAGCTGAAGAAAGGGGCTGAGATGCTTTAAACAGACACAGCCTAGAAACAAAGAGGGAAGAAAATAAAGAAAGATAATAAAAACCTGAAAGAGTGAGAAGATTCTGGCAGCTGAGATAAATCCAGGGCCTTCTGCTGTGGACTCATTAAAGGACAGAATATATTCCCTAAAAATGTCTTACCTGTACCAGGCAATAAAACAGCTGTGCATCGTTGCTTCCATCAGGTTAGCTGCGCTGTATTTCATTCCTTCTGCAAAAAAAGAGAAATTTTGACAAGGAGCCCAGTTTCTGAAGCTTTGACACAAAGTCTTTCACAGTCCCAGATTCCTGTCAACGTCACGCTGAAGCTCATGCCACCGAAGCGATCGTGCTGCCACGGGAGAGTGGTACAGAGACGGGACGGCCAAGAGAGTCGCAGCAGCCACAGGGGAGGAGAGAGACGGATCCTGGGAGGTGGGCAGAGCGTGTGGCAGCAAGCACGAGTGGGACGTGGACAGTGCAAAGGGCTGGTGGCAGCACTTCTTATTTAACTGCGCTTCTCTAACTTATCTTATGATGCTCCTGAATAACAGAAATTTAGGTAAAGACAGAGTGATATAGCCCTCAGAGTGGGAAAAAAATGACCCATAACTGAGTCTGGGAGGTGTGAGAGGGGAAATCTGGAAGGGGAAGGACAAAGCAGGGACGGTACCCCTTGTCTCACTGGAGACAAGGGGCATGTCACTTATCCCATCACTGAGGAGTCAGTCTCTGTGGGGAGGATAGAAGGTTTATTCAGATTTGAGCATTACTTTCTGATTAATTAATTTTGTACAATTTCTTGAAACACGGTCTTCTGATGGAAAAACGGTTTGGAGCTGAGAATGCTTTGCTTCTGTATCTCATGACTCAGGCCTAAATTCATCCACGTTTCATATTCCCTCATTTGCAGTCTGCTTTCTTTCTGCCTGACTTGTAAACTTTCTACTCAGTAAAAGTTGTGAGGTTTTTCCATCTAGTAA
Source organism: Ciconia boyciana (assembly GCF_034638445.1). Classification (NCBI taxonomy): domain Eukaryota; kingdom Metazoa; phylum Chordata; class Aves; order Ciconiiformes; family Ciconiidae; genus Ciconia; species Ciconia boyciana. Next base: position 52,005,314 of record NC_132940.1, on the reverse strand, counting down.
ATGAAGCTCCAGGTGTAGTAAATGAAGCTCCAGGTGTAAATGAAGCTCCTTTGCTGCTGCCACAGTGCAAAGATGGATAAAAAAATAAGCTTTTTATTAACAGAGACAAACTTGGGCCTCTGGCATCTTACAGCAAGCCCTGACAAAGTAGCTGTAGTCAAAGTCTAATTTTAAACACAGAGAGCAAAATTCATAGACCACATATCACCACCTCCTCTTTACACTGGCTAAACTTACGTTCTGCCAAGGGGACAGTCAGAAGAACTGTTTTACCTGTGTCCTGATTTACTCCTACTTAAGGTTTGTTTCTTTGGGAAATGCAAGTCATGTTTTATAAAGCTGTGTTTTACCTTGAAGTTTGGAACCCACAAAGTCACTCATTTCCTGAATGTGATGTTGGATAAAATTATTTTTCTTTCAAAGAACCTTAAAAATTCCATTTTGATCGGCTCATTTCAGGTAACAGTAATTGTCTAAATGATTACTGTACCTAAATTATTAGTTGCTGCCCAAATGACTGCCTGCATCGCTGGGTCACCTGGCAATTTTGTGTGAGCATTTTTATTGCCTGTACATAAATAATTTTCTTTCCTGATAAATTCACAAGATGCTGCCTCAGACTCTCCCTATCTATCGTCTGTGTATTATTCGGGGTCTGAAGCTAAGTGGGTAGATTGCTCACAGCAACGCTTTTCATCCATGTCCTTTAGTTTCGGATGCAGCGTGCACCTCCAGCTGTCCAGGAGCACCTCCATTACCCAGCCTTGTGGTAGAGCAAATAGCATTCTGGCCTCAGTCTTCAAGCAGTAGATTAGTGACAGCAGTAGGCAGACAACTTTTGTCCCCAGGGAATATTAGAAATCTAGCGCTAGAAATAGATGGATTAACTGAAATGCAACCCAACCTCTGATCTACATTATTGCCTCTCTTCTTTATCTCACAAGGGAAGCAGAGATAAAGAGTGATAGACACTGATAATGATGGAAGTCCGTGATAATACACCGAAGTGATAAACTTCTTTGTGGCCCTCATTGTGCCCAGTTGTCTTCAGCTGGTTATGAGCTCTAGCCTCAAGCTATTTACACCATGATCAGGCTAGTAATTAGCAAAATGTTTAATATAATATAGAAGCAATTAGGAGGTGATAACATGCAATTAAGATGTGTTTTCAGATTAAAGATTTTATAGTGCTCTCTTTCTTGAAAAGATAAAGTGCCTATCTCAAAATGTCAAACTGCAGTGATTTAATCTGAGTTATTTTCAATTAATATGCATGTATTCTTGCGATGTGTTCACCGTTGTTATTGACATTGATAAATTAAGCTCATCCCAGCAGAATTTATCCTTGAGTCGCTCTATATTTCCTGAATGTCAGTTCTTTATTTGTATTTTTTTTATGCCTACAAGCTGTGCACGATCTAACTCTAAGTCCCTTGATTCATCCTTGGGATTACAGTAATGTGTCAGTCTGAGTGGAACAATAATCTGAAAGGGCATTGTTATAAATAGTGTGTTAGAATATAATTGTTTGTCATGTCGTTTCTCCCCTTTAAATCCCTCTGAGTCCTGTTTAAGTAATTTAGACAGCTAGAATGACAAGAGTCTTGAGACTTCACTTATAGAGTTGTCCAACCAGTCTTCAGCCTACCCTGTCTTTTGAGACTGTCTCATCTGCAAAGTAGGAAGTGCAAACAACAGATGAGTTCCGACTACACCGCGGATTTGTTATGAGATTTTGCTCAGGCCATTTATAGAACAATGTAAATGCTACTGATACTAATTTTGCCCTGGCTAGTCAATAAAGGTGCTTAGATAACAGACATTAGGGCGTTTCCTATCATCATTAAAGAAGTTAGAATCCTAAAGCATTGCAATTAGGATACTGCAGTTCAATGACTGCAGTATTTTTTTATTAGATTTTTTTTGATAACTTTAATAATAATAATAATAACTGAGGCAGGACAGACAGACAATTTTTTTCTTCTTCTTTTAATGGAGCCAGCTTTTTAGTAAAAGTAGTAAAACACTTCCAAGGAAAAAATTGCTAGAAATTAGAGTGTCCTATTAGATCACCCATTCGAGTTCCTGGATCACGCAGGATTATTCCTTGTAACACATTTTTCTCCTCTTTGGTCCTCTCTAGGTTTTTTATACATGCAATGAGGCATCCAAACATCAGAGGATTTGCATCCAGCACGTATCAGAAAGGTTTTCCTGAATTTCACAATTATTTCCTTTCCTGTTTCTGCTAAGTATTTTCCCCATGGCTAGTGCTAACAGTTTTCAAATATTTGTGTTTAGGTCTCTCCTCTTGCTCTTTTTTCTACCCACTTAGGGTCTGCTTTATGATATTTTGTTCATATGTGATTGCAAAAAGGCAAGTTAGCTGACAGTCATTGCTAAGCAAGGCAATTTGTATTTGGCTTTGTGTCATCCAGCTGTGATTAAACTCTTTGGAGACCATGGATTTAGTAAAGTAAGATGATATAACTCATCACAGCTTATGCTGACTGGCCAGTCACTGTTATCATTTAGTCAGCTAACCCAGTTCTTCACAGGACTGCTTGAACACATTGAAATGTTGCCATTTGACAATCCCTGGGTCACTGTTGGTCAAGCCACGCATATTTGATTCTCACCTATAAATAAATGCCTGTCATATTTTTCATTAATTGTGCAGGCCAACTTCCAGCCTCTCAGTGTCTCTCAGGTAAATAATTCAGACATAGAACAAAGTGCAGCTCTTAAATATTATCTGTGAATACCTCACTGTCCTGTCATTTGACTTTTGCTTCACAGACAATTTGAAAGACAAGCAAAGAACAAACAACACAATTAAAGGAAGTTGCCAAAAGCTGTGAAAGTGTCAGCTGGCACCACTGTTCATTACACAGATGAAGTTGTTGACTTTTACATGTATAAATGATCTGAGAAAAACTATGCAAAGGCTTGAAAAGAAGACTTTCTTTTGGCAAAAGGGAAAAGGGGAAAAAAAAAGTATTAAGAAGCTCTGCTGAAATTTATTGGTGAGTAGGTAAATATATCACTGTCTCTGAGCCAACAAGAAATCCTACTCTAGGAGTGAGATTAACTTTACTCAGCTGATTCAACCCATCAGTACCGAGGTCAGATGGAAAGCAGTGACAATGTAACTGGCAAGTCCTAATAGCCCGGTTTGTCTTGGATCAGTACCAGAGGTATGACCAGTTATGTCCTGTCTACGCAGAAAGTCTTGAAACGGAGAGAATTATGGTATTTCCTTCTCCTGGTCGATGAGGTAATTCTGTGAGAGTAGCTTTGCTCCGTGGACCATGGCTGCGTACAGGACTTGCTGGATGCACCATCCAGAAGGGATGGCAGCAGTGGGTGTGAGGTGGAGTCTGCAAGGTGGGGAGCAGGCGTGCAGGAAGCACACAGCCTGGGTGCTTCAGCCAGCCTCGTGGTGCAGCGGGTCATCTGGACGGCAACATGTGAGATTTTGGGGGGATTCCTTGTATGTTGGTAAAGCAATGCATGGAAGTCAGTGGAGCAGTCAATGCTGCTTTTGCAAAGATCACCCCATTGCTGATCCTGAAGCTCAGGCAAACCTCTGATTGTCTGTTTCCCTCCTGAACAAGTAGTGCAGTAGTCCAGAGGTATTAACAGAGGGAGGTAGTAACTAAGGTTGGAAAAATGCAGGATAGGAATTAAAAAAATCTTAAAGTTGACAGTGTAAGACTAAGACATAAACAAACATAGCAGTAACACAAATGTGTTAACGCCATTGGGATATTAACCGAGAGGGGTATTTCTATGCTGGAGTTGCCTCTAGCTACAATTATAAGACCATTTGTACAGTATATTTTTGTTTAATATTTTTCTTTACAGGCACTCCATCAATGTCACATACAGAGCTTACTGAATTATGCCACTCACATATTTAATAACAAATAATCCTTCCAGAAACTATTATGGATTTAAGTGTGATTATAGTAAGGATATCCAATAGCTACTTTAACTTATACAAATATGCATTTTGCAAAGCTGCAGACTTAATTATACTGTAGCCTAGATATGTATCAGTTTTAGTTGTGCTTCTAACAAGTTCTTTTACTTTTGACCAAAAATGATGTGCATTACAAAATTTTCTGAAATAGTGTTTGCGATTATTATATTATTCCCTCACAGATGAGAAATGTGGCATTTAAAATAATGTTACAGAGTGTGCCAAAGTGAGTTTCAGTTGCTGCTTCTCTGGGTTAATTTCTACATTAGTGAAATCAGAATGAGGCCCCATATTTAATGCAAATGGTCTTTCCTATGTGACATAACAGGAAAATGAAAAAATTTCACTTGATAAACAGTGCTGGCTGGTAAAAGAAAAAGTAGTGTTCTTTTTTCTTGTGTTTGTTTCTCTGTTTCCACATTTATGTAATGCACATTTAAGAAAAGAGGAAAACAGATTTTTGCAGAGCTACCTTTGAACCTTAGAGTTGCTTTACAACACTTATTGCATTACTAACAAGCCACAGGTGTACACTACAGGAGCGGGTGAAAATGTAATTGAGGGGTATGATGACAGTTAATTGTCCATAATGTATTTATCCCAAGCTGCACTTATGCATCTGTTATATATTTAGGTATTTGTTACTAGTAGCTTTGGTGATACTTAAGCAGAGGGGCATCTATATCTAAAAGACAATAAAAAAGGAAAATGCTATCAAGGGGCTCTAAAGTGGCAAGACAAAGAAACTTCGTCTCTTTTTCACTGTCTCTGAAATGAATAGGTCTATTTATTTCAATGGGATTTTTTTTTCCACATACGCCATACTAAGGTTTGAGCACAAAACACTTGACTCTTGTTTCTGGGTGTACTACAGGACTGAATTACTTGATTACCTGCAGGCATTTTAGTAGTGATGTATTTTGATATTTGCCTTTCTAATATAGTTTCTTCTCTGTTTCAGCTTATTGTTGTTATAAAACAGCTTTGCACAATAGATTAAAGTAGTGTCTATTCACCCATTGACACATAGAGGATTTATGTGTGGGAGTAACCCACAAACTTCCCCTCCTCTTTACTGCCTCCCTCCATGCATGCCTTGAGAATAGATGTGATAATTAGTCATCTACTTTTATCTATATTTGTATGCCATCCAGACATTTAAGATGAGAACAACAAGTCGCTGTATTGAAGCGGTGTCCTGAATTCAAAATGCAGTGATACAGCTCGGATGATGTTGGGCAATTATCCATTTTCTGGGCCTGCTTCTGCTCCCTCTGAAGTCAACAGCAAAACTCCTGCAAGGGTCAGCAGTGAGGGGAAGCGAGCCTCAAAAAATGAGGTTATTCTTTTTGAGATTGCTCAGCAGGAGTCAAGTACTGAAACCAAGCTGCATATCTTTAAAATCCAGTGTAGATTAGATTAATAACACCACCATTTTAGGGCAGTGGTTAGTATCAGGCAGACACTCAGTGAATAGCTCATGCTTTCCAAAGGTTATGATGTAAATGGACAAGCTGTATGAGGGGAAGGCATATCAGGCAGCGGCAGAGCCAAGATCCTAACCCAGTTGTGCAGTGCATTATGCTCCTTGGAAAGTTAACTCTGTAATCAGAGTTCATCTTCCTTGCCGTGGAGCTGGCCCTGCATTCGGATTTGCTTGCACAGACTCCCATCAAGTTTAACGGGATTTTGTAGGGGGGGACAGTAGCCCAACTACATATAAGATCGGGGCCTGTATAACCACATTATCTTAAAAGACCAGAACTCAGTTCATATCAGAAGCTGTTTGCTCATTTGAAATTGGCTAAACATTAGCATCTTAGAAATATTATCTGAAGTTGCTGAACACTGATATTAACCTGCTGCATGCTTGGAGTGCTCTGATAAAAATGCAGTTGCTGTGGTAATTGTTATATTATGTTCAGAAAAGTGCCAAGAATATAATTGCCTGCAAAATGACTGTGCAGTTCAGCTTTAATCTACATGGCAAAACTGTTTACTAAAATTAAAAAAAAAAATCCAAGTCTTTGCATAAACAAATATATTCAGAAGTAGACTCTTTATTAAACTTTTAACACCAAAATTATGTTTGTAGTTTATTAACCAGACGCTATTTGTAACGTCTGCTGTTTGTTAAAAAAAAAAAAAAAAAAAGGCACATAGCACCCAAGAAACCCCAACAAAAAACAAAACCCCCAAAACACAACAAACCTAAACCACCAGAGGATGATTTCCTTAAGAATGTTCTCTCAGGTATGTTCAGAATATTAATTAGGCCCATCTATTTCTGTCGGATAATAACAATGTCCAAGAACTGAATAGAATCCGTGACCTGTGAAAGGGCCATTCATATGCTTTAGTCTGCCTTAGCGCATTCCTTAACAAGTGAACATAGACCTTTTTCATAGTCATCCTAAATGTTTCAACTGTGTGTTTCATGGTTTGGTTCTTGTGTCTCCAAAACACATAGCTTTTTCTTTCTTTCTTTTCTTTTCTTTTCTTTTTCTCTCTCCTTTTTTTTTTTTCTTTTTTTTTGGGTCTAGTGGGAAGTATTCCATGGTCTCCTCATTTAAATGCTTATGCCTTTATGGTTATTTTTACTGCCATACCTATGGGGCTTCTTACTGTATTGCCTGTAGCTGAAGGAGATTTTAAAGGAATTAAATTTATTCGGTTTAAATCTTCAGGGGCATACAACAATATCTTAAACAATTAGCAATAATTAAAAAGCATCTATTCGAACTGTGTAAAAAGCAAATAGATTTAATTTAAATACAGCAGTCAGGCCTAAAGGTTTTTTTCATTAAAACCAGGAAGGGTCTTCCCTCCTCCCCACCCTGCTTTTGTTTTAGGAATCTTTTCAGCAGTTACTTTGTTAAAGTATTTTGTCAGTTGTTCAGTGGCTTCCAACATGTGAAATGAGTTTGTTGGTTCAGGGCATTTCCCAGAGGGTTTGCACTAGGGATTACCAAAGCCTCCACAGAGCTGACCTAGGTACACTGCTTTGTTGCCTAAGCTGAGGCCAGAGGTTGAGCTGCATTGGAAACTTAAGCGCCTGCTCTGTTGAATGCAACTCCTTCGATGTTCGGCACACTGGCTGTACAAATACATCTGCAGTACAGTAGTCTAATGGAGATATGGTCAAATGTATGTAATTGCTGTATATCCCAGTAACTATAATAATTATAATAAACAGTAAAATTACATTAGAAATATTTTAAGGTCTTACAAACAAATCTCTGCTCAGCGTGTGATCGTAAGTGGTTCGATTTGCTGTAGCGACTCTCCTTTGACACAGCGCTGTATGTGAGAAGAACAATCCTCACATGCAGTGCATGTGCCAGGAGCAGTTTCTGCTGCTACTGGTCACCAGTAATAGTGGAAGGTATCTTCAGAAGCTAGCTGTGGTCAGACCTCAGCCAGAGCTCCTTCCCAATGCAGCCCCAGTCCATCCTGCATTGGTTCTAATGTACGCTTAGGAACGTAAAGTCAAATACTGGATATAACAGGGACATTTTAATTTGTGCTGTTATAACCTAATTAGGGTGTTCATGCTGTCCCTTGCTTGTCTCTGCTCTTCTCTCTCTTTCTCTGTTCAAAACCACGTTGAAATTTTTCTTGTTAATTGTAGCACGAACAATGCTGTTGGAGTACAGTACTTTTTGGCAGCAATTTTGAATTAAAAATGCTTGTCCCTACCTATTCACTCTAGGTCCCACAGCACAGTTCATTGATCAAAAAGAAAATTGGGCTGGCACATGAGGGAGGCCAGCGCATGGCAGCCAGGGACAGGGAAGAATTAGTAGGGCTAAGGCAGAGGAGCAACTGCTTGTGCTAGCGGAGGGGAATGTCTGCAGAACTGCACCTTTCCTGGGTTGTAATCAAAATAACATAGACTTTTAGACACAAACTGAGAAAGTTTTACTTGCATAGTTTATCAAGGTGCTTAAAAAACACTTGGATTCAGGTAGCCGCCTTTTTTTAGTTTAGCCAAAAAGGTATATATTTGACTAATGTGGTTTGGGTTTTTTTCAGCTTGGAGTCTGAGGATATTTTCATAAGGGATGAAAGGAGAAGGGATAAATTCTAGACAGTTTGTTGTAAGTGCCAAAGAAAGTGACAGCTGTCTACATGAGCAAAATTTCTAACAGCACCTCACATCCACTGGAAAATGCTTAAGAGTCCACAAATAGAGAAAGGTTAAAAACTACTGACCTAAATAATTGGTTCAATTTTCAAGAGTGCTGAGCATCCAACTGTTCTCATTGATTATAAACAGATGATGATAACGAATAACAGCTCCCATAGTTGATGAAAGGCATCTTTTCTGGGGAACTTGTCCACAGATGCTTAGAAGAAGGATACATCTAATACAAGTCTTTGATAAGGAGGAACATTTCTCCCTTGGTTGTCTATTTTGTATGCATAGCGTACATAAATATTTTTGCTTTCACAGTATCTTATTTTTCCTTAGAACTCAGTTTAGAATTGAACTGTAGCAGATAAGAGAAAGCATAAGATCTTAGTTTCATATGTGGACTGTAGGCTGCTTCATGCTTCAGTCCTGAAACTGCTTTCATATTTACTGTATTATTTGACCACCTTTTTTAAACTTAGTAAATTCAACATCCTATAATACAGAGGAGTTAGAAAAATGTACGAGTAATCTGTTAAATTTTATAACCGCTTTAGATTTTTTTTCATTGCCACATCCAACAGGTTTCATGTTTTGATTCTATATTATTGTGGTAAATACAGAAGAGCTGTGTTGTTTACTGGGAGGAAAATTGTACCAAGTGTCACTAGGAGAAAATTGAAGCTTGCATTTTAATTGAAAATTCTGGATACCTTCCTTAAAGTTTTTCTTTTTGATGTTGTCATTCATATACTTCAGATCTCTGGGGTTTTAGAGCTTTGTTTTAATTAATCTTTTGAAAGTTTCTGCAAGATTGATGTGGACAGTGAATTTTGTCAGTCTTGTTTTGCAATATTAGTGCTTGTGACTGACAAGAATCTAAGCTGAAAATATGTGAAGTCCTCTTGTTAGAAAGGCCTGTCAGTCTATTAAAAATATCTGTGTTCTATAAAACAATAGCCTTGGTCCATTTTGTCAAATTCAATACTGCTCTGATCTACCAGTGTTTTGGGTAGCTATGTTACACCAATTGTCAACAATGAAACAAGCTTCTTGCAAAAGGGTGTTTTTCAGCACTTCTCATTGTAAGTGAGGGCATTAAGTTGCAATACTGACATTAGCTGGAACCAATTTTAAGTTATACACAGATGAAGCCATCTGATCAGTACCCTACCAGGAGAGTATTTGTATAAACTTTTGATTAAATCAGTAATCTGCTCTCAGGAGGTTCTAAAGACATTGAACTGAACTCCTTCCCCCAAAATCCACAAGACCACTATTTAAAAATAGATATCCTAGTTCTGCATTTTGGGAGCATTTACGGTCACTGTGCCATTATCCTACAAGGTGCTAAGCTTGCCTGTATGGTCAATCCTGAGCATAGCCCACAGCTCCCAGGCTTGCTCACTATGCCTACTACATGTCAAGTAGCAAAGTGGAATAGGACCTGGAATCAGTGAGCCACTGATAAATCATGACGGAGTGGAGCAGAAAAAAAGATGCTCAGATGGAAAAGAGATCTGCAGGCAGCTGCTGCTCCTTGTGTCCAGCAAGTGAACGAAACCATGCTATGGGAGAGGGCAGCAACAGTTGTGCAGGTACTGCATTGGCCCTCCTCACATTCTGGTCCTTTTAATGACACCCAAATGCACTTAAAACCATCAGTTTCACGTTGTGACTTAATTGTTAAAGTAAGCAGAGGCTGTTTAATAAATACATAAGATCATCCTCTCCACTCAGAAGAGGGAGCCAGAAAGCCAAACTCGGGGAATCCTGGGGGCCATAGAAATACGAAGGCTGCTGACAACACACACATGCAAATGGCAAATTTGATTACAACGATGGGCTGTCTGCTTTGCAGCTCCTGGAAGCCCACCCTCAGCCATAAAAATGCAAAAACAGTGCAACAGGCAATGTGGCAGAACAGGGCGCTCTGTATTCATTCACAATTAGGTGTTCTATTCTGTTGTCACCAGATGCTGCCACGCACATTACACAACAGAAATGGGATTAGCAGGAATAACAAAAACCTGTCAAAGCACAAAACCATGGCCTAGTAGTCCTGACAAATTAAACAGCCTACAATGAGTGCCAGAGCATGAAAATCACTCACCCTTCTTCTTCTATCTCTCAGAGGTAGGCAGTAAATGCCTTCTTAAAGGCAGGCCACCATGTAGCCAACACAAGAAGTAGAGGAAAAAAGGCGTTTTCATTTCTGATTGAGTGTAGATTAAGGACAAACCACCTGACTAGTGAATATCTGAAAGATACATGTTTCATTCTGTTAAATACAGAATAATTCGTATGTTCCTGGTATGTCCTAAGTAACCCATGTTAGAAACGCTGTTATACCTAGCAGTGCATTTCTATACATATGAGCTTCCATGCAGTGCTGTTACCTTGATTTGTATCTGTGTAATGCAAGATAAAATAGATCCAACAGCTATGTGAAATTCATGTTTTGCTCACCATGCTCATGCTCATGGGTCATCAACACGGGATGCTGGAGGATTCAGAGGGTGAGAGAAGACTATTTGTACAGAAACTAGCTCCAAGGCTGGAAACCAGATGATGAGTTCTTTGTGTATTGCTCTGGGACAGCTGCAGTGTTTGCAGGTTTTTAAGATAAGAACAGGAAGCTCGTGTCTGCTATAGTGTGTTTTACTTATCTTGAGTTTAATAATGGTGTCATTAAGCTGATCAGCCAACTGTGCTTGAAGTTTCTCTAGGGCTATATGACAAGTTGCTCTTCATAACCCAGTTGTCCATTCTGCATCAAACTTGTGTCAAAAGCAGTGATTTGTAACAAGCTCTTTCACAGGCTTTTTTTAAGGTATCTTTTGGTCTTGTGGTCTGCCTGTCACTCATCCTACCTTAGTATTCTCTGTAGATGGTGATCATTGGCTATTCTTTTTGCATCTGTACAGTTCTTCAGCTGGAAAATTTTTCTCCTAGCCACTCTCAGACATTATTTGCTGGTCCTAAACTTGGTGAACTTTTATCCTTGCCATAACCTCAGCTGTATGGTTCTTCATTTTTGCTACGTGTTATTTCTAATAACAGAAGTGAATGGGCATCAGCTATGGGGAAACAGGAGATAAGTAGCTGGAAGATCAAAATCTTTAGGCAGCTTTCTAGATGATACTGACTTTCACAATGCTCTTTTTTTTTTCCTCTATACTTCTTTATCCTCACTTTTCTTCCTGCCTAAGGGGTGGCAGATAAGTCATTCAGCCTTAGTGCTACTGTAAGTTTAGATGACCAATTCAGCAGGGGTGACAAATGCTACTTTCTTGCCTGTTTCCTGACCCCATAAGATTTCCAAGATTTCTTCTGGGAATTACTTACAGAAGATGTATTTCTTCATCTGTGGCACAAAACCCATTTTTCCCCTTTATTTCCGCCCTCTGAGAAAGTCCTTGGAGTAATAGGTAAAATGTCAGAAATAATTAAGAAAAATACTGATATACACTGTGGCAGAGAATTATACCTTTTGAGATGGTCATTGCCATCATCTGTAGTCAGTCCCCTGATAGATATAAATACCAGCTTTATCACCTTGTTTTAGATGATGATGTGTTGAATCAATGTTGATGAAGACTATATTTCGGCAACTTTGGTTGAAGGGAAAGGATAGTTTAAATTGCGAAGCAGAGGACATAAGTTCAAAATGGAGTAATTGACACAGAATACAGACATTCCTTTATATAATATCTATTTGATCCCATTCCTAAAAATTCTTTCTTATCTTTCACATTCTTTATTATTCTTTGACTTACTTTTGCCTTGGACACCTCTATGCGTGGAAAGTAATCATCTCTGTGTAAGAGTGCTTAGACAGCAACTCGTGTTAATATGTTTAACACACTAAACACTCAGAAGATCGTGTCTACAGTGGCAGGCAAGTGGCAATGGCTAAACTCAAAGAGCTCATGTCATTTTAATGTTATGGAGGAGAAAATAGGTAGGTGCTGGTTACACCTTAAGGAATTTCCTGTGACGTGGTGACTCCATAGTATATATACGAATATTGTCGCAGCCATATACTGTGGTACATACAAAAAAAGGCAGAGAGACCAGAGACCTTTCCTATGGCTTATCTAGGAAATTCGTAGTTTCCCTTGGGGTTTACTACAGAAAATGACAGCCTTGGGGATAAAGGGGCATCCTGAGTGAGAAGACTGCCACTGTGAAGAGAGTAAGAGAGGGAACTTAAATGGGGGTGATTTGCAAGATAGCAAAGACATTGGCAGATAAGAAATGGAGATTTGATGTTTGTGTGGTAGAAAAGGTCAACGCAGAAGACAACAAAAGCTACAGGAAGAAGAATAGGAATGGCAAGAAAATATGAGGAAAGATGTACAGAGGGCAAATTTGCCTGAAATAAACACAAGGCACCAGCTGATGTTGGTGTGGTGCTCTGGGCTGACGATAGCACAGTTCTGTCCCAAAGAGTTTCCTGTCTAAGAGCTTGCTTTCTGCTTGGCATGGAGAGCAAGATACAATCCAGTGAGTACCCATGCCCCGAAGCAATGTCTTTACTTTTAGGGCTAAGTGGCTATTCAGATTATTAGGTGTTTATGTCCTTAAGAAAGAACCTTTTTGTCCTGTGTCTTAAAAGAAAAGGTCATATTTATTTTCAAGGGAAATGGATTATGACTAGATTTATAGTACGGTGTACTCAAATATCAAATTGCATGACCACAAGCATTTATATTTTTATTTATAGGAAATAATATAAAGGAGCAAGAAGCTTATGTGCAGCTTAAGTGTTGAGCATTTATCTTTTTCAAAAGGCATTAGAAAGGCAAATGGACTTGGAATTCCAGTTAAAAAGCTAGGATCACTTACCATAATTTATTACTTTTTATATTTAGGTAGATTTGAAGTACGAGTTATAGCGCCTGCAGATCAACTTGAACTGTTCTACTTTGTTTTATGAGGTACAAGGTAGCAATTGATTGCATAAGGGGCTAAAGATTTGGTACTAAATCCTCTTCAACTTTTAAATGATACTTCTGTATTCTTTGATTTATTTTTTTTTTTTAAAGGCTTAACAGCTATGTCTGCATAGTAAGTAGGTACCTTAACCAGCTTTGGAATGGATCTCCATATAAAAAGCCTTGCATCCACATGCAAACCTCTGTAGATCACTCTAAAAAATTTTCCAGACCTTGGGAATTCTGGGATATTGGGACAGTGCTCAGGGTGAGAGCTGTCATGATCGACGTTAGACTTAAAAATTAGCTGGGGCCAAAATACTCAGCAGGGGCATGCTATGTTCACATGATGAACAATCTCTTACCCCAAAACAGTGTAAACAAATTAATTTACTGCCTCAAACCTTTTATGTAAAACTCAGATACTTCCAGAAATTTTTCTAGAGCTTTTCTGGTATGTTTTGACATCTCTCTTTCTCTAGCTTTAAATTTCTTTTCTCCTTGTCTATCTAGTCAAAGCAAAGCTAACAGTGGAAAAATTATCCTGTTTGTATCACAGACAGAGAAGTTCTCTGATGATAAACAATAGCTGAATGTTCATTTTCATTACACAGGCATGAAAATCCACTGAAGCTGACTTGGGAAGTCTAAATTTTGCTGCCTTCGTAGACTTCTGTATCCTGGAAGCATGGAAAACTCCCTGATATCGGAGATGTGCATGCAGTCTCACAGAATATGATATGTGAATATAATATAATACATGTATCAGGTAGCTGGAGAATACATTGTCTTTTGATGCAAATGTATTAGCAAAGCCCTCAGAACTAATTTCTTGAAGCGGTTAGGAAAGCTGACAGAGCATAGCAGAGCTGGTGATTCTTTTTCTTGTTGCTCAGCAGACTGTGTTGAGTGGCTGGGCTCAGCAGAGCACCACACACATCCAGTAAGTACAAATTGCTGGCATCACCTGAAGATTACTGCTATCTCTGGAAGACTGCCTGTCATGTGGATAGTTTTAACACACAATATGATGTGTGGTATGAAGCAAGTTTTGCATGTTTTCAGGCAGAATACAAACCCAAGAGCATATCTGTGCAGACATAGCCAAGGGGACCTGGCAACCAAACAACGGCCCCTGGTGGCCCAAAACCTGGTTCTACTGGAGCTTCTGGAAAGGTCCCATCTCCTCACCTCACTGCTGGCTCCACGGGGCTTTGAATCAGGCTCTGTCCAGCTGACACTGCAATGACTGAGTCTGCCTTTGCATTTTAGCTTGGATCAGGAGTGCACTTCTAAAGCAAATCTTGTGACCATCTCCACTGCTTATGCTTTTGTTCCTGTTGAGGAACTCTCTTGAGTATATAAACTGGAATTAATTTTGAATAAAAGTAAAACAGATGATGTGCACCAGGACTACATCTGACACACTCCAGCTACAAATAGGCACTCAGTCTGTGGGGTCAAACAAGAGCTAGTCTAAAGTAAAACAGAAAAAAAAAATTTAAATGCTTATAATGTAGATTTCTGGCCCTCAGTTTCAACTGTTTTGCTCTGCAGATCTGCTTCTGCTGGCCTGCACTATTTGCCAATGTGGATGTAGCCTTAAGGTTCAACTGAGCATTTTCTTGCAGTATCAAAAGCTCTTTCTCATAGCTTCAGTAGCTGCTCAGTCTGTCTATGGTTCAGGTTCTTAAAGAGTGAAATGGGGAAGATAATACTTGACCATCTTTATCAAACAGTACACATCTCAGATGAAAGCCTGAGTAAGTCCAAAGTGTAGTAATAAATATTTTAACTCTTACTATGGCTCCAGGATCCTCATACAATTCTCTTTACTATATACGTATATTTTAAAGGTGTGGATCTGAACTGTAAAAATACACCAAAGTTGATGGCAGTGTAAATAACCAAATCCTCTTAATATCAGCTCTGCTTGGTCTCCCATATGATTTTCAGTGCCTGGTAATTGTTTATGGACCAGTTTCCCCTGCAGTGCTGCTTATATATGTATATATAACAGGAAAGGAGAACAGCAGCCTCTCTTGGTGTAGCAGAAAGTTGCTAAATAAATCTGTACTAGGCAGGTACAGTGTCACGCTAAATGAGACATAAATCACGAATCAAATTTTAGAAATAATGATGCTAACTAGGGCAGTGTAGCATTGTGAATTGTTCATGAGAAAAAAACACATTTTGCAGTGTTTTGTTTCAGCTGTTTTAATAATACTCAAATTTTGTTCACTGAGGACTTCATGCCATTTGGATTATTTTCATTGAAACGTGAAAGCAATGTACTCATATCCAAGTGAAATTAGATTTAGGGGGGTTTTTTTCCTCTTTTTGAAAAACAAAGGTACTTAGTACACAACATAGGAATTGCTTATGACACTGGGATATCAAGCCATTTTTGTGGAATTGCAAGAAAACATGATAAAACACAATTTGCTATTAGTGCTGTTGGCAGTGCTTTGAACTGGTGAAAGAGACACATTCCTTATTATTCAGATGTATTTTGCTTTCTGTGTTAATATATGATAAATATACAATCAGTGCTATAAGTCCTTGAAAGATATGGTATTCACTTCAATATTTTAAAATTAAGTTTGATCCATCTTAAGTTTCAGCACGAGTTCTCATTGGCAGCATGACGTTAATAAATCATCAGAGCACCATTGATCAACTGACTTATTTAACACTGCACAAACAGCAAGAACTTATACTGGGCCACAAACCCCACTCCATGCCTTTACCATTAAAAGAGAGTTAATAATTTCACACTGACAAGTTATTAAGTTCTCTGTAGCCCCAGAGTTAATATGAAAAATATTTAGAAGAGGCTTCTGGGCAAAGAATGGGTCGGGCCTGGTCCCAGATCAGGGTGAGCTGTTCCAGATGAGACAGTCACTGCTAGCTCTATTCAGAGCCTCAGCTTCTCCACCTGAAAAAATGGGGGAAATTATTATGGTCCTTATAATGTTGTTACAGATTGACTGGGTCCCATTCCTTTCAATTCATTTTCTACTTCTGCTGTAGAATATCATTTCCCAAGTGCTGTAATCCTTAACCAATTATCTTAAGACTTCAGACTGACGGCTCATTACATGTTTCTCTGCTCTCCATTCCCTGCTCATCTTTCTTTGATGTTGCATTTTCATACATTACGTTCCCCACATGCACTTGTAGGATTCAGCCTATATTGGCCTTATTATAACTTTCACTGTCTTCATAATGAACTGGCTCTGTTTTCTCATTTCATGTAATGAAAAGAAACCACTGTCAAATAGCAACCATTAATAGCATGAATTTCTCCATCTCACTAAACAGGAACACTCGTATCTTCACCTGATAAATTTAGTAAAATTTGATCTAACTCTGTCTCCTTTGAAACACCAGCCTGGCATCTAAATTAGGTCTTAGATTAGAACAGTCATCAAGGCTTCCTCTTTCCTCTAGGAAAAAACAAATATTTGGAGAATGATTCAGTCTGTACAAGGTGAATCCTTAAATACAAGATGAAGGTGTGTAAACACCCTCCATGGAGCAGAGGAGCAGCCTTGGATGCCTGGAGTCCTGACTTTGCGTCTTTTACAGAAGGAACAGCTACATAGGCCATATTCTTCAGCCTGCCAGAAAGGTAATGCAGACAAGATATGAAAAAGGGTCAGAAGATCATGACTGCCATGGAGAGGAAGAAGTGCCTACTATTTTTTCTGATACTAAAAATGTGGGCATTAAATGAAGGCAACATGCATAGCCTCAGAGACCACGGTGGTTCTGCACACAGTGTGTAGCTGAGCGTTACCTGCTGTGAGCCCACGTGCTGTAGGTACTGATCCTTCATGGGGGTTCAGTGGGCAACTGGAGAAGTTAATGGAAGACAAATCCAGCAAGGGCTGCTAATAGGAAGCCTCTAAGATGTAAATTTTTGGAGGCTGGCAGAGTTTTCTGTGTAAATATCACTAAATGTTTCGTCCTTTCTTGCGCTAATTCCCAGGCATCCACTTTTGGTCACTATCAAGGACAACTGGGCCGAATGCACATCTTGCACAAGCTGGTAAGACACTTTTTATAGTCTTCAGTACCTCAGCTATCTGCCTAAAGCTGGTGGAGTGAATCTGTGCCTCTGTTCGCAATGTGTGGTTGTGGGTTCCCTGTAGAGGACGGTTTGTTCAGACCTGCTAATGGGCCTGCTCCTGCGAGCCAAGTTGCACATACACATTAGCATTTGTTAAGGTAAAGTTTCTAACATAGCATTAAATTGAGTTTTAAACGAATGAGCTGATAGAAATGCCATCCAAATGATGACATTTCAGTTCAGCAAGACTGGATTTCTTTTCATTTGAGAGAGCTCTGATCTAATTTCGTGTCTTCCCACTGGATTTTTATTTCTCCCAGTCGGCAGTGTAATGGGTTACATTCTGGTAAAACACACAAATATTTCCTAACTGCAAGCCATCATGTTTCAGTGGTTTCAGCTTTTCAGATTGTTATCTGCAACTGTTATTACTACGCTATTGTAACCACCACTTTTTCCAGATTGAATGCGCTGCTGTTTGAACTCTGATCCCGTGGATAGAGCGTGAACAGCACCTTTAGTAGGATGGCAAATGCTATGTGTTAAACCATGGACATTTAAATGGTCATAGTTTCTTTGTATATATTAACCACTGAAAAAAGAAAATAAGATCTCGTCTTTTACTAATGGATGAATTGTGTGAATTAGAATGTTTAACTATTTTAAAGCATGGAGTGTGTATGTGCTGAGTTGTTTGTGGGACTGAATTTCTAATAACTTTTTTAATTGGAGGTTGAATTCAGGTCCAAATGGGCAGATCTTAATAACTATATAAACCACTAATCACACCACTGGCAGATCTTGATGTGTCTTCAATATTTAATTCAGTCAGATATCCTTAAATAATTCAGTGATTTTTAATTAAAGAAAATAGGGTATTTAGTTGATTTTTTAAGGCCGGGGAATATTTATCAACATGATTCCATGGCTTTACTCTTCTCTAATATCTTTTCTTTCCCTGCTTGGTATTTTATGGCTTTTGGATTCTTTCTTAGTTACATATTTTTCTAAAAACAGGGACTTTGATTTGTAAATGTGAATGTGATCAATAAAAACCTATGACTTCAAAGTGTCCTTATTTATATTTAAATCCTTCCTCTCACCTGCTGTTTGTTGCTTTTTAGTTATGTCACCAATCCCACTGGAGCTCAAAAAATTTAGCCAGTCCTCTCTCAACTCCCAGACATGTTCTTTTCCCATGTACTCTCCTGTCCCTGCAGCTTCTGATGTAAAACAGATTTAAGTTTGTGTAGAGCAGAGGTCAACATGAAAGCTTAAAACAAAACAAAAAAAAGCTGGCATTCAACTTTTAGCTCTGGTTCTTATTATAACTCAAAGCTCTATTTTAGTAATTTAAAAATGGTAGTATTGTTCTGCATCCATACCCTACCTTTTCCTTTCACTGAATTTCTTAATGACTGTGATGCCCAGTTTAGATAAACTTCTAGACTAGTTGATGACCATTTGGATGAACTGCAGCCAGTTATGCCATGATGGTAAAATTGACAATTATTTTGCAAATTGAGCTCGGTGAAGTTTGCATTTATTTTGCTTTAGGCTATGGCCAAGAGCAAAGCTTTGAACCCATTTCTCCCATTCCTGAGTAGTTATTTGGACAATCATGACTTTGGTGAGCCTTTGGTATGGGTAGTGGGAGTAGTGGCTTCATGAGATCACTTCAGTGATAGCTTTCCTAAAAGTTTATTGCTAAGTACTACAATTATTTTTTTTTTAACAGAACAGCTTTTTCAGTTCTGTAGCTTTGTAGTAACACATCCCTTTCTGAATGCCTCAGTAAATAATCATGAGTTAAGTGTTGAACGAGGATTAAATACTGCATGCTATGACTCAATGTGTTAGTCCATTTACCAGTGTTGTATATACGTACCCAGCCTTCTGCATTTTTCAGTGCTTAATCAGATGGAAATAGCAATTGGAGGTGTAATTCAGTGTTGTGCTTAAGGTCATTAAACCCTGTGGTAATGGGTAAATCCAGACCCTGCTGTGGCCTTATAAGGCAATTTGGCAAAGAAACCAGTGCTATTTTACTGAGCCGATGAGAGTTGGACAAGGACTGCGTCCCCGTTAAGGGACAAAGCCCCACTGTATGACTTTGCTGTATTTTAGCTTACATGGAACATGTCTAAGCTGACAAGGATCTATACAAAGCGCCTGCCAGCCTCTCCTCTTCTTCTAGGGAGAGGTATGTACTCAGAACAGTCCTAGAGCTGCTCCCCAGTGCACTCAAAGTGTTTGTCTTTCTGCTCTTCAGTTCAACATCCATCTTGAATGTAAATTTCTGTGGAAAAAGTACTTTTTCCCCAGGAATTTCATTCATGCAAAATGAATCCTGAGATGAGGTAGAAGGTGATGAAGGTTATTCACTGTAATAATTAATTATAAATCAGAATAGAAAGCCTAATATTATAAAGGTTTATGCCTTATCCTGTAGTGGGTTGGCAATTAGACTGAAGTTAGATGGATACGAGAGGTATCTGCAACTTCATGGGAGCTCATAAAAGATTGTAGTCAGTGTTCTACCCATAGCAAAGTCTAAAGGTAGCTCTCAGCTGTGAATTTGGTATTAATTTAGCACCTCTTTCACTTCTGGATAAATGTGACCACTCTTCCCCCAGTGGTCATTTATTGCCCCTCTGGTAGAGGTGGCTTCTTCATGGAGATTGGAAGATGGGGTAGAATGCAGAGAGCAGAGAAAAAGGCTCTGAAAAAGTAGAGTGCCTTCAAATGTGTGTGATTCTTTTGTCTGCAATAAGGAATTTGAGCTCTTTGAGCGTTTTGGGGAAGGTCAGTTGGTTAATTTTGAAGTTGTTTGCCACAGCTGTGTGAATCTTAGAGAACCCTGTGAGGCCTTGAATGCACAGTATAAACTCAGGAGATATGAGGTGGACATTTTAAGAGGCAAGACTTTATCACAAGAAAACTGTTGCTGGCGAGGAAGAGTCATTTGCAGATGATTCTGAGATGGGAGGAAGGAAGGAGAGAATGATCTGGCATGACATGTGGATCTAGGATTCCATGGGATACTCAAGCAACAGTTATTCTTTAGAATCCACTGAAGATTTAAGATTATTTTAATACTTCTCATTCCTTGCACAAGAGCTCTGTAGAGCATGCCAAAATGTAGGAAATTTCAGAAATTTCAACAAATGCTATTGTTAACCCCAAAGTGCTTAAAAGTCATGAATTCAGTTCTGAAAAAGCTTTAGATGAAAGTAACAGAAACAATACATGCAATGCATATAACAAAAGCTTATGTGTCACATTTTCAAGCCTCTGATGTTATTAAGGGTTACAGACATTGTCTTTTTATTGTTAGACTTAATATATTGCATATCCTCCATTGTTACAGACAAACACTAAATAACTGAGACTTGCATGTAATCTTGATCTGGCAATATTGTCCAGATGGCAGTCTTTTTCCTCCAAACTGTGGCAATCCATCTTCACCCTTGTTTCCATATTAATTACTCATCCACATTATTGTATGCTGATTAAAGCTAAAAATGTAGAATTTCCAGGTCCTATTCCTAACTCTTTTGCACTACAATAATGAAACATGGTTTTTCATAATCTTGACAATTTTTTTTCGTGATGAAGTCACCACAAAGATATTCTGATACTCTCTGGTTAAAATTGAAGGTGATTACATTTACTCTTGTGTATGTTCATTGGACTCTTGTTTGGCACATGTGGCCATGTGAAAACAGGTAAAGTTGAAGAACATGGTAAAAGATAATATTTTTTTGTAGATATAGGAAAACTGCCATTTTACAAAATCCAAAATTTCCTGCCTTTGCCTGCCTTGCTGTTGATGCCATTGGAATGGAGTATATTCTGCACAACTCTAGAAGTTAAACTTTGTATTTCAATTGATTTGCAATTCTTTGTTTGGAAATACAAGATACAGCCCTGAAACTACTACAGGTCTTCAACTTGAGAATTAGATCATGTGGCTGTTGAAAGAAACATTGTCTGAAGAAGGTTGGTTGTAGGCTAAATTTCCATCAACATCAAGGCATCAGGTAAGAGTTCATGTGCTAGTGAAAGCTTTAGGACTCCTTACATTCAAGACATTGTTGCATAAAAATATTGCAAAGCATTGCATTTTGTTTGCTGGAGTTGGATTCTGTCCCCTGTATTGTCCTTCCATAACTACTTTAGAGAGGTTCACCAAAATAAATAAGGTTAATTACAGAGCGTTGGCTGCTTCCACTCACAAGCAGGACCATCAAGATGCTATTATTTTCATGGAAAATATTTTTAATGTTTAAAAACCTGTATTATAATTACTTAAACATATTTTTTTTTCTTTGCTGCAATCTGAGTTAAGTAGGTGAAAATTCTGTCTTCAGAATCTCAAGTTTCAAAAGAAACATAACTCTGGATTTTGGATCGTCTGACTTCCTTTTCCAGTGATGTGTCAAGTCCAGTATTTCAGTGTGAAACACTGATGTGACAGACTGCCATAATGCAATGTGTTTAACCACCTCAATGATGCATCAACTGGAAGGAGTTCCCAAAGATTCAGTTCACACATGCACACGCACACAAAAAAAATGAGGGAGAAACAGTTTGGGGAAGCGGAACATAAATCTTTTTCACATAGTTTGGCACAAATTTAATTATGAAGTATTTGTAAATGTTCAATCAATTAGACCACTCGATTGTTTAACTTATAACTTTGAAGGCAGATTATCTTTTCCAAGAGAAAAGCTTCTCTTAACCAAGACCTTTTATGTTAACTGCTCCAGAAGGAAAATGCTACATTTGCCATAGGACATGAATAGACATGCAGGAGAAAAGTGTGTAATACCATGGTGTCTTTGGCTGAATTTCAGGATTTTCATAGGAATAGGCTAGTTAAACCTTTAAACTCCCAAATTACACACACAGACACCCCCCCCAAAAAAAAAGCAACCCACTTCTTTCTTCCCATTAGTAATTATATTTAATAGAAATAGTCATGTAGTGACTTTATCATATTTAAAGTTTATAGTGCTAATTCAATATTAATTGCAGGTAGATTCACATTTACCAGTTGAAGAAACTGCATGAAAGCCCATTAATTTTTCCTTAATTTTCAAATACTTTTCCAGAGTCTGACTTTCACACTTGTTTTACTTGTAACCTATTTAAGTTCAAAACCTGGCAATTCCCATACAAGATAGCATAGTCTTCACAAATTATCAACAATCACTTTACAAACATTGGGAACCACAGTTCAGTGAATTGGCTGGCATCTGGGTGCCATGGAGGGAAGACTTGTAAATATGGAGATACAGAAAGCTAAGAGTGAGATGGGAGGGAGATCAATACCAGGAGTGTACACGCCACACACTGTTGTATTTCTTGAATATCACTTTCCAACTCTGTCATCAGGGGGGAAAAAACCTTGTATTAAACATTCTTTCCTGTTGCAGGGGCAGAGCATGCCTGTTGGAGAGCAGGAACACTGGTGGGTTTGGCAGCCCCACAATGGCACCAGAAGCAGCAGTGAGACGCTGGAGCTGGTGGTATGTCCCCTCTGCGGAAGAGAAACTTGCAGGACAAATTAATTGTATACATTTTACATGGACAAACCAGAGCTGTCTGCAGTCTGGGAGCAGATCAGAGCAGACTGTGAGTGGCTGTGGTCTACTGACAAAACAACCAAAGTATTGTTCAAACAGAAAAGTGATTGCCTTTACTCTCTCTCCTGTTGAAGGCAGTTGCTGTGTTGGCTTCAGAAGGAGTTTGACTGAGCCCTGAACATGTAGACGAAAACTAAATCATAACCAGAGTCTGTCTGAAATCTTGTCTGCCAGCAAGCACAACAGAAATTATGTCTGTCCAAGCGCTGCTGCCGCTGAGTTAAGATGTATCGTAACAATGAACTGCCTCACTAATTCTAACTGAACGCGGGAGTCTTGGCTGCCTGCTTGTGACTGCATGTAACCTTTTCAAAAGCACTCAAATATCTTAGGAGCCTGAATCTCATTGAAAGTCAGATAGCTGAAGGGTGACTAACATAAACAACAGTCTAAATGCAGTGAGATTGCCTGGAATGGTCTCATAAATCTCAGAGCTCTCCTTCTACCCAAGTTTTGGCAGTTGTACTCTGTGGAAGTTGCATAGTGGCTGGCTGAGTGTTAAACAGTGTTTAGTTGGCCAAACCTGGCTGATTTTTGGAAGAGCCAGTGGCTGCTAATTTTTTTCAGCCTCCCTCCTTGCCCATGCCTGTTGATCTTCTCTGGGACTTTGCTCCAGCCACAGGATGTTGGTCTATAGGTGTGTGGTGCTGCACATATGGACCATGTGCTACCCAAGGTGGTGGTGAGTGTGGAGTGTTCTCACAAAGTGTGCAGCATGCCAGCTCTCTTAGTTCAGCGAGGACTGGAGGGTTTTTTTCCCTGTGGATCTTTTACATGCAAGTCAGGCTTCACATAGCCCACAGTCAAAAAAAAAAAAAAAAAAAGAAATCCTCCACTACAGAGACAAATAGCAACATGTGGCTGGAAGATAACAGAAACGTACATGCAAGTGCAAAAATTAAATATGGAAATATGAAAATGAGGGAATTTTTTTTTTAAAGCAAAAGAACTGATTCACTTGCCATTGCTGGAAATTACATGGGACTTTATTTCCCTAGCAGCCCATCTCAGAAAAACAAAATAGAATTAAAAATGTCCATAGATAAGAAGCACCATCACAGTACCCTGTCTTTTTGGTTAGCCTTGGCAGTGGGAGTGTTTTGCAAAACTTTGCAGCTGGCCTGAAAAACAACAACAAAAAAAAGATAAAGGCAAAAGAGCACATCAGAACAAAATGTGCAGAATGCAGATGTGCAGTCTTCCTGCCTTCCCTGCTCTGTCTCCAGTCTTGCTGCAATGTCACACCTTCCTGAGAAACACTGGATTTATTTTAAAAGACTGTTTCTTCATTTTCCACAGCTCCTCCCTCCCTCAATGTCCCTTTTCCCTGTCCATAGCCCACATCTTTGCCAGATATTTAATGTAAAAATTATTACCTCAGCTTCTTGCAGACTGCCCCTGCTCTGTGGTGGTTTAAACAAGCTGCCTGGTTGCTGCAAAAAAATCACGGTGCTCAGCAACGAGGCTGGTTGTCTCTGAGCCACATCAAGCTGGAGTTTGCAGTTAAAAGCTGCCTCCAGGAGCAGCAGAGCAATAGAGATACAGACTCTACTGTTAAAGATGCAGACTGCTGGGATCACCCTGTTCCTTCTCCTGTTAATGAGTCAGTCTGTATTTACAGAGGAATAAAGTAAAAAACCACCCATGATCCTGTAATTTTTGTTAGTCCCCAAGAAATCAAGTTATTGAAACATTCTTCAGTAGGGAAGAAAATGATTTATCGAGGCTTCCTCTTCTTATGCAAGGATTTTGTATTAATTTTGCCCATATTGCAAGTGCATGGGGCTGGGACTGTCTCTCACCAGGGGCCTTTGCTGTGTCAGGTACAATTAGAAACCAAGGCTAATTGGGGCCAGTATTCCATTATATGTAGTACAGTGATAGGGAAATGAGCTTTCATTTTAAGGTAACTGGTCCTGGCCTGTGTATGGAAGCAGTCCTGACTTTGGAAACAAGCACAGGCCCATTTTGCGCATATAGATACCATATTTTCAGGGTGCAAAAATGAACAGTGACCTATTGAGTTTACTTACCAGAATACATCCCAAAAACTGCAAGTGCTCCAAGTCTAAGGCTGCATTATTTGCCCTTTAAAATGCCAGGAAATGCTTTTTAAAAATATATATATATTGTTTGATAGTTAATTAGCTTCAACATTACCCAGTAAAGGCAGCTTTCCATTAAATAACCAATAAATAATCCAAAATTGGGGTGATTTATCAGTCCCATGCTATACAACCAGAGCCTCATGACAGCCCAGCCTTCATGGAGGGGAGCAGGGCTCTGCAGTGCACCAGGAAAGGCAGCGGATATGCTATTCATTCTTTAGCCATTAGAAATAATTAGGGAATCATGGTCCCATCTCCTTCCCATCTGACTAATGACAAGTTGTGCTTCAGAGTGTGCTGTTACGAAGATTGGAGAAGGCAGGACTGTAGTTAAGCCTATAGTTGTATCTGCCAGCAATGCTCAGGCCTTCAGAGCAAAGCGATCACTAGCGCACAGGGAAAAGAGCCTGGTCCTTTTTTGTGTGTGTTGTAATATCCAGGCTCCAAACAAAACAGAATGTGAGACAGCCTTAACGTCCTTGGTGAGCAGAGGGTCCTTGCTAGTAGTCCCCTTGCTTGGCTGTTCTCACTATGTTATTCTCCCACTTTTTTGTTTGGTGAAATTGCAAATAGTCCCAGCTTGCAGGATGGTGTAACTGCAACATGGTGCACCCAGAAGAGGCTTGTGCTAAACAGGTCAGTGCCTGACAGGCTTCCAAGATGATGTATCCTGGTTAACAAAGTGCTCATGACCCTAAGCAATGGGCATATGAACACAGAAGGGAGTAATCAGAGACAGAGGATTACTTGCTTTTTTATATTTCACATCAGTCTAAAGAAAATGGGTTTTCCTTTCTCTTGACAGAGTAATATCGTTCTCCAAATGAGGCAGGCATCCTTTTACTGCACCCCATTTGCTCTTCATTGTCACCCATGCTCCCTGTTCGCACAATTTCTGCTCTACTTTGTGCAGATATTTACTGTTCTCTACTTGTTTCCTCTACTTTGAGATCCTATTTTCTCTGCTTCGCTCTCTTTATGTTTACTTTTTCCTTACCATGCTTCTCTTATTAAACTTTTTCTTCCACTTGAATAGCTCCTTTCCAATCATTTTTACTCTCTAGAGAGTGCCTATAATTTTCCTGGGCTAGTAACAAACCTTTGATTAACCACTCCTCAGCTTTGAAGAGTGTCTTTTACAATCTCAGCCGTACAGATTGTGTACCTTAACTTATCTTCACCTTCTTCTGACATACAGTTCCTCTAACCACTCCTCCTGGTTTCCACAGGTCAGCTGGTCATGTTCAGACCGGGTCAACTCATCAGACCCTGGATGGGTAACCTGCTTTGAAGGTTCATGCTACCTGCTCGTTTCCTGAACGGGAAACTGCCAAGTTTCATCTCCTCCCTACCACAGTTAACTCCAGGTATTCATTCAATATTTTATAAGTCAGAAGGAGATTATGGGATAGACTATTTCTTGTCTTTAAAGGGTGCACAAAATGGTAAATGTTTTTCATTTTGCCTACTCCTGATTGGCTCCAGAGAGGTGGGAAAGTGGAGATACAAACACTTCCATCACTTCTTGGAAGATTTCAGTAATGAGAGAGGATTGGTCTGGTCCGTCCTGCACCTCCCCATGATGCTATGAGTGCAGCGAACAGATAGGCCTGAGTTACTGCGAGCACTGGAGTAGGTTATCCTTCCCTGGCTTGGCAAGGGCTTGGTGGAGACCTAGTCAAAGTACTGTGCACACTTTGAAATCAAAACCAGATCAGTCTCCTCCTTTAATGTGCTGAGCATTCATCACCACATTTCAGATCACATGTTTCTTGGAATGATTGCTTAAAGAAGGCACAGATAAAAAATAGACGAGTCCAGTTCAGGTGTATAATGTACTCTTTGTATGTGACTCCTCTTGTGGTATATGGGGAGGTTGTAAAAAACTGCACAGAATTAACACACAGTAAGTTAAGTAAGTTCATACCTCATATATTAAATAAATAGCCGTTCTGCTAGAGAAATACATACACAGAGAGTATATGTTAATGTTCAAAAAATATACAGATAGGAGGAAGTTTCATGTGCCTGTAAAGACTTTGTTGTCAGTAGACCCACAGAATAATATCTGTCGTTCCAGAAATGAGATCAGGGATCAAAAATGTTTTCACAGTTGCAAAAGTAATAAAGAAAAGCCTGCAAACTCTGCCTGATTGCAGCAGTAACTCCTGGCCCCCACTCTCCCTTTTAATGGAGAGATGGGTGTTGCTGGGTGGGTAGGAGTATTTTTTTGTTTTAATAATACAGTCTTTGATAACTTGTGGGAGGTCTTCAGTGGGAGTCCTCCATGGACACTATGACTAGAAGAGCTTTACCAGCTTTTATGAGAGCAAAATGGGCTTTGTGATGTTTACTCCATTCTTTGCTCTTTTTTGGAAAAACTTTGGAATTATCTGTCATTTAAAAACAAAAACAAACAAACAAACAAACCCAAAAACCTCCTGCTCTCTAGTTCTTGTCGTTTCAGTAAAAAAAAAATTGTCAATACAACCCAATGATGATTAAAGTGAGGGATATTATTAGGAAAGCTGCAAGGTGAGAATTGCTATATTGTACCAGGGAAGTGGTCTATATATTGCAACACCATATCTCTGGCAGGAGCCAGGGTCTGAGGATTCAGTTGAAGACACAGAATTTTGTGATAGCAAATGAGGACTACAGTGTTCCAGACCCAAGTCTCTTCTTACTTGCCAGTAATTCAAGTTAACTATTGTAACGCTGGAGATCCTTGTATTATGTGAAAGTCTGACTTCAATGTTTAATCTGTTGGATTTAATCTGACTTTGGTGAAATATCATGGTATTGCATATTAACACCCTAAATATCCAAAGTGAAAAAAAAAGGGTTTCCTTTTATTGGTTTTGAATTTGCATCTCTCTATTATCACTCCTTGTCCTTGTGTTACAAAACAAGGAGAAGAGAAGCACTAGATCTATATTCTCTAAACCAGCCACGGTTTCACATACTTTTTATCAAGTTCCAGAGGAAGCTGTGCTATTGTTTTATACAATGCCAGTAGTACCACAGTACTTCAAACAGTTCTGTGAAACACAGTTCCTTCTATTCCCGCTGTTATCATTTCCTAGGACATTATAAAAGATCCTGAGCCCAAAAGGTTGGATTAAGATCTTCACTTCTTCAACAGCTGAGGTCAGTGGCTCCTGTCATTTGGTTTGCACTTCTTCTTACTCAGTCTGAGACAGGTTACAAATAGACTCCCCCAACATAACAAGCAAGCAGGTCTTAGAGGCAGCTGTTTCTGCTGTTGTGCCCCTAATGAGTGAGCCCTAAAGAAGGTAATTTCTTTTCTCTTATCCATTATGTAGCATCAAAACCTGAATTCAAGACTTTCTGTAGATTTAAGAGGTCTTTCCTTAGTGCTGGTGTTTTTGAGTAAACTGTGCACCTGATACTACTCAGACCCTAATTACTGTAAGTCAGGCACTTATTTCTTTCTAAAAGAAACCCTTTTGTGTTATTAAAATACAAAAATGTCTGACTGACTGACTTCCATATAAAGGGGGAGGGGAAGGAGCTACACATAACTTGAGTTACTCGAGCATAAGGTATTTTTATTCAGTTGAGCCCTTTAGTTCAGATTAGGATCATAGCTTCCTTTGAATGTACGAGTTACTTTGAGTTCTTAGTTAAGTGTTGAAAAACTAACGCTTCTAGACAACCCTGACAAGTTCAAATAAAAATCCATTAGGATCTTCTGAATTTAAATCTCACTGGAAATTTGAATTTACAAAAATGCCTGTCTACAGTATATATGAATCTTTACAGGAAAACAAGAACACAAGTTAAGGCAGCGTGGGAAAAGTGTTATTTGTATTTTGCATCTTAATATTGGGACAAGAGCTGTATGTTATAGCAAACAAATTTGTAACAGATTCTGAGGAAACTGTGGAAAGATTGTGCTTATGAAGAGTGGTATGTGCATTTTTTCTTCTTATATCAATGTGTAATAAGAGGCAATTGCACCAGTGTCAGATTCTTTTGGAAGACTATTGATTGGTTTATTTATTTGTACATATATGACAGGAGAAATATAACATATTTCTTTATAATTTAATAGTTTATTTATAAATTCTTTATAAAATAATAATTTAATCATATAATAATAATAATAAATGACACAGTTCTTATGCTTTTACTCCACTGGCTTTATAAAGAAGGCCAGTGTTTTAACAGATGGATAAGTCAGAACTGACCAGGAAGCAAAAAAAAAAAAAAAAACCCACTCCTCTAAAACTAATACATCTCAAGGAGGCTGTAATTATTTCCTTTTCTGTGACTTACAGCAACATATTGAAAGTTAATAAAGATAAATGTAACATTTACTGGGTAATAAGAGATTGTGGAAGGAAATAAACAAACGTAGGATATAGTGCATCTAAGTAAACACAAAGGTTGTAAAACCTTCAAACTCAAATATCAAGAGCACTGCAAATTAATGCTGCACACAATAGACCCTTTGGAAGCTAACTTAATCCACCCCCATGTATCTACATGAGGGCCATGCATAACAATGCATGAGCTGGATTTCCATTAGAGTTTCCTCTGCAGGCTGTCAGTTGTTTGAAGAAATAACAATTTCCTAGGCATGAAAGCTTTTTCAGAATGTTCCCACTGATGTGTAATAAAAGTGACTTTACTTTTTTTCTTCCCCCCTCTTCCTCAGCCCCTCCCCCGATATGTGACTTTGGGGGGGAAGAGGATGGACTTAGGCCCTCGGCCCCCTACCAGTTTACCTTGCCTGGATTATCAGTGCAGGTGTTAAAATAATTGAAGGTGTGGTAGGAGATACAACCCCTAATAGCTTTTCCTATATGGAGATTACCTAGGTAGAGAATGCCAGAGTACCTGAAGAATAGGCATGTGAGTACCTTATTAACATAGCACCATTCAGCGGCAGCTGCATATCTGGAAAAAAAACCCTTTAAAGAGCCTATTCATCTATGTTAATGGGCCCATTGCACAGTACATTGTGTGGGAAATTAAGTCTCTGGCTGTGAACTTCCTGTGCTGTGCAAGCTGCCTTGACTCTTTTTTATTGCTTCAGTGTTATTATCTCCTCCTGGAAATAAAAACAATCATGTTCTCACATTTGAGAAGCCAAAACATTCCCAGATAACAAACTGGTTGAAAGTTTCTTTTGTTTCCCTTATTAAGTGAAAAAATATGTTTTGAAATTAAAGTAAACCCTAAATTAACATCAAAGCCCATCAAATTAGCTGAGCTGTCATACGCATGACAATGTTGGGTTTTCTTTTTTTTTTTCCCTCCCCTGTAAAATACACAATTTAAATAGCTTTCCTATTTATTGTTCCTTCCTTGGAATTAATTTTTGCCACAAAATATGTTAATTTATTCAAATGAGACATGATTTTTGAATGTTTAACTGGCAAAAGAACTGCTTTCCTGCTGAAAGACTGAGGTAGAAAATAACATTTTTTTTTAAAGCATTTCTCCAAAATAACCCCTTTCCATTTTAGCACAGAGTGGACGAATTCTTTAAAACTAGATCTGGAAAAGTATACCAAAAAAATAAAATTTTGCTTATTCAAATTATTTTCAAGCTCTATCATGAATTTGAGAGTAATATACGATGTTGTGCAGTCTATATCATCTTCAAGAAAGAATTATCATCAAATATTTAAACAATTTTTTATCCTTTCTTTATGATCCAAATGCTGCACATTGCATCATCGTCATCATTATCTTCATCACGCTGATAAAAGAAAGGACTAATATCAATACTAACTGATTACAACTCAATTAAGGAGGATCTTTTCAGTGTAAATTTTTTTTAAATCTTGCCTCTTCCAGTCCTTCCACATTTTCAAGTTAACTTAATATGTTCCACTATTTAGCATGTTTAATGAGCATACTGGAATATAAGTAAAACTGTCATTTAATGTGTTGTATTGCTTCCATGGTGCATACTCAACTTCCCTTGGACAACACTAATATATAAAGAGCAGCCAGCCAAAAATATCCAAACTCTTGCTGTTAGAAAATGAGAGTTCTTGATGTAATTTGCAATAGAATTTAGCTCTTCAGATAAGCAGCTACCTAGAAGAACTGTAAAGGTGGCTAGGAAAAGCTGAAGTAGAGCTGATTCACTCCAAACCAGTCACCAAGCAGAGAGAGTGGAAGGAAGCCAGTGTGGAAGGAGCCTCCTAATACAAATCATCATTTTATCCAGTCTGTTTGCACAGACTTCCCTTGCACCCATCCTGTTATTTTTCTTCAAAATTTTATCTGTGAACTCTTTGGGGCAGGGATGGTTTGGTACACACAGTACCCTGCTCTGTTTTTTATGCTTGATAGTGCTCGACAGTGTTATCATGATGCAAATTATTGTTGTTGCTGGTAGGGACTGCACTGAGTGCTCCTAGGGTATCTGCAAGTCTGACAAGTCGTAATACAGTAATATCAGAGAGGAAATCAATATTTCATATTAGTTAATGATTTAATTATGGAAATCCTTCCCTTAATGCCATTTGTTAACTAAAGTCACCATAAATTGTATTCTGTTCAGCTCATCTTTCAGTGGAACTCTGAATTACACCTTCCTGACATTTAGATATTGGAATATTAAACAGATTTCTCCTTCCAGTCCAGCCCAACACTTTGTTCACAATGCAGGCCATCTGGGAATGTGTACCCGTTAATGCTCTAGGAGGCACTGTTAAGAGTTTGAATATTTTTAAAAGTCAGAGAAAATTAGAACTGCAGGAAGACCAACACATGGCACTCTCATTACATCAGTAGATTTGACATCAACATTATTACTTTTTTTCCAGTGGTATTTTGCACTGTATTTTTTTCTCTCTGTTCATATATTTATTTTTTAAAACAACTTGCAACTTTTTTTTTTTTTTAAAGACTGGCATTTTGCAAGTTTTATAGTGTGTTGTTGAGAGTTTAAAAATATATAGTGAAGTTCCAGGCTAGTCATTCCCATTTTGTCACTTTTACACAGCAATGTTATTTTTATACATCAAGTGTGCTGTTGGCATTTCAAGAATCACAGAGAGGCCAGTAATTTGGGTGCAAGCAAAATTTTTTGAAACAGTTCCTGTAAAGATAATTCAGATTAATGGGCCATTTACAGTCTTGCTAACTTACTAACTGGCTATGTGCTCTAGGTAATCAGGGTGACATTACTGCCGGCACAAAAATGACATCTCGTCATCAGAAATTTTCTTCATTGGCACGGAAAATGCCAGGCATATCACCTCTGACTGTGTGGCCACCACATCTATTAACCTTATTGATTTGGAATCATGCTGTGCCACACTGGAAAACTACTCCCTGCTGAAAGACTCAAGTGGATCAATCCTGAACCATGAACAAAAACTCAATAACAAAATGTAGTAGGCACCTTTCTCCATTAAGTATTCCTCAAAGTAAATCACATTAGAGAACATCACCATGAGGAACTTCCCTTGGGATTCTGTGATCTCCCAGAAACTAACAGCAAAAAATGGCAAAATAGGAAGGAAACGATGTGCATATTGCTAAAGGTACTTTATATCACTTGATTTTGTTCTCAAATATCTTCCTATAATGATATTTTAGTTTTAAACTGTAACTCAGTTCCCCTTTCTAAACCTTAAAAATCTAACTTGCTGTTTGTTTTTTAATTATGATTGTCCCTGGTAAGTCATCCAGTGACAGACGACTCTGAAAAAGAAAGTTTTCTCTCCTTTATGGGCCCTTCAGCATTTTCATGTATTTATCAGCACTTATTTTTGAGAACCTCATTGTGATGGGGCTTGAAAATGAAACAAGCCATCTAACTCCTTTCAGCCTCATACAGTTAACAAAGAAGGCAACAAAAGGAGTTCCAGAGCTTCATATTTCCTGACAAAAGATAGACAACTGCAGCAAACCCCATTCATATTTAAATGTTCCTGGCTTTGGAATTAAAAGTCCATCTTTCATGTTACCATTTCCGTTCCTTACTTTTTTGTTGGTGTTTGCTGGCAATGAAAACTATGTCCCAAACATTAGTGTGACTCTTCAGTCTGCAGAACTTCTGTTCCTAGAAAATATTCCTTGTCACAGACAACTGAGGCTTTCTTAAATAGCAGTCGCGCATCGTTATAGTTTTTAATTGTCTTGGAAAACTCATTTAGGACAAGAAAAGTGTGGTTACAACCACTTTCTGCACATGTGAGTAATGACTGGTTATAGCTGAGTAAGTTTTATTAAAGCCAGTGGGACCCCTCTCCTCAGGAAAGGTTACTCACACGAGTAAGGGGTACAGGACAGGACAGGATTGTTTCTGTTGCTCAGTACTGTGACAACAGTATTTTTGCCCAAGGGTCTGATCTGAAAACTTGACAGCTAAAACCTACAGGCTTAGGGTTTAATTTTGCATTGGTTTTGGTGTTAATGAATAGAGCAAAGTTCATTAAAAATACTCCTTGCACTGTGTTCAGTCATGCCTAACATCTGTATATTTATCTATATTAAATATTTTAATATTTTTTTTCAAAGAAAATTCTGGATTTTGCAAAGAAGGGAAAAGAAAATGCAATGACATATTAGAAAATATTATCAGTTACTTGGAAAAAAGTGATTTCTCAAAGCCACATAAAAGTCTGGAAAGTATTCTTTTTATTCCTTAGGAAATAACCCTGGGTTTCTAATTAATATCATGAAATTAAGGCCATTTATCTGAAAAACTGAAAAAAGATCTGCATACGCTCCAAAGTTCAGTGTTTGTCCCTGAGCTCTAACATGGGATATACTGTGTGAAAGTCTAACATGGGATATACCATATATCATCTCTATTTAGAGCCCCTAGGCAGGAAGTATGGATAAAAAAAATAATCAAAATTACTGTTTTTCTTTACTGAAAGCCCTCTAAGGAATTCATTGGAATGAGTTCTGTCTGCCCATCTAATTGATAATTATTTAATTAGCAATTTATAATGATAATGGGATTTTACCCCCCACCAGTCCATCTTGTCTGTAAGAAAAATATAAGTAGACAACCTTATGTATTACTTTACCACTTTTGGCAGTTGGCACAAGATATTGTGGGCCAGCGTTGCGATTCCCTACAGTTAAACCATAAAAGCAATGTATTCATATATTTCCTTTGCCCACAGTGTTTCCTTTTCTCATTACCGTGGGTGACTGGCATTCTCACAATGTGTGTGGGTGCACAGGCTTGTTGTGTCACCATGGACAGTTCTAAGAGCAGCTTCATTAGTTCTTTTTACAACAAAAGCTAGGTTTTTTTTCCTGCCTTCTCTTTCTTTCCCTTAGTTGGCATGCGGGTTGAATTTTTCTTGGACCCCCTGCTTGACTTTTTTTTTTAGAGCTCCTTTTGAACAGTGCAGCAGTGTGAACACTAGGAATTGTAACTGATAGACTGTTTGCAGGAGAACTCATGAAAGTTCTCTTTGTTCACTTCACATCAACCAGGTTTATGCAGACCCTCCCCCACCTCAGCCAAACAGGGAAAAGGAAATCCACTTTTAATTATACATTGATGGGAATCACTGTATAGTGAAATTGCATCAAGTGGAGAATGCCCACTTTATGCTCTTTTATCTAAGAATCCAAAAGAAGCACTGGCGTAAAAAAAATAGATATGCAAGCATAGACTCCCCAATATACAGCCAGGCCTGACTAAGTTAAATCAATTTGCCAACTCCACTTCCAGTCCTGATAAAAATTTTCGGCAGTATCTTTGCACTGTGAGAGTGTCTTGTCGTTAGGCCTTGAGCCTGGAAGGTCTTATTTTTGAGACCTTAGAAAAAATTTTTTTCCCCAAAACAATGTTTTTTTAATGTGAAAAGGAAGATTTGTAAGTGTAAGGTATTTTCAAAATTTGAACTGATTATATTGATGTTTTTTCCCTTTTTCTCCCTCAGACAAGCATATTCAAGAAATTGTGTAGAAGAGTCCTAAGGGCAAAAAGAAAGATCTATCTGGTGGCAGAATGAAAAGATTACACAACCTTGCAAGAAGTGTAAGTAAACAAGAGAAGCACTTTGTGTCATTTTATGCTGCTGCACCCAGTGAAACGAATGGAAAAATTTGCAGCAGTACTACAGGGACC
Source organism: Ciconia boyciana (assembly GCF_034638445.1). NCBI lineage: Eukaryota > Metazoa > Chordata > Aves > Ciconiiformes > Ciconiidae > Ciconia > Ciconia boyciana. The sequence goes on along the minus strand of NC_132940.1, from coordinate 51,970,330 downwards.
TCCAAGATTATAAATCATTTGAGTAAGCTGCTAATAAATATGTAATGTTAATTTTCTTAGACTTTTTAAAATTAATAACACAAGATACCATTAATATAGTGATGACAAGGCAGGCTATTCAGCTTTACTGTGTATACTATTAAAGTTTACTATGGTTATATTTGCCTTTTGACTCTTCCAGTACAGAAAGGGAATATTGGCAGTTTTCTCAAACATTTAGTTAGGAAAGGAATTTTTTTGAAAGTGTTCTTGATGGTCATTTTTTACATTCTTTCTTAAACTGCTTTAGCTTAGTTGTCCCAATTCATAATTCATGTCCCAATTCATTTGCAACTGTTTTTTTAATGTTTCCTGAGAAAAAATGTTAACGTCTGTGAAAGAAGTGTTGTGAAGACCAAAGAAAGAGCAGTCTACCTAGAAACAGCTTATGATGCTTACAAGTAGTCAAGAAAAATGTTAACTAAGGACATAATTAAGCAGAGACGTGTAAAGGGACTGGGGGAAAAAGGAAAAGATCTCCGTGGATGTCAGGAGGCATTTTGGGCCTGCCAAAATGAAAGAAGCCAGATGATGTTGATAAATCTCACCTCAAAGACAAAATTGTGATTACATCAAGGTCAAAGACTAAAGTGCAATTCTGTCTTGCAGATGCACCAAGGATGCATTGCACTGGTGATGGGCCTATGTCTCAGGAAACCCAATCTAGGCACTAAACCTAAGTAGAGCCTGAGAAAACTCCATCCATTTTTCATCACCAATACTGACATATACTCTGCTGCCTGATCAGGTCATAAATGTGTGACTAATAGTCCTTTTGTCCCCATTCAGATTGGGACTTCTATTCCTCTCCTATCTCACCACTGTCCCAGATTTTCTTCTGAGACTCCTTCAAAAATAAGTTTATTTCTTCCTCAGCAAAAGTTTGCAAAAGAGCAAAGCATGTGGGTGTAGCCAGGAAGGATGAGGAGCTGAGTGAGGCAGAGATTACAAATTATGTTGGTTTAAAGGAACTGACTTGGAACTAGTCCATAACTAGTCTACTAGTCTGGAGTATCCAGTAAACCACAAAACAACAGCCTTGTACCCGATAAGCATCCACTGAACTTCATTCCTTTCCTCATTTGCAGTCCTCCAAGTTATCGGCAGAAGTGTGTAATGACAACTGAAGTTCTAAAAAAATCAGGAGTTTTCCACGGCTTTTTTGGTTTATTTATTTACCAGAGCCAAGAGCTCTCATGAGTCTCCAATTTGAACATAACTCTGAAACCAAGTTTGTGAGATTACATGAGTCAGTCCATCAAGGGTCTGCTATATTAGAATGGGAACAGCATAATTTCCCAGATGCTCATAGTTTCAAAGAAGTAATAAGGAAAACAGGAGATATTTAACAGCTAAGCACTAATTCTTTTGGAAATTTTTTTTGGCAAAACTAAGGTACCTTATGATGTTATACCACATGAGGCAGTTTGAAAAGGTTCATTAATCCCCAGGGAAAGAAAGGAAGGAATCTTAAAACACAAGATCCCAGTCAGATCCCAGGACTGAATCTAAAATTATTCAGAATAGGCAGCAGGTCAGCTTCCAACCAAATGAGCTTTCACTGTGGCCAACCACTAAATGACACAGAAGCGTGGAAATTAAGGCCAAAGTAGCTGTGGCAGGAGTAAATATTCTTTTAGGTCTGGGGAGGCTGAGCCATGCAAAGAAGCCTCAAGAAAAAGACTACAGGGGAACAACTGATGCACAGCAGGAGTTGCCTGGAAGTGGTGCCTCTCTGCCCGCTGTGAGGGAATCATCCAGGGAGAAGAAGATGGGAATGAAACTGACTTGGGAAAAGGGTGAAGGGGGGGTCTGAGAATAAAAAGACAGCTCAGAAATATGTTAAAAAGTAAACCTTAGGTTTGATTGTTCTGGTTTGCTTCCTTTATATATCCATACTGGAGGTTATTTAAGAGAGTCCTCAAAGACCAGTCTCAGGTTTGCTGCTGAGAACAAAGCCACTGAGATGGATAATGTTCGTATAACAAAAGAGATTTTAAAAAAAATGTTGGAACATTTTCTTGTCATGACTGCCTTGTCTGGATTCTCTATAGCTTTCCTAGCAATAGACCAGAGCCACTCCTTGCATTCAGTGAAGTTACTCATTCATTTACTCCCTCATTCAGTTTAGAATCAGGACTTTTTTCTTTAAAGTTCAGAAAGATGGAGTTCAGCAAGTTTCCTTCTGTGGAGAACTTAGGAACACTGTTTGAGAGAAAAGCCCTTGAGGCTGACATGCTTTAGTTGGAGTTCTGCTGAACTGAATTTGCACATTAAGTACTGTACCTTGCTCTTGCCTGCTAAAGCGTCCCTTGTTTAAGACTACATGTATGTGTAAATAAAGGAAAATGGGATACAGCCTCAGGATTTATGCTGTGTCATCTGTGAACAGTCCCTTCGGGCTGCATGGGGAGCCAAGAATTGCTGGGTTGTGGATATGCAAGCCATATCATCCTTTCTCAGTGGTGTGCTCCTGCAACAGTGATTGGGAAGGCAGCCCCATACCACTAGAAAATTCACCAAGCCAAACTTCCCACAGCTGGATTTTCTAGTTTAAGCTTACTTTGGGACCAGGGCTAATGTAAAGCAGATTTAACATACATAAGATATAAGCCCCTAGGTTCTTCAGTAATCTTAGGTCTCTCTGCAAGAGGATTCTTTTCCAAATAATGAAATATTGTTATTAATAATGAGGGGATGGATTTGTACTGCTTACTCATGTTGATGAAATATTGCCCAAGAGCATGATCCTCACAAAGGTAAAGATGTGTAATTGGACTTTAGATTGATAAGTAACACTAATGATTAAACACTCATCTTGAGTAGATGTCCGGAATACAGTCACTTCAGTATTTTGCGACAGTTTTCAGGCAACCTTCGCCAGGTTTGTGGACATATAAATGAGATGAGAATTTGTCCATTTATGTTTCTATACTCTGCTTGGTTGCCTATAGCCAAGAAGGCTGACATCTATTAATGGAAAAGCCTTTGACAATGACACGTGTCTTTTCGCCAGAATCTGAATAGCAGTGACAGATCAGGAACCCCATTTTGATGCTCACTGTATATTTTTCTTTTCTCCTCAGTTCAGCCATACTCATTTCATTAAGTTGGGTCAGTTAGGTCAGGCAGCCTTATAATTATCTCCCAGGACCAAAGCTCTGGCTGAACTTTTAGTTCAGAACATTGTATCTTTGCTGGGACCTGGTGGGCTTATCCTCCGTTTCACTTCAAAATTACGAGGACCAATTCTTCTGTGCTTGTGTATTCTTTGTATACCTGCCAAGTCCTCTCCTTCGATTCCTTCAGGTAGTCTCAGAAGTTACTGATTATAAATGCTGATCTGACTCTGTAAGCTTTCAGCAGCACACCTGAGGTTCCCATTTTCTTTCATGGTGAACAGTTTTTCTTTCTTTCTTTGACTTTTTTGAGGAACTGATTCCAAAGATTTTATTCACAGTACTTAACAGGTGCGAATTGGTGTTTGCTAGCATAAGTGTCGTGCTGGGTAGCCCTTTGTTCCCTTCCTGCTGCTTCCCTGCTCTATTATGGAAAAACTTACTTTAATAGGAGTTTTTTTAATGGTTTGTACAGTGTGTATTTTAAAGCATATTATGGAATAAAAGTGAATACCCATCAGAACAATGTGTTCCTATGAACCTCTAACAATTGGGCAGATCCCTTGATTTCAATGGACACACTCCAGAACAAGGGACTTGTACCACCTGAGCAGGAGTGCTAGAATCTGGCCCTCAACAGATGCAGTTTTGTTTCCACCAGCATGTGCCAATTAAAATGATTCTGCTGTAATAAAATATCAGGAGACAGAAAAGGAACCGCCGTGAACTGAGGCAAAACTGCAGAGTTAAGCGTCTTTTCAGCTGACACAGATCCCCTGCTCCATTGGTGATCAATGGTAATAATGACATCCACTTTCCAAGGTAGTGCTGGGCTGCTGAGGGCTGATTCTGATGCCAGTGGCTGGTGTGAGTTGTTGAGGGATATTCAAAGACCATGTTGGATGGGCGGCAGGAAGATCTGAAGCCACCAGAGATGTGGAGCAGAAATAACAGTAGGAGTGGTAAGAATGACACCATTTCCAGAATGTCTGAATTAAGAAGGAAGGCAGGAGAGGCTGAACTGTGAAATACTTTGTTAGCTCAGTACCAAGTAATTGTATACCGTTTCAGCTACTAGTGCCTTGAAAATGAAAATAAACAACTGAAAATTTTAGTTCTACAATTCTTAACGAGAGAGGTTTTAGATAGCAAACAAAAAAAAGTGTTCCTTCTGATAAGTATTTTCCTTTAAACAGGAATATATAAACTGCTGAGTTAAGCCTCCAACTCTTTACACCTGTTTCGTGCCTTTGTATCATGACCCAACCTCATGGACATTTCTCCTGATTTCCTTAATTTGAGTGGACACTGAATCCTGGGTTCATACTTAAAGAAATTTCTTATTTTAAAAAAACCCTAGAGATAAGAATGTCCATGCATTTTAGCTTTTTTTTTTTTTTTTTTCCCTATTTCTCTTTACTGTGGCTAATGTTGCTTGTTTTAATAAGAACTGCAATGCTTGTATTTGCTGAGTCTTTCAGTAATTACAACTCGATGTCTGTGCTGGTAGTTGTGACACAATTTCAAGCTGATTTCAGTGCTACAGAATTTACAAGATTTTACTACTTTAATTGTGACATTTGCCCCTCATAGCTCAATTTCTTTCTGTTTTCCTGCTTGAGAGTTTTAATTCTAGGTTTATATTTTTTCATACATGTCTGTTTAAAAACTGATCAGGATGGGAGAAATCCAACATCAAACAGTACAAGAAAAAAAAAACCACACAAACAGGGGGGCCATAAGAGCAAAGAAAAAATGTATATAAAAAAAGAAGAAACTTTGCTGCATCACCAATGTGCCAGGGTACAGCACTCCTATACTCTTCAACAATGTTTCCTTTTTTCTCCCCAAATTCCACCTCTATTAAGAGCTCTCAGCCTTCTGGTTTTCCCCATAGACTTTGTAACAAACCTTGCAAAATACCTGGTGCTGGCAGAGGCAGGACCTTGATAAAAAAAAGGAAGATTTATCCTTTGAAGTAGAGAGCTCTTCAAAACTGAAGCTCTTTGTGAACCTGCAGAGGTTTGTTCCCAGTAACCGGGAATCAAATCTAGAGGATCCATTTTTTAAAGTTAGGCATTGGAAATGATACACCAATTTAGCCAGTGGCTGGTAACTGGACTTTAGCCAGTGGCTGGAAAAGCTTGGCAGAAATGAGCTATAGCAGATATGATTTTAAAAAGAAAACAGTCTTTTGTTGAAAGTGAAACATTTTGCAACAAAATCTTCCTGTTTCTTACAGGAAGGCTTGCTTTTTCTCTAAAGTCCAATATGGATGCTGAAGGAGGAGGAATGTGGTCCTGCATCCCTTCCCCACATGCAGACTCACACTTGAATATCTAGAATAATTTTGCCTGGAATCAGACATTTTGACACAAAGCATTTTCTCAAAAATAGTCGTACGATTTTTTTCCAATAGTTAGAAGAAAAATCAACATTTTGAAAGCTGATGCAAAGTAATGACCTCCAGATAGTTCTATTCATGTATTCTTTAGTTGTCAGAAGCAGAACTGTAGTTCAGCAATTACCTGCATTACATTCACTTCTTCCTTTTTCTGTTAAATCATGCACACATATTTTCAATTTATTAGCACTGGTTAAGTGGCCAACTATGTCTAGAAGCCTTGTAATGTGTAAATTACCCTAGCCAGTTCTAAGAAGGGATATGTGTCCATGAAAGTGAATTACTCACAGATCACAAAAGAAACCACCTTTTCAAAATTATTTCAGATGGTCTAATTATCTGCAAAATGTAGGATTGGTTTTGTGCTGTTGAAATTTGTTAATATCCACCAAAAATGCTCGTGGCACTTTTGTATGCACAGCAGGAAAATCAGTATGGAACTGGAACTTGTTGTTAATAAAACTTGAAAAGCACAGCTTAAGGTCTTTGCTGAACTATAAATGGTTTAGGCCTCTCAAGCCTACATACTGTCTTAGGGTGAGAACATATGGAAAAGACACATGAAAAAGCAATTACAGAAAAATTTGGGTTCAGGGTATTGATATTATTAATTAGAGGTGAATAATGCTGATTCGAAAACTTGACACTCCAGAAGTGGCAAAGCAAAGCAATCACTAACATGTCTGGAATTCATATTACCTGTCCAAGCAATTTTCTTTCTCCTTCTGTAAGTGCACAGTATTGTTCATTTAAATGAGATATTACAGACAGACACTAGACACTCAATTCCCCCTTCTTCAGACAACTGGGATTTAAATATCCATTCAGTTCAGTAAATGGTATGTCTATCATGAAACTCCTTTTTAACTCTATGTCTACAGTTGCATACACATGGTTGATATATAATTAATAGCATTTTGCATCCTTCTGAAGAGCAGAAATGTGTACAGTTGTGGGGTTTTTTTTAATTTGTGATACAGGCAGTGGATGACTGGCACTGAATATATATAAAAATTATAGTGCTACATGAGGAAGAAAAAAGATCTTTTACAGAGGGTTAGATCAAAGACAATAAGGTTGGTGGCATACTGAAAATTAGTATCTACTTCTGTCTTATATTGAGACTGGGTAGGTTTATCAATAAAAAAAATGTTTTCTTGTTATCCACATACCCGTTTTAATTTCATTTTTCTTGAATTAAATTTAGTGCTAATAGTAGGTGCATGCTGGGAGTGATTTGTAAAAAAGAATACCTGTGTGTGGTATTGGGTAGGCACGTTGGACCTCGTTTGTTGTCTGTTCATACAATACAAGGGGTGCAGCAGCGTCTGCTGAAAGTCCTGAAAGGAGTTCCTGGAGCTCAATGTTGAAAGTATAAATGAAGAATTTAAGTAACTTCAGGTCACAGCAGGAAAGATAAATTAAACTTTGGTATCAGCATTTAGCACTAAGTCTATGGGGAGATTCTTCTCGTCCAGTTTCACTCTTACAGGACATGAATATAAGAAGCTATTCTGAACTGAAGAGTCAATAGAAGAGATTTTGGAACAAACAGGAGAAAATCAACAGGATCTAATTATAAGGATCAGATGCTGTTTCTCCAGATAGAATTCAACGGGGAAATTGCTGAAGTTTAACTTTGGTACCAGATAAGTTAGTATGAATACAGTTTCTATGAGAACAAATACAATTTTGTAGGAGCTCAGTGAACAATGTGAGTCAAGATTGTGTGATCAAGATACTATATCTGCATTTTCTAACCCAGAAGATCTTTAAGAAGCTAAGTTCTTAAGAAATAAGAGAAAAAGACTTGCACTAATAAGTGAATAAAAATAGGAGACTTAGTGCTTGCCCCTCTTATAGGTCCTCCATAGCCTTTTCCATCCAAGCAAGGGCACCTAAAGCTTGTTCATACTCGCATAAAGCAGTTATGCCCAATTCAGGTATATTCCAGAATGCACTGGAGGAAACATCTATGCAATCTGGCTCACTGAGTGAGCTCTACAGGGTTTGTGTCAAATCAAATGCCACTAGGAAGGTTTTATGAAAAGTCATCTTTCTCTGACATGCCTGCTAGATGTTTCCTGCCATCTGGGATTGTTCTGAGCTTTTGCCTGTCCAGGTGAATGTGTTGCTCTTTGCAAGGACAAGTGGCATCAACTGACAGCCTTTAGAGAGGCAGCTCTGTTTTAGCCACAGAGTACACATGAACAGTGTTCAACTTAAAAATTGTTACAACTCGAGGTAATATAATGGTTAGAGCCAAAATCCTAATGTGAACCATAAACAAACAAGTAATAGAATAAAGTAGGCTCCTAAATTTGATATTACTATTTCCTAAAATCATTATTCATTTCTACTGTAATATCTGCTGATCTCTTTACTAATAAATCTCAGTAAATGTGTTTTAAATTTGCAGACAATTGTGCATGTGTGTATATATACACACATATATACATACATATGTATACAAGTGTATACATACACACACATACATACACATATTTTTTTATATCTAGATATAGATATAAAAAAAAATTCTGAGCAAGGGAAAGCTGAGTCAAAGGCATAACTGATGCTCTTGTGATTGTGCTTGGATCCCCAACAGCAATGAAGCTGGATCTCCCTCCCTAAAGAGAGCTTTGGGTGCACACTGGGAGAGCTGCCACCATAACTGTTGCCAGTGCTGCAGGAACATTGCCTGCTGACAAGCCCTTTGCCATTTTTGGCACTCAGGCTTTGCTGGATTGCTGGTTTTCAATCTCTGTGAGAAGCTAGGAGCACAGAAAGGCACAATATGGTAGCAACATGCAGCAAGCTTGCGGTGAACTATATAGCAGGTAAAACGGAATGGTTTGGTATCACAAGGAGGGCAGAAGAGACTGTACTGGATCAAGTGCTAAGGAGCACCAGGGATGCACTTAAATAGGCAGGGTGGTTCCTGAAATATATGATAAAGTCTACCCTTTATTTTATTTTTGTGGAAGACTTTTTTGCCCAGCCTAGACAAGAAAATGAATGCCACTAATGGGAAGGTCCAGTTATTTCTCACTCAAGTTATTTCTTTACTAGGTAATTACTGGACCAACAAGGTGACGTGCCTCAAAGCAGGAGGACTAACATGTGGGACTGTATGCCTTAGCAGATAAATTACAACCTCAGACAGTATATGAGAAATAATAAAAGCCTGACAAGGAATGGAGGTGGGGGAAGGGCAGTTTAACAAGAAAAGGTATATCTTGGCACTTCATAAGGATAGTGATACATAGAATTGGCAAAAGCCGAGCAGAGTCAGGCCTTGCAAACCAAATTAAACAGATGGCAAAAGCTTTCTCAGTCATATGAGGGGAAAATAACCAAGACAATTGCTGTGCACTAAGGACAGAACAGAAATTAAAGATAATCTAGGTGTGACCCAAAAACCAAATTAAGACTTTGACAATAAAAAAAGATCAAAATGGGAAAGTGGTATTAAGTGAAACATGAATTTGTTTTTTAAAAAATCATGCAGATAAACTTATTATCTCACCCCCTTTATTTTAATGACAACTTGATTGTTGAAATAAGGCAAATGCAGTAGATTCAACCTTTCTGCTCTTCAGTAAAGTGTTTGATACATTACTACATGGGCTGTTAGTAGTTAAATTGGAAAAGATAAGGACAAGTATCAGGACTGTAAGACAAGTAAAGAAGTGACTGAAAGGGAGACAAGAGTGAGCTATGTTGAAAGGATTTCTCTCTCTCCCTGGAGGAAAGTTACTAGTGGAGTTCCTTTAGGATTGGTCTGGGGATTAATTTTATTTAATATTTTCCTTAATGGCCTAGGCAGAAAAAGTAGGAGTGTACTAATTAATTTGCTGATGATACAAAACTGGGAGATGTCATGAATACAGAGGAGGATTGCAATATTATACAGGAAGAATTAAATGACCTTGAAGACTGGGGTAATAGAAATGGGATGGAATATAAGGTCATGCGCTGCAAGGTCATGCACTTAGGGACTAATGAAAAGTATCTGCTATGAACTGTAGGCTCATCAGTGGGAAATGACAGAGAGAAAAAACACCTAGTTGTAACAGTCAATCACAGAATTACTATGAACTACCAGTGCACTTAGACCATGGAAAAGGAAAATGCAATTTGCAGATATATTGAGGAAAATATTTTTAATGAAGCAAGGAGAGTATTCATGCCATCGACCAAGGTGCTTGTTAGGCATCACCTGAAATTCTAAATCCCTATGGTTGAGGTGCAAATGTTTTGGGTTTTTTTTAAACAGGTGTAAAGAGTGACTAGTATGGTGACCAGAGGAAAGGATGGCCTGTCTGAAAAGAAGCTGTGCCCAGCAAAACAGAGGTTGAGAGGGGAAGCAATTGCTGTCTATAAATATACGATGAGGTAAACACCGGGGAGAGACAAAAGCTCTTGAATTCACATGATAATTTTGACATGAGAACAAATGAACATAAATTGGCTATGAATACATTTGGACAAGAAATGGAGAAAAGCTTTCTAGACACCAGAGCCATAAGTACAGGAGTGTGGGAGTAAAGACAGAGCTGGATAGATTTATTAACTGGGTTTATGTGATGTGATTCATGTGCTGGCACACGTTTGAACTTGACGACTCCTGGTCAGCCCTATGCCCTATTTTTCAGGCAGTCTTGCTTCACAGTCCTATGCTTGGCTTATGAGATTTTCTTGCACATTCTTGGCTGTACTTGTGGATATATTTTATAACATAACCTCCTTGATATAATACAAATATTACATGATGTCCTTAGTTTATCTATTCTCTACTTTCCTGAGAGGCAAACAGCAACCACAGCCCATGTCTTGCAATGACCAGAACAATGGAATGAAACAGAAATAAAACTGCTGTTTCTTTACAACAAATTTGTTGTACTGCAGCAAAAAATCTAAAATCAGAATGAAGTAGTTCAGAAAATAAACACCTTGAGTCACATCCACTCAAAAACACATTCAGAAGTAAGAACAATTTCACTGAAAGACAGTCTCTGATTTTTGTCTTTTTGTTTCCATTCTGTATATTTATACACATTTTTGGAAGTTCCTTGAGTACTTTCCAGATTTTAATTTTACTCAGTACATAGACCAAACAGTTTTCATGATGACCCATTACGATTGTTATTAAGTTCTTATGTTCATGCCGTTCCTTCTCAGACAAGAATTACACTTGCAATATTGATAGGAATTTTCTTCTGTGAGGACTACAGACTCTAATATTTTATAACAATAAGTTGGTTTGTTTCTCAGAATACAAATATTCTCTTTTTTTAACCAGACCACAATTGTTAGCTTATAATTCCTCAGTTTTATTGCATTGCTATCAACAAGAATAAATGGGGGCGGGGGGGAAGCCCTCAGTTCTCTCTCTGTTCAGTGACATGGCTTAATCATAATGAATGGAAATAGTCCCAAGGATATGTACTGTATTTGTGGTGTAAAATCAAAACAGTCATATTGTGTCTTTAATGCTGTCTCAAATGGATACTCTCATTATTGCATTCTGAGAAATTCTCTACCCTAGTATGTCTCAAATCTCATTCTAATCATTATAAATTAGCAATGCAGAGGCTGAAAAGCAGGAGCAGCATACTCTGATACTGAGTAAATAATGACAACCCTGTGTTTCCCAGGAGAGGGTCCTTCCTTTATGATAAACCAGTAAATTGAACAGGTTTCTCACTATTTGATTGAGGAGTTACAGCTATTAAAAGTTTGAGATTATTTGCAATGACTACTGCATCTGACAAATATTGAGTTACAATACTTAGTCTGTGTAACCAACAGCTTATTCCTTTTTGTCATGTGCTGTTGTGTTGTGTTTCATCAACTTCAGAGACAATGATGCAAAATAATGCAATGTGACACCATGAAATACAATAAGATGTGACATAACACATTAGAAATTTAAAGAATGAAAAGCTTCAGTCAATTCAGGAAATAGGAACCCTGCCCAAATTTATTGTGACAAGTAAGAACAGTGCAAACACTAAATGCTGTTTTCAAACCAGAGGGCACCATTGTTTTTTGACCACCCAAATTGCTTGCAGATACTGCCGTCATCTTTATTTTTAGTTTAATTTAATAGGCGCAGAGCTGGAAGCTTTTTCAGTTTGGGTGGTGTTTTTGTTGTTTGGGGGTTTTCCTCTCCCCTTCCCCCAGCCTGGCATTAGTATTTAAATATCTGAATTGGCATCTGAATAACTTGGCGTGATTGTCGGCAACTTTCCATTCCAAACAAACCCGTTCCTTGACATTTCAAAAAGATGCATTGCTAACATGCTTCCAAGGATTTTGTAAAAATCCAATTCTGTGAACACAGGCTCAAAATGGGTGAACAAAAAGCATCTGTGTTAGCAGAAAAGAAGCGTTTTCAGTTCATATCTGGGGTATGCTAATTGAAAATCTAGAAACAGGCTGCTTTCCTGTAGAGTACTAAAATGAATTGGAATATGAAACAACTCTCTTAAATCTGACTACTCCAGACTTTTCTTCCTCACATTTTCACTGTCATCTGTTCATATCTGTCTGGTGATATTTAGGTCTGCATTAATGGATTAAAGTCCACATTGATCTCAGTTGGAAAATATGAGTTGCTGTTGCTGATCACCCTATGCTATTGCCAAAGCCTTCTCCTTTGCTAGTAAAGTCAGATTCTATTGAAGTCTATCCCAAATAGTCATCTGTATAAACAATGATATGTGATTCTAAACTTCAAGCACATTTTCTGACCAGCTGTACTAACCATTTTTATGTAAGTTTTATTTAAGGGCAACACTACCATGCCGTGAAGTCAGACAATGAAGAGATTAAAACTATTTTTTTTAAAGCCATTTTAGGACCTGGATGGCTCATTTGATCGGACACTGGCCTTTCATCACAGGGAAAAGCAGCTCATATCTAGTTTTGACCATTGTGTTCAGAAGTAATCTTTACGGGATGCTTATAAAATGTTTATAATTAAATGAATACAAGGATTCTTGGTTTACTTGTCAGTACAGTGAAGAAGAGCAGGGAGCTGTCAACTAGTGTATATGCAGGTGAAAATTAAGTCTCCTGAAAGGGATTTTAAAAAGTGCAAAGCTCATACAAGCACCTAGCTAAATGAATAACAGATAGGTGAGCGCTAAAAAAACCATCTTCCCTGGCAAATCAAAATTAAATAGTACAGCAAATCCTTCCAAATCAATAAATGCTATAAAAATCTCTGTGGAGATTTATTTTTGTGCACAAAAGGATAAAATCCAATATTCCTTGAGATGGTTGACAAAATAAATGAATTAAATATATGTTCTTCTGTGCTGCTCCTGCCACTTTTAACAAAAAATTATTCTGGACCAGATCCTTAGCTGAATGACACATCTGATTAGCTTCAATAGGTGTATTTTGTGGTAAATCAGGTAGTAATATATAACTATATAACTATTTTTCAGAGCTAAATTTGTCATTAATTGAGTTCTGTGTTTTACATCAGCTGAGAAAATGGCTCAAAAATATTCACCTACATTTTAACATGAATTGGATCCAAATGGGTACAGTGGTAGCAGAAAAAAAGTTCTGTAATAAATGTAAGGCTGCTTGAGCAGCTTTCTAGACTTCATTGCCCTCAGGTAGAATAAAATTTGATACTGATGTGATTTAAAGCCAGCTTTTAATGTATTTAGGTAACTAGCCACAGTTCATTTGAAATCTGGCCTGTAAGTATTATTGTCTATTTAAAGAATTACTCACAATCATATGATCATATGATACTCAATTTTCAGTACACCCAGAAAAAAAATTCCCAGGAAAGCAGTCTTCCAACTTTCTGTATTTTTAACTGTAGTCAAAGAGCAACTTAATTAGTGTTTTTCAGAATCTGGTTAGAATTAAATTATTATTTTTTTCTCTTTATAGGTTTAATGATTATTAGGAACTTGGCAAGTTAACACTGACTATCAAAAATTGATAGGCTTTCCGTGAGCTAATTGTTGGATGACATATTAAAAGTAATAATCTCCTTTAAAAATACAAAAACTTAGTTTCAAGTTTTATGGAGTAGCCAAATTATTGACAGCTAATGAGATTCCACATATATACATATAAACATATGTTTATGAACGTGTATAATGCATTCACATTATATAGATAACATTTATAACATAGGCTCAGCTTTAGCTGGTGATGGACAAAGGCTCCAACAGGTTTCTGGGGCTGTACCTGTTACCCCATCCTATGACACGTCTGCAGATGCACTGCAGAGAACCCCCCCTGTTCCTCTGCTCTGCTTGTCCTGTGCCCTTCAGAGCAGAGGAGGAACCCCCAGGTTGGGTTAGCAATGGGAGAAGAGCCAAGGACTTCATCCTTAGCCAGTGGCCTTCAGAGCTGACTGCTTGCATTTACAGAAGTACTAGTAGCACTTTTCTTCTGTACAGGGAAGCTATTTGGGAGGCTGCAAGCCTCTTCTTACCCCCCTGGGATGGTTTGGCTTCAAACTGTGCCTTCCAAAGAGCAACTTGCAACTGGCATGGCCTACTGCTTATGTTGTAATTTATGAACTCAGCAGTGAGTAAAATTGTTGTGTATTCTCTATTCTTGCAGTTTCCAAGTGCAAGTTCCTCTGTAATAGCCTGCCAGTTGAATGAAAGTAATGATTTGGGGGGAGGAGGTCTATGCCCACTTATTCCTTGGTTTCTCTGCTACAGCTGCCAAGAAGAGAACAAATTGTAGTGGTGTCTTTTGTGATGTGGACATCTGCCCACTGAATCTGGATAAGCCCACCAACATGTTCCACCTAAGTCACCAGACAACCATCACATGGTAATGACTTTCAGTCACCAAAGACCTGTACAGATTTGAACCTCTGACCAAGACGTGAAAGGTTTTCTGTAACTCAGTGTTCCCCTGAGCTCACCTGTACCTCACCAGCTCACACTTTGATGAATACAGTCAGAAAAGAATAAAAACACTCCGCAGACAATACTGATTTTATGCACCAGATTCTGGAATCAGTTTTTCCACTGTGTTTTCTGCAGCTTCAGTGCCATCAGCACAAATATAAATTGTATAGCTAATATAAAAATGATCTACACCAGCTCTTGGTAGAAACTATTGGGTTTTTTTATTTTTTAATGTGTACCTCCTCACTGCTGGCTTCTGGAAAAAAGCTGCCTTGTGATTTGTAAGGATAACTAGATGATACATAGCTGGCTGTTGCATGGGGTGGAGGATCAGTTTCTTAATACTTGCCTGTCCTGGAATTAGAACTAGAGCAGGAAAGGTCTGTGAATTGTGTGGCATTTTGAAGCAAACAGGAAACTGAAAGGCAGGTGTTGTTTTCACATACACCAATATAAATATGCATCAGTTGGTCCTTGAAAGCAGTGGAAATGCTGATAAAACAGCAGAATCTGACCCACTAGTTTAAGCACTCCTTTTCAGGTGTTACTTTGGCATATCCATGTGTTTTTAGTAACAGCTTCAAACCACACAGTGGATGTGAAAAAAGTCGCTAGTACTTTAGACCATGCTAATATTGCTAATGTTTAGAAAGGTGTTTTAAGTTCAAATTCAAAGACTGGCATGGGTTTTTCTCTTATGCTTTCATGAATTAGATGTTCCAAACAGGAAATCAGATTTTAGGAAACAGAACTTCTTCCCTCCCAGCTTGAACAGCCAGGAGTTTCGAGAAAGCAATACAAAACCACTGCTACTTTTGAAGTATCTTTCCAGTGTGTATAGCTTCAGGTCCTGCAAAGGCAAACAACCTCTTGACCTCACACTTTCCTTGATGGGAAAAGGGTTATATGTTACTGAGGCTATATTTTGCCATATCACAGATTATTACAGCATGCAAGTTAAAGATATTCAGCAGAAAAAAAAAAGAAATAAGAAAGAATGAAAGAAATACTAAATTCTACATTGTGAAACCACCCACCCTACTGCTCATTGTTTTAAAATCTTCAGTTGGGCTCAGTGTAGGGAACTGAAAGGCTGAACAAAAATACTTTTAAATCCAGGTGCTATTTTCTGTAGAATAGCAAGGAGATTTTTACATTATTAAGCTTCTTGCATTCTCATGTGAGTACTCTGCCTTGGTATACAAATGAAAAGAAAATAAAAATCAAATAATAACTGATCTTTGCCATGGTGTCCAGACTAGAACCATGTTCTGTGCAGAAGTGATGGGCATGTAAGTCCTTCGTATCAGGAGATCTGTCTGGCACTCATCAGGCAGTGTTACTTGATCACAGCTGGATAAAAATGCACACCCAGGGCAAATCTGTAAACACCAGCTTAATCTGCATGGGAAAAGTTACTGTCATCTCCTCCGACAGAAAAAGCCTCCAGGACACATTCCAGCAGTAACAGTCACTTCAGTTTGTTACAAATGTTGTCAGATTTAGACACAAAACAATTATAGATGTCAAAAAGCTACAACTGAAAAAATAAATGCATTGCTTTTTAGGTATTTTATTTTAGAAAAATGAGGAAAGTCAGTAGTTTTATCACTATGACCAAAAGGGGGGGGTGGCTAGTGGGGGTGGGGATTCCTATCATACTGAACTAGCTAACAAGCTCCATTTTAGACTGTAATTCACAGTTCTCTAACACGGCTTCTTTTTTATATCAGGACATCTTAAAGAGATTTTTCTTTAGGGGATGGATTGTAATTTGGATAATATTTTGCAGGAGTCTTCTTTGTGCATAAATTAAAAACAACTCTGTCTTTAGGACATGCCAAAACCTACTTTTGGCTTCTTATGCCTCTATCAATGGTCATATTTGCAATTGCAAGACCAGAGCCCATTACTCTTGTAATCAGCCCTAGAAAACACCCTGAATCACTTCATCATCAGAATAGCTATAAACTAATGGGAAGAAAGGGCTTTAATCAACTGTAGACAGTTTAACTAAAGTAATGCAGTTAGAGATTCATAGCTTGCTTTTCTTTTTCAAGCAGATATTCCATTCCCATTTTCTTCAGAGAGATTATGTATATGTGCAAAAAAAAAAAAAAACAAACAGTGCTTGGGACTTGATTCAGCTGTGCAGAACTGGCAATGGGAAACTTTCGTTTAAATTTAATGTGAGCTGGACCAGACCCCAGAGTTCCCAATGTGAAAATCCTAATGCTACAAATTCCCTCTCCAACCTTGTATCTTCCCTTCTACCCTCCCATGCCCACACTCATGCATAACAGAGCCACAGAATGACTGGTTTCTGCAATGTATTAAATAGGAGGAAAGGGAACATTCAGAAGAAAACTAGGTATTTGGGGCTTTCTTCAACCCAAGATTAATGTCAAGAGATTTTTCTTAGCATTAGTGTCAGTGCTAGCCAGGAAAAATGATCCCATTAAAGGGCCCCTCATGAATAATTCATGAGGCCCAATTTAGTGTTAGTACTGAGGGTGAGAGATAAACAGGTGATAGAGTTTGTAGGGAAACCATAGCACTTGGCATGGTATTTTGGTGTCATTATTTTTTAAAAATCTGTATATGTATTAGAGGAAGGAGACATAACATGTTTTTTAAAACTCGGGTTACTGTTCAACTTTGAGTTGAAGATCTATGTGATCTGTATTTCCAAATCATTAGTGATGAGCTATTCCCCCTAAGTGCATTAAAGTAGAAAGCTCCATAGACAAGCTGGTAATTTAGGGGCTGTGTTTGGCAACAGGATTCCTCACTTCTTTGCTGTTCTCTTCTAAGTCCATTGTGAGTATGGAAGAATAGTTACTGAATGTTGCAATTAAGGGGTATTTTTCTCCCCAAATTAAAAGTTACATTTTTGCAATAATTGCAGTAGTTGAATAATTTATGTCCATTTAAATGGAATAGCACTTAGCCCTGATGTTTACTGAAAACCTTTTTGTGTTTAGTGTAAAAAGGTGAAAACAAAAGTGGTGTAGAAGAGGTACGGGGAGGCCTGTGAGCTTGAGATTACTATCGTGCCTGTGCAAATCAACAGACTTCAACCTGCAATTGGCTTCTTTAAATTATAGCACGAGTCGGTATATTCCAGCCAAATAGAAGTTACTAGAGATAGTGCTGGGGCTGGTTGAGCCATCTCAGCTGGTCACACAGCAAGTTCCTACCACGGCTATAGTAAGGAGCCTTTAATTTAAGCAGTATGTCCTGCTGCTGATCATGCATTTAGAAAACCAAAAAGAAGAGAAGTGATGCACAGTAGCTAAAGGTGACTGGGTGTTGTGCCTTTTCTATACTGCCCCTTGTAAAGCCAGGCACAATTAAAATCTTTGTGTCCGTGTTGTGCCATTGCTCTGCAAGACTCTTTCTTTCTAAACTGATCATGGGGAAATGGCTACCAGCCACTCAGTGGTTTTTATTTTATCCTGTATATTTTTCACTTCTCAGTTTTAGTTAGAAATACCAATAGAAAGAGAAATTCAAAATCCCTGGCAACTCTGAATGGAGAAAAGGAGAGACAGCTTACTATGCACATGCTTGCTGGGCCTGGCAATGTGATTGTTTACATTTTATTATACCAATTTTTGCATTCAGTCATAGGATATGGTTCTGATTTGCACCAGTATAATTCCATTGCTACTTCCAGGTTGCTAGGAAGGCATGTGAGATCAGCATCTGTCCTCCTGGGTTTATTCTGATAAATATTTACTGAAGATTGAATTCTACCAAAATGCCACTAGGATTTTGCTTTAAATAGAAATTATGTCTTTGGACTTGTGGCCTCTATTGCCAAGATCTGTGAGCTGTCAATCCCAGATGCTCATTCCCATGCAGTGGCTACAGTTTGCATGGTTGAGCTGGTTTAATCCAAAACTAGGATGTCTCCACCAGTGAGTGATTGGCCTAGAGGCATGAAGTGACAGGACAGTACTTCAAAATTAATTTACTTAAGTGATGTTGCTGGTCTTTCTAGAGTGGTCACCTCTGTGGGACATTGGTTTTGTAAGCTAAATGCACATTTCTCAGTGTATAATAATCACTATATCCTTAAGCCCCATAGGGTGACATAAATCTACTCTAAAAAAATTCTGTAGTGACATGTCCATGCATATGATAGTTCAAGTTCCTATAGTAAAAACACCATCAACTCCGCAAGTTTCTGTTCTTGAAAACACCACCAATCTATCGAGTCTGTAGTAAAAAAGTTGTATTTTTGTAAACTGTAAAAGTTGGGCAAATAAAAATATTCTCTGCTTTGAAATTTCTGTTTTACCCTCTAAGTGGATAAAAAATGAAAGTGAAATGCAATCCTGTGATCCAGATGTTGAGGTGAATAATGATACAGCACATAGAAAATAGGTTTAAAGCACCAGGCTGAAAATGTATTAACCTAATTTTAGAATTCCATGCCCCAATCAAACAGTCCCAGGGTCCCAGCTGTAGAAGATATGGCCTCATGCCAATGCCAAGAGATGGTTTTCTTTCTACCCAGGTGCACTTCAAGTCACCTGGGGGATTCAGCTCACCACTCAGCAGGAGTAAGGATAGGGATAAAGGATTCCTCTCACTTCACTAGGCTTAAAGGTTCCTCCTGCTGCAAGAATCATGGTCAAATATCACTGAGGCCCCAAATTTGAGTTTACCTGGGGATCTACTCCATGGATTCGTTGAGAAGCTGAAATCATGATGATGACATGCAGTTATCCTCCTGTCCCATGCTCCTGCAAGTCCCCACAGTCTTATACCTTTACCCTAAGGAAAGAGGGAGGAACAAGCATGGTGAATGAGGTTGGTTGCTTCCTTCCTTCATGCTGTTGAGTACAAGGTCTTGCAAGAAGGGAGTAGGCAAGATCCAATTTTCACCACAAGGATGGTCTGTCTCCCTCCTTCCCTCTGAGGCATTACAGGCTGCTGGGAATATAGCATCACTTGCTTCTCTGGTGAAGCACTACTCCTGGATGGCATTCTGACATACTGGCATTTGGGCATACCTTTCTCTTCTACAAGATGACTGTGTAGCCCAGTTGTACAAAATATGTGTGTGTAAATATATATTCTCTTCTTTGCATAGTTGATAGCCACGTAAACTGTATGCTGTATGTGTTTTTTCAGGTATGAAAAATGTGCACTTTAGCAAGTTTGGGAGTATCTGTGTTTTCTGTTGCATTTTCTGAGGTGCTACATAAACATTATTCTTGTGTAAAAACGCTTCTACCTTGGATTATGCTTGGCACCAATTTACATTGTAATATTACTGACACTGCCATTTAATTTGCCTAGTTGCCTATGGTCTAAGTGTAGGTAATTTACAAACCTTTAACAATGTTCAGCTTTCCTAAATGGTAGGGAGAGCTGCAATTACACTTAAAATGCACTGGTGCACTATGTGTCAGCAAAAAAGGACCTACAAAAGACATAATTACAATGTAATTGCCCACAAGTTCATGAAGTAAACATACATTATTAGAAGGCACTCATCTATTCAATTTAAGTGACATTACAGATAACATATTGCATAAATAGGAAGCCATTTTGTGACTAGTTAGTATAATAATAGGAGTTGAAATTAAAATGTGGTATATGTATTCCTAAGAGCACTTCAAGCTTGGCATCTGCTCTATAGTGGCTTGCATTATGCTCCATTTCCAGTTTTAAACATTTGAATATTCTCTAAAGATATACACCAATAAATAATGTCACTATTAGGTACCTCCTAAAAAAAAAGTTTCAAACAAATGTTTAGGCTGCCTAAGGCCATTTTTATCCAAGGAAAATCTCAGAAGCAGGAAATGGTCAGAGACAGCAGGGAAAATTTTCAGGAGTTGTTTTTGATGAGCAGAATTGTCCAAAACTATGCAAAATTCAAGCTCTATTTAATTTTTTGTCATTTGAACATCACTGTAACAAAAGCAGTATGACTGCAGTCTACACACCATTCCAGATGTACATTCAAAGGTAACCACCAAAGATGCAATACCAGCATCCTCTTGCCTCTGTTTGGCAAGGCCTGGATATATGTGGGGGTCAGTGGTTATCCCATATCGCACCAGGCAGAGGATCTAATGTGTCTGCAAACTTTCATCTGGGAAGCCAAAATTGCATCCTGAATTGCACATTTTAGAGAATTTGGCCTTCTGCCTTTTTAATAAATAGCAGTTGAATATGTATGTAGATTAAACTTGCTCACTGGAAGTTAATGGTTCCTCTGGATCAAATCCCCTCTGAACTGTCCCCTTGTGTCTGATAATTTCTAGCAGGATAGGCTTTGCAGGAATTTAGGGCATATAACTGGCTTATTCTCACAAAATCTCTGGAACACCTGTTCCTCACGTGATGACACCATATCCTCCTGAATCATTTTGTTGTTTTTCCTGCTTGCTAAGGGAGCAGTGTGTATCCCCTGTTCCCAGTCCCTCAATGAAGCTGCTCAGCTCCTCATGCAGCACCCTGGAGAGGCATCAGGCTCCATCTCAGCGAGGAGGTAGAGCCAGAATTGTGAGTTCGGGGCCCCTATTGTTACCAAAAGCAAAGTTGTCCCTTAGATTCTGCTTGTGTTGTTAAGGACCTAATTAGTGTAAAAAAACACTTTATTTTTTTTTAAAAGTATTTCTTATTAAGCTCTTGTTATGTTCTGTGCTCTCCCAGTGAAAAAACATCGTTTGGTTTGAAAGTCAGGCAAATATCCTAAGGCTGCTGGAGCCAACTATTTAATGTTTTACTTTTCTTGTGTGACCTTATAAGCAGTCTGACACAGTGTAGGTCCAGAGTAGATTGTTTACTTTTAATTTGCTCATAACATCCTCTCTTGCCAACTTTTACAAACAACGTGATATCATAGATTTTTACTTGGGATTCCACTCTGTTGAACACAGCTCAGGTTTTGGTGGTTTTTTTTTCATTTACCTCTTTCACTAGATAAATATAATAGCGGATTACAAACTTCTTAAGTATTTCCTTTCGGAAAACATTGTCTGATACTTGGTATTGTACCAGGGCTCAACCTAAATTGGTTTAATTCCTTGTACCTGCTGTGTAGCTAGATGAGATCAACTAGACAGACCTTTCCCATTGGTTAAAGGTCAAAAATAGCCTAAAGACATGTTGTTTACAGCACATCATATTGAGAAATATACTTGCATAGAAGGCATGACCATATTTTCATTAGCAGTGATAAAAAAGCTTAAAAAGCTGTGTGGATATAATTACAGAGGATTATTTTTAATCACAAACCTATTTTTAAGAAAATGTAGAAGAATAAAATTCACCAGAGAATATTTTCATTATTATTTTACTATAATTATTACTAGATTATATAAAATGCTGTTTTATTTCCCACTATTTGAGTACATTTGAGAAACCCCAGACACTTCAGAGTAAGAGTCATATTCTGATGACATTTATATAACTGTAAATAACTTCACTGACGTCTGGCCCTATGCAAAATTATAATGGAGTCCCTGATGGCTGAAATGATGACTGACATTGTTGTTTAATTATTGTTAGATGACAAGATAGAAACTAATCAGTTTAAATAAACTTTTCAAATTTATTTCATCCTTGCAAAAAGAATGAAATTATTAACAATTTTTTTAATGCTTTGTAAGGTAATTTTGTAAATGTTTTGTAATCTTTGTTTTGCAGAACTGAATGGCAAACAGATTAAGTGCATCTTCGCAAAGAGTATGAGTTTTTTAAAAGTTCAAGTCAAAAAAAAAAAAAACCCACAAGCAAGATTAAGAAATGTAAAGGCTGGGTTGTTGGGGTTTTTTTTAATGAAGGCTTGAATTTTACACTGACCTATAATAGTTGGGATTCAGTGGTCACCAAAATATTGATATCATATTTTCAGACATTGATATTACTTTTTACTTTTTAAAAAAAAAAAAGTTCTCAAAATTCTTTGCTAATTAATATAAACTTATCAAGAATGCACAGCAAGCACTTTAGCATTAGATTTTGCATTTAGTATATATAGTTTCCTAGGAAAAGGCTTATTTCTATAATATTTTCTGCAAAAGAGAGAGACTACAGGTTTTTCATCTTTCTTTTATACTGGAGCTCAAAATCTCAGTATTTTACTTGAAAATGGTTTATATGGACCTACCAAAACAATTGAGAGTTTTCTTGAAGCATTTAAGCTGGAAAACGGTTTTTTTACTAAGCTGAAGTGTTTTGTGTTGACAATTTCAAAACAAGCTAGTAATATTTTTTATTTCAGAAGTCATGGTCATTGGTAGGTGACTACTTCATTAAGCTGGCCTTTCATTCTGATGGGAGAACCAGAAAAAGGCTCAAGACTCGGATGTAACCATTATTTCTTTAAAATTGGGGGTTGCATAAACCTAGATTTCTAAATAGTGTGCTTATATTAACTAGAATTTATAGAAATTATGGAAGTCATTCACATGCTGTGGTTCAAGGCACCTGGATTTAGAAGCCTATGTTCCTTCTGTAGTTGGGGAAGACACAGGCATCTCCAGGGAAGGATTCCCAAAGTTAAATAATTACAGGATTTCTTTACAGGGAAAAGGGCTGCTAGAATGGACCATGTCAAATAGTGTATTACTAGTAGAGTGAGAGTGATGTGTATAAGATATGAAAAATATGAAGGTTTTGCAGTGAGGTATTAGTTATATGGTAGATAGCATGCTAATAATGAGTTTGACAGATAATAACCTATAAAGCCCAAATGCAACATCTGAAGCAAAAATGGACACAAGTTTTCCAAAAATAGAGACATTGTTCTGTGGTGTTGACATCCTCCCAATAGTCATATCTGTTCACACAAGTCATGTCTGAGAAGAAGGAATAACATTTTCAGTTTTATATGGCTTGACATCTTCAGAAGACTAGACGGGAAGATTCTGTAATTTACAACATTAGATAATTAAAGCACTGAAGAGGAGGAAAAAAACCCAACAAAATTATGATGAAGAGTGACTTTCAGACATTTGTGATGGCACATTTGCCTCTTAAGTGAAATTCCCTGAGTTTTCATAAAAGATATGTGCTCCAGCCTTGAAAAGCCTGATTTTATTACAGAAGAGCTCTCAACTCCGATGATCTCCAACCAGCTACTTGACAAAACGCC
Organism: Ciconia boyciana; assembly: GCF_034638445.1. Taxonomy (NCBI): domain Eukaryota; kingdom Metazoa; phylum Chordata; class Aves; order Ciconiiformes; family Ciconiidae; genus Ciconia; species Ciconia boyciana. Next base: position 51,946,738 of record NC_132940.1, on the reverse strand, counting down.
CTTACATGCTGACTTTTGAGGTGCTTTGGCAAATCATGATTAGCTAACTTTTTGATGCATTTGTTGGTACTGCAAGCTACCAATGTCCTGAGACATGAAATCAAAGTCAATGGTAATGTCAGATAGCATAAAATTTTTGAATATTCTTGATGATATCTTAATTTCATTATTGTGCTTAATGGTTCTTGGTTTACTTCTTTAAATGATTGTTTAAGAAAAAATTTGGTGCATATTTTAAAACAGTGCTTAAATGGAATGAGTGGATCTTAAACATTCAGCAGGTGGAGAGTATGTGTCTAACATGGGCAGCGGAGTCCATGTTTGTATTTTATATGACAAGAAGCAGTAACTTGGTAATTAAGTAAATATTGTAATAAGTATGGCTCTGACATCCACTTGAAGCTTATAACTCCCCAGGGAACAGATGCTTAATTTGTGGCCATGATAATAACAACCTAATGAACCTCCCATCTTACTGGATAGCTTAATAAACTTCAAAGAAAACAAAACAAGAATCTATGAGTAAAAGTACATCCTTAGCTTTTCATTAAACAAAATGAGCATGAGTCAAGGCCCAGCATGGCTTCCAAAGTTAAAGCTACCAACTACAAAGCAAATGTATGCAGAGAAATGTACAACAAAAGACATAGCTTTTAAACCTCCAGTTGAGTTTCCATAAATGTTGCTTACAAAAGCTACCATTCTCTATGTTAACAAAAAGTTGTGGATATGTTCTTCACTAAATCCTCTTTTCCCATATAATCCACCTTGTGCACTTTATCTCAAGTGTGTTTTATCTGATCTAATCCTGGGCTCATTCATTCTCAGATAGAAGCAACAGGATTATTTCACACTTAAACTAGGCCCAATCTTTCTGTGAGTCCATAAGAGGACACCTGGGTAATGAGAAATTATCTATGGAACAAAAGATTAAGCAGGTGCTAGGAAAAAAATAATTCTTTCAAATACAGCAATTTTTGAGGAAAAGATAAAACATTTTTATTTAGGAAAATGTTCATAGGAGGAACTACATTTTAAAAGGAATGAGCTTACACCATATTTAGTACCAATATTACTTGGTACCAGTTTTATTAGAAAAACCAAATTCTGTTTCAGTCACCCTAAAGTGACATTGATTTCCCTGGAGTTAATCTGGATTTTAATGGGTGTAAAGTGTGCAGCATACAGGATCTATCAGAGCATTAGTTTTAACTAGGTCAAAGAGACCAGTTCATACCCACTCATACCTTTCTTCCTTGTTCTACCAGCCCTTACTTTCGCACACTTTCAGTTAGGGGGAGGAGGAGGAGGGAGGCTTTGTGGCTCAGTAAATTAGCTTCAGATTTTTTTCCTTTGCAGTAGCGGGCAAGGCAACTCAGAAATAAAATCAAAACCCTCTACTCCCACCCCAAGTTGTGGGACATGGATTAGTATGAACCAAGTTCAGTCTCCTTCGCTTGACTCAGCAGAAACATTAAATAAAATATTTATATGTGCATGTATATCTATATCTATTTCACCTATAGCTAGATCTATATATCTATGTCTTGTACGTCTCCTTTGGCTTTTAGAGACCACAGGATCACCTCAAATATTGTCTTCTCTCTGTTTCCAGTGTATATCAGACTCTTGATGTGAAGGTGTGAAGGCAGAGCAACAATTTACTGTTTTAAAACAGTGGACCAGTTCCTCAGGAGACATAAACTGGTATAGTATGTAATTATTTTCCAATCATTCCCTCCTTCCCTTTTGTCATCAGTCTCCTCATGGACCAATGTACAACAGAGAATTTGTCCCTTAATTCTATGGCCACAGTGGGACCATGGACTGATGACTTGACTTCCTGAGCGGTGGTCCTTTGAGTTTTCTTCTTTCGGAAGAAATACAACAGAAGGACAGTATGTAAGTAGTTTCACAGGATTCAGGTGAATACATTACTGAATTATTGCACTGGAGATTGAAAACAGAGACACATTAGAAAGAAAAAGGAAAAAAAGAAAAAGAGCGGATGTGAACTAAATCCTCAGGCCTCAGGATACAGACTAATCTTCTGCTTAACTGGCTAATAGGGAAGAAATGTCCAGTAGGTTATCATACAGCTGCACAGTAGAGGTTTTGTTCTTTTTTTTCCTTTGTAATATCTGGTACTATGTTATGTCAGTCACAGAACAAAAGACTGAATGTTCAACAGATATAGAATTTTCATAGTCTGTGTCTTGCTCAGGTGTAAAGATGAATCTGGAGTTTACATTGGGCTTGCAGTTTGGGAAGGGAGAGTCCCAGTGCTAGGAGTTTTCAGTTTCCCTGGATGTATGCAGGGAAGTGAGAGTGCTCAGCACCTTGTAAGGGTACAGATCTATGACTTGATAGTAGAAAGCAAGACTACCAGATCCATAAGTGTGTTTTCCTAAAGCACTCCAAAAAAGTGGTCTAGCTTTAGCATTTTAAGTTATTACTTAACCCACGATGCATGCTTTGTAGAAGGAATGATGCCTTAGCAATACAAAGCTTCAGTGTGGAATTATATTATCAAAACTAAAATGTACTGAGAACTGAAGTGAAAAGCTATAAATGCCTTCTCTTTTGAATCGTATACAAATGCAGTTATATTCATTTTCAAGGCTTATAAGCCAATTTCAAACTGGCTTCTAGGTGAATCTGTATAAATAACCATTTTTTTTAGTGTATTTCCAGATAGGCTGAAAAAATCTAAATAAATAAATGTATCATTACATAGATGGAAAAAGTCAATTGTGGCTTAAAAATTTGTCCCAGATAAGAACTTTGATCCCTTAAATACTTTAAGAAACACAAAATGAAATAAATGAAATCAATTCACTATTTTTTTGTAAAAATATTGAAAAGTTTCTGTTGGAAAATGATTTTTTTTCCTGAGCATGTAGAGGCATTTTTCTAAGTGGAATAATTCCAAAGTTAATGAAAATTAACTGAGAATGGTTGCTAAATTTTTTATTTCTTCTGTGTGGGACAGCTCATTTACGCACTATTTTATCTAACAATTTGATGGAGCGTATTGTCCCCCAGATACGCTTCTGGTAAGGTCCTGCAGATTTATTGAAAGGCAAATACAAACACATGGAAAAGCAAAATCAGAATAATACTAACACTGATGAATGACAGTATGAAAATAATACTCATTTTTCCCAATAAGTATTTGGCAGTATGGAAGCAGTTCTTTTTACTTTCAATAAGGCAAGCTTTGCTCACCATCTTGGTCTCCCCAGCTCCTCCCAGCTGGTGGGACAATCCCAGCACACTGACCACAAAAGGGTAGAGGGTGGGAAAATAGAGTAAATATCCAAATCTCAGTAATGTACAATTAATAGTCTTTTTAGAAATGACTGAACATGGAGCAGCAATTCTCTGTCATGTGCAGGAATTCCTCTAACCAAGGACACATGCAGACTGATTTAATGAATTATCCTTCTCAACAGTGGGAGCAGTAATTCAGTACCTGCAGTTTAACCTTCTTTAACCCAGGATATGTTACCCAGGACGTGTACAGAAAAAAGTTCATAACAATTTTTTTGACTTGTCATCCAGCAGCAATAAACAGAAATGAAAAGAAAGTTAGGGCTGTTGACTAGGTAAAATGAAATTTTAAATTAATTTCATGTGTACAATTTCATATTAATTTCAAAATTTCTAACAACGTGATGTTACTAAAAAAAATAAATATCAGTAGACTTGAAGATCTCAACACTTTCAAAACTATATTTTAAAGACAATTTTTGCTTTTTACCAATCTCATGGTAAAACATTTGTCAATTTAAAGGGTGCTGATTAAACTTACTTACATGGGTATTTCCATTTCTTTATGATAAAATGTTACTTCAAATAGAGCTATGCTCTTAAATAATTCTTCATTTGTACAGACAAGATATGTGACTGTAAGACTTTAGGCACAAAAATAAACGCTGAAATGACATGATATTCAAGCAAATCAGTTAACTTTCTTGGCTTCTTTCATAAAGTTCCAAAAATATAGTAACTGAGAAGAAAACATGTCATGGAACAAAGATCACCCTTAAGTACTCAAGACTCAACAGAAACAAAATCTGTTTGCTGAGGGTCATAATTTGTGTATCAGTTGCTTTTCTCTTTTAACTGAATAATGCAGTAAAACAATGGCTGCTTCTCTTGGAACAAGGCAACTGTTTTAAAGCTGATAATCCTTTACAGTGTGGTTGGGAAAAAAAGTCCTTTGAAACAGTGATTCAGAACCATCATAACAAAAGATACTACACTGATATTGTCAGATTTAATTTTTGATTAGTTAAAAATTATTTTCTGTTTCTTCTGTATAATGCCCCTTCACCCATGCAAGGACCCTACTTATTGTTAGGAAGTGAAGTTTAAGAAATAAAAAAATTACATGCAAAGTGATACAGGGATAAATAAGACAGAGATGTGCATATCTGTATATATATATTAAAAATATATTTATATATACTTATATGTACACCTATATGCTGTACCCTATCTATTTCTATACCATGCTGTTTGCTCTTCTGACCAATAGATAGTGGTAATTATCTGTGTATAGGTACATGTATGAGAAAGGGAGAACAGATGTCCACGATTATGTAAGTTATGGTAATTAACAGTACATAAATGAAACAAGTTTGTTTTTGTTGATGTGTCACTTGCACACTGCTCCTCTTGAGCATTGGGTTACATCCTGTACACGATCGCCTTATTGTCTACTGTCATAAAAATTCCAGTTTTGTTTCTGAGCAGTCACAGAATGGGACTTGCCAGCTGTCACGGAAAATGTATTCAGTTTCATTTCCACTTAATTTATCTAATCTTAATTCTATTATTATTTTATTACAATTATTTAAGTGCTTGGGGCAACAATCTAAAGTAAAAACAAATAAACAGTAGGAGTTCCAGATAATTTGTAAGTGATCTGAAAGGTCTAATGGAAACAACATCATTACTGCAGTTTTATTTTTTGAAAGGTTGATATTATAGAGGCTTTATCATTGCTGCTATAGTTAACAGTCTGTCAACACTGACATGTTAAATTCCTGCTTCACAAGATTAATGGCTAAACTATAAAAACTCACTCTGGACAGGGAAAAAAAAAGTTGTGAAATAGTGTTTAGATGTTCAAAACCTTGTAACTACAGGCCTCACATCACCTTCATTTTCAGCACTATCAACTTGAAGCACAGAAGAGCATCTAAGCTCATGATTAAGTCCACTTCTGTTCTGCTCAACACTTTCATGCAAAGGCACCTGCTAGCTTCCTTGACTGCAATGAAATCTGAACACAGGCTTAAAGATCTGACAGTCCAAGTGTTGCACCAAACTGAGATGAACTAGTGGTTTGCTGTCCTGGGCTCAGCTGCTCATCTCTCCTCACCCTCTTCAGCAAAAACCATGAGTAGCTGCATTCAAAGCAGCGCATAGCAATCATCTGCCTGGCATTCAAAGCATGGGTTTGTTGGGGTTTATGCTTAATCATAACCTTTTGCTTCCATTTAATCTCTGAATCCAGCCACAGTTGCTCTCTCAAATGTGACAGCCACCCTGTCTACTGAGTCCGTGTAACCACAGAGTCCTCATTACCACTCATTTTACTTCTCCATCACCCTTGTTGCCTTGCCTTGCCTTGCTCCTCCCCATAACATGGCTGGTTTAGGGTGCCTTGCAGAGTGATTTGGGTTCTCACTTTCTCTTTCGAATGCAATGAGTTATTTATTTCTGATGTTCCAATCTTGTTTTAAGATTTTTTTTCTCTTTTTCCTTCTTTTCTTACTCAGCCTTTAGACAGTATGATATATGTGTCACTGTGTTTATGCGGCTAAACCACATAATAGAGGAGTTAATAACTCATTCAAACTTAAGAAATTACTAATGCACAAGTTTAACCCTATTCTAGAAATTTCAGGTAAGAAGTATGAAACTATTAAATTCAATAATTCCATGAGTCACATAATCACATAGTGTTTTAAGTTCATCCGCTGTCTAATAAGACATTTGATTTGACTAAGAAATTGCTGGAAAGTCTCCTGGGCCTGATCTAGCCATCACTAAAGCTGATGCAAGGTTTTCTATCAATACAATGTAAGGGGAATCAATTCCTAATTATCACCATACACATAAAAATGAATGGCTGAATCTGGGGCAACGAGAATTCAAAAAGGAGGGGTTTGAGCTACATCTCAGCTTCTAACTTTTGGGAATCTCAGCAGCATTCAGCATTTCTTTAAAAGAAATTTGGATTTAACTGGAGATAAGCAGCTGCAGATAGCGTTACTTGTCTAAGATGATTCTTCTCTCCATCTGAGAGGAGCCGTTACGACACAGGAAAGGAAGGCAAAATTCCAGAGTGATGACTCCAAAAGTCGTTTATTTAGAAACTGAAACTTGACTTTGTTTTCTTGCAGAAACCAAATGTGTTAGTTTGGTTTGGATACAGTGTATTGACAAAGGGTGGGTTGTTTTTCCTTTTTATCTAAACCTGGTTGTGGAGATAGAGAAAAATAATCTGTCCTGAGAGCAAACAATGATCCAAACTCATTGTTTGCTTGAAATGGCTGACCTTGCTAGGAAGATACATCTGTACAGACGATTGTGCCTCCAGAAGTAGTTAGGAAATCCTGGCAAGTGACTCAACGCCTGTGTGAGCAGATGCAAGGCTCTTTGTTCGCGCTCTGATCCAGAAGCCGTGCAGCCCTGGTAGGTGAGCAGTGTGCCTGGGGAAGTCTACTCTGCAAAGCCTGGCCCACGTCTCCTCCTATTGAAGTTCTTCTGAGGGGAACTGATATTCTCTCTCTCCAAAAGGAATAGGGGAAAGGCACAATGAGGCAGAATCCATGCCCCCTGTAGTGGCACAGCCTGCCACGCTGGGAGTCACGTTACTTTTAGGAGTTTGCCTCAGCACAGCACCCAGGCAGGTGGGAGCTGTGCTGATGGTCACCCTGTCCATGGGGCTGGAGCCTTCATCTCCGACACCATTTTCTCATGATGGATGATACTTTCCCTCCTCTCGTTGGCGTGAGAAAGCTGTGAGGCTGTGACACAGAAATCACCTTGCAGCTGGCTATTAAGAAAGTTTAGCAAATTGACTGCTGCTAAAATAAGAGATATGAAAGTGCCATCCGCAGTTCAGTCACACGGGGCAAATCTCACAGGCCTTACGCAGTCAGAACACCCATGGAGCATGCACGGCGGGAGCTGACCTGCAGGATAATAGGGATGCATACTGAATGAATCGGAAGTAACACCTGGCCTTTATCTGGAAAATTACCATTTTTTTAGGCCAATCTTCAAAGCTGAACATTTCTTTAGGACTCTGGAGCCATTGAGGAGGCAGACAAAAGGAAGAGAGTCATGGAGAGACATGTAAAAGCTGTAGACCCAGCAGAAAGGGCGGGAGAGTATGGAAGAAGGCTGGAGGAACAGGAGTTAAAACCTCAGTATAAAATTCCAGTTCTTCCTGTGCAGATCAGTTTTTCCAAGGGTGAAAGGGAAATGAATTTCCCAATGCATTTAAGTGATTTCATTGCACAATTACGTGCTTGCCTAAACTTTAGCCACATACTGTTACCCATCCTTGCAAGTAATCAGTTTTTGGTCTGTGTTTTACAACATGTACTTAGTTTAAACATAAAATACATTCATGTCTGTGTGTGCAAAGAGACACATTCATCAAACTCTTTGCACTATTTCTCATTCTAGATGTAGGGAAGGCATAATTTCTGGGTAAACGTACATACCATAGAGGAAGAATGATTAATCTTTAGAAACATCCAACACACATTTACTACATATGTCTAATTAAGATAAAATGCCACTCTTCTACATTAGTACTCGAGTTTCCAAACAGATGCTCAACTCATTACACTCAGGTGCAAAAGAAACCATTGCATAGCTCAACTGGAGGGGTGTATGCAGAATACTTGGCAGTCGCATTCTCACAGATATCTCGCTCTAGTCTGAGGTTGATCCAGCATAACATATGAGTAGGTTGAAGTTGGTAGAACTACTCAAATGCTTAAAATTTCACACTTTCTCAAATGCTTACTTTTCTGGATCAGGCTCTTGTGAATAATCGGGCCTGCAGCTTCTTGGACTTTTCTTTGGGTGATCAGGTCATAAAAATGAGAATGACATCTTTGTAGAGACTTAGCAGTCGCAAACTGCAAGCTGATCATCAGCCTAATTGCATGTCATCCTTTCCTAAACCAGATTAGTCACAAATGATTATCAGTTGAGCCCTAAAATCCTGACGTAGTTTGAAATTATATGAGTTTTTATGAAGGTTACCTTGGAGGCCCAATAAAAAAAACAAACTTGCCAGCTTTTAGTATATCTGGTGACACTGCCTAACAGCTAAGAGAAAACATCAGGGAGAATTCTGTGTAAAGTTACAATCTTTTCAAGAACAAGTCAGCTAGCTGACCTACAGCACTGGAATCTGCTTTTGTTGCCAGCAGACACCCTCAATATTTTTGCCTTGTTTTGTCTTCGCTGGCTCACAGGTCCATGCCAGCTATTAGTATTTTGAGTAAATTATGCAGTTTTGATTTGCATAGGCAGGGAAAAATCCTTCTCATCTGCTGGTGGCACCAGGTCTACCCAGACTGAGTTTTTCTGGGCAGTCTGGTGTTAGCATCCCAGTGACATGCCACATTAAATCAGGCAGCTACTTCAGTGCTTTCCGTGCAGTGCTGTAGTCGCAACTGCATGTTGTATCTTTGCAGAGATACTTCTTGAGACACCAGATATATAATGTGTCCTAGTACGTAACAGGTTCAGGTGTATAATATGTCTTGGCTGAACAAATAATTTCTGGTTTACGTTTCTGTTCATCTGTCTCTTCTACTACCAGAACTGATTTTTCCCCATATTAGTCTCCCGGTCCATAATTAAAGGACCAGATCTCTCTATTTCTTTTCCGAGCACCTGTTTCCTGTTTTGAAATGTAGGGTAAGTGATAGTGTATATTTTTTTCCCAAGGGGAAAATCCTTTACTCCTAGAGCACAAATAAGGTTGTTCATATTTGCCTTAAGTGCCAGAACTTAACATACTTATGCTCTAGTTATCCAGCTGACATTCTGTATTTATTAGATTTTTAGTACAGTATGTGGCATTATAATCAATGTGTTATTGACAAAAACACTTGGATCACACACTATTTATTTAATTTACTACATTGACTCTCATTTAGTAAACTTAATACATACACTGTGTTTTCCTGGCACATTCAGATACATTATTCAGAAAGGGCACATGGATTGCACAACAAACCACTATAATGTCTAAGTTATGTCACAAGCCTTTCTGTAAACTGTTGATCATTAACCTATTCCCTGCTGCAAACCTAGCTTGCTACACATGTGTTGGGCAGTAACTTGTGAAGTTTGGCCATAGTTATAGTTTGGCCATAGTTATACAGCATTTTAATGTCTGCTAAAGTCATAACACAGGAAGCATTTTATTGTAACCTGCAGGCACCATAAATACTAAATCTCCAACATTTTTATAACCAGTTATATCAAAGACAATCTGATTGTCACTCTTTTGCACATAGGATTCTCCCATTAGTAAGCAGTCTTATATTACAGGCATAAAACACTGTTAAGCATTTTAGCTCCACCAGACTAGCTGCAGCTGTGTCACATTTGTGTTTCCTTATTTTATGTGTGCCAGTTATCTAGATTAAAGTTGGAATAGCATAGCACTCCACTAGATGACAGGCTTGGTTTAAAGCCAGACCACTTAGTGATGCTTATCAAACAATTTTCAGCTACATACAGTAGCATAATTCAAAAACCTGAGAAGACTCTAAATTATCAGGCTTGCCGTGAGAGATCATTTCTTTTTTGGATGGATGATTAAAACGTTCCCCTCACAAATATGTGGCGTCTTCCTAGTCAGAGGCATCAGTGAAATAATCTGATTTCATTTTTTCTACTCAGTTTTGAATGAATGTGTGACCCTCATGGTTTTGAACATATGCAATCTTACCCAGTCATTTGGGGCCCAAGATGCAAAATGTGTCAAATCAGTGGCCCATGAACTTCAGAAAGTCCTGCTTTCAAAAGCTCATTTTTCTGTTCTTTGTTCTTATGCTCATTTAGTCTTTGTTTGCTTGGTTGTGGTTTCTAAGCTATTAATGACTAATTCAGCTCCAGCTGATGGGCTGCCCCAAGGCAGCTATGCATTAACTTGCAACCCCATTAGATACAAGTTCACCTTGAGCTTCCCATCGGTTAAGGTGGGACAACCTGTGCTCGTAGATCATCACGTGTCTTTGCAGGAAGAGTGTGATTGCTGATTCTGACACATCCTTGAGAGGATGCCTCCTGAGAGGCAGAGGGGGAGTTTTGAGTGTTTGGACTGATATAATGACTGGCCTTCTGGGTGCGCTGTTATAGGAAGGAAAACCTGGCTTCACCATCCAATGCCTATATTTAGCTGGTCCAAGGAACTTGTTTAAAGTAAGATTACTTTTTGCATTAGAAAAGCAAATGAAGTAAATTATGTGGAAGGTAGACTGGAACTATGCTCTGAACCTACAGGTTTGTCTGTTGCTGCTGTGGAAAAAAATCGAGAACGGTGTCCTGTACAGAGAAACAGGCCAACAGCCTGACTGCAATGCTGCCACCTCTGCCACAGCTTGGATGTATGGAGTGACCCAAGTTGTGCTTACAGCTGATTTCTTGCACATTGAGGAATGACAGTTAACTTGTGTTAACTTCAGAGAGAGACGAGGCTCATTGCCTGGCCCTACTGAAGGAGGAGGAGAGAAACTGGGCTGCTCACTTGCTTCGCCAACATCAAGATTTGAAAGAGAAAGCTCTGACTTAACAACCCCATACCTCTTCAATCTTTTTGAGTGAAGTACCTCTTCTACTGTACTGTAGTTTATAATAAACAAGCTCTAAACAACAGCAAAAACAGCTAGCATTTAGTAAGAGTCCATAAATGATTGGAGTTAAGAAATGCCAGGTAACTTGAGCATCTGTAGCAATAACATTACAACTGGAACCTTCCCGTGATAAAAGCAAAGAAGCAAAATGCATCCTGATGCTCAGAAAGGTTAAAGAGCTAATGGTATGATCTTTGCAAAGTCTGATTCATTCATTATTCTTTTCTCAGAAAAATAAGAAAACATAATCACCTGTCCTTGAGGCTTATGTTGTGTGCATTTATATTTTAATGTCTATTAAAAATGTCCTGCATATTTTCCTTAGCAATATCTGTCAGTGTTTTAATATTACAGGGCCTGATTGTTCACTTTGTGGAGTCGGTCTAAATTTTCCCACTGATATGAATGACAGCAGAATCTGGCCCCTAATTTTTAGAGGATTGAAGCCATCCTTAGAACAGCATATGCTCTGCTCTCCATTTTCTTTGATGACTTCTAACATTCTTTTGATGTGGACTCCAAAAAAGACATTTTCATCTTTGGATATATGTGTTTTAAAAGATGAAAAACATCGAATAGTAGAGCAAGAACATTTTGTGTTTCAGGCCACAATCCAATTTAAACCAAAACTTGCTATTAACTATTAGATGAAAGAGAAGAAAATGTAGAAGAATAAAAATGTTAGGCAAACAACATGAATATCAACTAAACAGACACTATTCAAACTCTTGGAAATACCATACTGTTTGGATCATAAGTGTAGGCATACGTGATATGAACTGACATAGCATAAAAATGTCACTTACGCCCTGGTGTCTGTCTACAATTATGAGCAGGATATTCAAGCAGAGGTCTTGTGAGCATCCTGCTTCTGCTTCTGCTTCTCTGCACTCTGCAGAAAGAATAGTTAAGAAAAATGGAAAGGAGGGTAAATGCCATTTATAAGTACAGAAGCCCAGTGCTCTGGCATGCTGATGGTGGAGGGAGGGGTAGACGCATGTCAGGATTAGATTTCCTTAGGATTCACTCCCTCAACACTATGATGACAATAAACTCTGATGAAGTCTGGATTAAAAAGTAAATCCAGTGGCTAGAGAATTGTGGAAGATGCTTGGCAGTCCTGGAAGGTGCTGAGCAGTCACAGCTCTTATTGACTTCATGGAATATAGTTGGTGGAACAATTGATGGAATGTCAACACGTTGTTTAATGTAGTATGCTGGAAAGACGCTCCAATATTACAATGATATGTGTAGTGTAAAAGCTGGGAAAGAATAGAATAGAACAGAAAAGAATAGAGAAGAACAGAACAGAGTAAAATTTCCTTTCAGAGGCTGGGGTTTCAACCACAGCTCTGAACTGACTTGAATTTCCTTTTTTTTTTTTCTTAGTGATTAATTATTATCAAATATTCTTTAATAGCTGTGACATCTGGTAAATGTAATTACTTTCTCTTCTATGTGTAAATCAAGGTCTTTCTTAAAAAAAGAGGCAGTTTATACTTAAATTAACTACTTTTATCTGCAATTTGCAAGTTAAGGTGTATGTAAAGCCTGTGGCTATACTAAAGGCTCAGTTGTGCCTCCTAGGCATAGTGTTAATTAAAGGGTGATGTGGATTCATACACCTCTGAGGGGAACTCTGGAAGGGATTATACCTTAGAGAGGCACAATGCCTCCAGTGCACCACAGCATGTAAGTAAAATGCACATGCTGTGCACCACCCGCATTGATGTTGCTCAGCATCTCTGTGAGCCCATCTCCTTCCCACACCTCCTCATCCACTTTGCTGGGGTTCACACCTAGGGGGCACTGGGAAGATGCAGTCCTGGCACTCCTGACCAATTCCTGCATGCCAAGGGAGAGGTGGTGCTGACCCCCTTATCGTTGCTGATAACTATTCAGAGGCTGGATACAACCTGGCGAAGGATAAACAGAAATTGCCAAGTGTCATTCCCTAGATATAGTTTCTCTTTTTATTCAATGACAGGTCTTTTAAAGTCTGACAGTGTGCATGATGCTTGACAGCTTCTTACATCTTACCTGAGCCCATCCCACACAGCTGATTTTGAATATTCTATATCCAGCATCTGATTTTGTTCTCCTTGATATTTTTCATCAGGGATCATTTTTCCCTAGGGTAGTTCTCTTGACACCAATGAATTTTTAGATATGATTTACCCCTGTGCAAATAAGATCAGCATCAGACCCATAGACCTTTGGTTTAAAATATTGACTGTATCCAAAGGATGTATTCCAATATCTATGTAAATAATGTCTGTGATTAATTTAATGCACATTTAAGGGTTTTTCAAGGCCATATTACTCACTGGATTAAATGTACATTTTGGTAATATATTATTGTTATTGTACATCCAATAGATCTAATTCAGCCCAGGGTGATTTTTTATGACCAAGTAATAGACCACTGAAAATGGGATTTATTATAGAAATGCCAAGAAACTCTTATTTATAGTATAATAGTACAAATTGCTGCTATAATAAATACTCTTCAGTTATCAAATCATCAGTCTTTTATGGTAACATTGACAAATGATCCCATAGGCAGTATGATATTACTAATGTAATGTATTAACTTTCAATTTTAAATTGGCTATTGGGTCTGGAACAACTGTACATTATATGATGCAGTTCAAGTAGAACTTGTGACCTAAATTTTCATATCTATACAGCAAAATGTGACTACACATAGTGCTTTAGAGTATCCACATGTGCAGCATGAAAACAGTATCGCTCTCAGTCCACAATCCAACACAGACCTGTAGATTGCATCCACTTAGAGGAAACTGTTAGCAAGGAATGTCTAAAAGAAAATTTAAAAATTATGCCAAAAATTTTTGGTAAGTCATTGTCATTATTAGTCCCAAGAGAAAGCAGGTCAGTTGTTAAGAGTTGATGAAAATAAAGAAAATAGAAGAATAGAATGATTTTTTTTTTAAATTCAGCTGTTGAGGGTTCGTTCCTTACCAGCAGGTGTTTGTTTCATAAGAAGCTGTTCTCTGTTACTGTACAAGAAACAACATTCAGTTACGTATATTTGATCTGGAAAAAGTGCAGAACCAAGGTCCTATGTAGAGATTCTACATTTGTATAAAGTAAAATAAAATAAGCAGATAGGATTAAGAAAATGTTATAAAAGTAAGCTTTGCATAAGTATTTATTTGAACAATGAGACTGGCAAGTCTAATAATATAAGAAACATACACTTAACAACTTTTCATAGCTTAGATCTGTAGTACTCAGCAGATACATTTTTTTTATCCTCAGTTCAGTCCCATATTTCAGTACTAGAAATCCAAATAACTTAAATCATTATTAGTCTCAGAATGAACAAGTGTCCAGTACTATTTAATTTTATAAATTTTATGCTTCAACATCACCAGTAATTAATTCAGAATTTTAACTGCTCTTTTAATACATAAAGGCTTGATTGGAAATAAATGAAAATGTTCTATTTGTCTTTCTGGTCAGTCGGATAATGTTTATTTTATTTAAGAGAAATTTTGCACATTCTTTCCAGCAGCCAGTTAAGTGTGGTCATTGTTGGTGCCAATGCACTATAGAGATTTTAAAGAAAGCTAAATAGTTTAGACAGTTAATTGTAAAACAGTAGTAATCACAATGGGATGTCGTGAGGATTTTTTCTATGTCTTTCTTATGTTATGTCTTTTACTGACAAGATATACTCAGCACAAGAAACATTCTTCCGTCATGGAGAAAATCATGGTTTCCTGCTCTTGGCTTACTCTCCCTCCCAGCACCCAGCCTCACAAGTCAACTAGAGCAGCTAACTGGCTGATCAAACTTAGGACAGCTGGCTATTGCCCCCAGATCATGTTATAGCATGCAAAAATTCATGCTGGATCTCAATCAACAGTCTCTTCCCTGCCTGTCTGTCCACTCCCATCCAGCAAACATGGTCTCTTTTCTTTGGAAATTCCTATACTTGAAGACACAGCTTTATCCCAGGTGGAGATTCCAGTGCTTTTACACTCTCCACCTGAAAAACATTTAGATACTAAAAATATATATCCAAACAGATATTTCTGCAGTCCTTTCGGCTCACATTTGGCCAGCAGAGTGTATCTGTAATTTTATTAATTTACATTGACACAACTCTAGACTGGGGATTAAGTGTTCACAGTAAAGCACCAGTTGTACGCATTAATAGGCAGTAAAAGAAGTTGTTTATGTCTGTCTATCTGTCTTTATTTTTTCTTAGTAGAAAGCATCCCTATTTATCCCAGCTACCATGTCACACATTCATAAATAGTCATCTAAAATGTAATACCCTTCAGTCCCCCGGTGGGAATGTCCTCTCTTCAGCTCATCTAAATGAACTCTACAGCAACAGAATACAGCCACTTAAAGTCCAGTTTAGCAGCCCTTGTCTCATCAAAGCTTTTGCCCAAATGAAATCTCGGGTGGCTGAGGGACCAGCAGTTGCTATGAAAATTAATAATCTGGAATTACCCAGGGTACCAATAAGAGTCTGAAACAACACCTATTCCCATTCTTTGTTGTCTACGTAACACAATTTGTCACCAAGGCTTCATTTTGAGACGGAACTTTTGATCTAGGGACAAAAAAATAATTCATCACCGATTTACACCTGCAGTTACTTTTGGAGATGCAATTATATCCACTATCCCAAAGCCAGAGGCCAAATCAAAATTCATTCTAAGAATCAGATGCTAAATGGATGGTGGTGATGTAAGCATCGAACAGCTGCCCATGCTCAGTTCACACTTGATCCCAAGCCCATTGAAGTCACTGTGAATCTTTCGTTTGACGTCAATGGGCTTCAGATCAGGTCCTGAGCAATTTTTTAAAAACCTCAGACAAATCAAAACCATTTCCTTTGGAATGAGACTGTTCACACCCCTTGGTGAAGACTATTTCCTTTCCAAACACAGCTTTCATACCAGAGTCACGTCAGCTGAATTTCTATTTTTACCAAAAGCTGCATTTTTTAAAGAAGCAGGAAGCGTATTTTTTAGTTATATTTCATCTATTAGCAGCTAAGCTGGTTTTGTTCAAACTTTAAAAAATATCCCTAGCTGGGCAGGCCAGACCTACAACCAAAAATGGGGAACATTTTAGAAAGTTATGGCCATTTAAAAAAACTTTTTTTAAAATGGAAACTCCTTGCAGAATTAACCATAACAGTCACTGCATTTTATGTGGTTAGGGGCCATCCCTACACACTGCAGTCAGGAGACTCCAGTAGATCATTTAGTCTTATAAAATGTATGATGCTATAACAAATGTTATAACTTGTATAACAGAACTAATATAACATTAACTCTTATACAGAACACTGCACTAAATACTATGTAAATTGATTTAGAAATGCTTCCAAAATGCAAAAGAAATGATAAGGTATAGACCTGGGGAGAGTAGATCCACCTGCCAGGCACTATTGCTGTATAACAGTTTCCTGAAAGTGATGGGGAGACTCTTGGATAATTTTGCCCATGGAAAGCAATCCTTGTGATGACCAAGAGGAGAGTAAATTGTTCCCCCTTTATTGAAGACTGTGAGAGTGGTGAATGTGCCTGGAAAGAACAAGGGTGAAAAGACATGTTTGGAGATACCGTGTTGATATGCAGAAGAGGCCAAGCAGAGTACACTGATTTGAATCTATTCCTCTGTGTAAGTAGGTCTCCTATAAAGTTTTGCACAGGCACATTACTGACCAGTGGGCTGTGGAAATTACCTGGGAGACATTCTGTCCCTTGCTGAACACCACAGAAGTAGCCAGTCCTCCAGCTGCAAGAAAAGTCGATCTTGCTGCCAAATGCACTCCTGCAGGGACACCATGGGATGCCATGCACCATACAGCCTCCTGGAACAGTGTCTGAGATAGATTGAATTTGGATCCATATATTTTGTGTAGGTTTTTCCCTTCCTCCTAAATACTTATTTCACCATTTCTATATTGTTTCATCAACACAATAACGCTGCCAGTCTTAACTGTTAAGACTAGCATGTGCCAGTGTTTAAGTATATCCTCCTTTCAAGGGATAAGGGTATAAGGTCTCTTTGCTTCTTGACCTGAAATAACTCTTTATGGTGATGGAGAGACTATCTCAATTAGATTAGGTGAGTTACCACAGAAAAAATCAAATTAGATGAGCTGTGTTTTCTTTATCTGCTTAAGCGTGGGCATGACAACCCCACCTTGGTGATGGCCATCTCCTGTTTAATGTGTGATTGCAACTTTACTCTGGGAAACAGCACTCCCTAAATGTTGCTTCCTGAAGAATGTCCTAGGGACACTTCTTGCCAAGTTCACTGCTGTGTTTCTGTTGTATTGGGCCTCCATCCCTTGTGAGAACATCTGTGTAAAACAGATGGATAAGGTGATCTTCATCTGCAGTCTCCCCCCATCATTTTCTGAGTATTCTGAAAAGACGTACCTCTCAGGGGCCCCAGATCTGTGATTGATTTTGATGCAGGAGCAAAAGCACATGTTTTGCAGAGGAAGAATGTAGATCTTGTGGGATAACTTACAATGCACAGTAGTCTTGAGTAGAAGCTAAGTAAGTGAGATAAAGCCAGAAGATGATTCCCTGGAGCCTGCTATTAGAGGAACAGTCCAAGCTATATGGTAGACAATCCTGGGATGAGATAAAGCAAGAGAACTGAGTACAGAAAGGCAACCTAAGAAACCTCTCCCAGAATGAAAACAGCAGCTAAGAAGCCTGACTTAAAACCATTGTCAACTACTGCTTCTGGACTGCATCACTTTCTTCTCCTACGGTAATGAAAGACTTAGAGGAAAATTTATTGTCCAAAAAGGGCTTGTTCTAGCACTTTAAAGGGGGCCAGCAGAAGGGACAGAGATGACTAGGTTGCCATAATATGTGAAATTGCCCCCAAAATATGTACTGTGCCTCACATGAAAAACAAGCAGACCAGGAAGTCTAAAATCAGCCTTGAAGGCAGTGCAAGGGGTCACAAGTTTTTTTGGTGTGAGGGTCTTAGTGGCCTCAGCTGATGTCAATTTAAAGAGACAAATGATTACACCAGAGGCAGAAAAAATAATGTGGTATTATTCCCTGAGGTATCAATATCTCATCAGACACTTTTTTTTTTGACTTAAGCAACAAAAAAAAAAGGATGGGGGGGAAGCCAAAAAACAACCAAAAAACCCCAAACCAAAACCACCACAGTTCCTCTGAGTGTGAATTTAACCAGCTGGTTGCCTGGCTTTATTATATGTTTTTAATCCCACGAAAAAAACTGATTGCTTATCAGCTAATTGGGACCCTGCTTGTATCATGTCAGTTCAGGAATCCTAAAGAAAAGGGCTACAAATACACACAAAAAGAGAAGGAAAAAATAGGCAGTCATCCTTGTGGGTTTAAGAATTTCCCTAGCAGATACCGGATTCCCAGTTCTAACTCATTTCTTAAACAGCACTGGTGAACATCAAAGAGTACAGCACGGAGCATGCTGAGTCCCAATTACACACCTCAAAAGTAAACGTTACCTCAATGGAAAGTCTTCAGAAATTCTAAATTAAATAAAGGCCAAGATGCCCAAATGCTCCCTGAAAAATGTAGACCCTTTCTTTAATGATAACAATTGCTTCATTAAAATACGTAGTTGTTAATATACAAAACTATATCGCTCAGTGAAAAATTGTTTTAGAAATGTCTTAGAGCACATACAGATATTACTACTCTTTGCAAGATATCAAGAAAAGAAGTGTCAAATAATTAATTTCAGTGCATTTCTATTGTTATTTAACAAGCCATCTTTAGAGACAGGAAATCTTTTCTGAACATGGTTCGTGTTTCAAAGGAGAAATAGATTTAGTACAAATAATTGGTGCACATTGAAGTCAGAGGAACATGAGTTGTTTTATTAAAAAAAAGAAGTCTTTAAAAGCTGTGTAAACTCTCTGTAGCTAAATACAAATTCAGAGCTATGTCTTTTACATCATTTAGCAAAAAATCATGGCAACCACTGTCTTTGATTGTTGGGGTTTTTTTTCTTTCTTCCCACAGTAATGAACAGATTTTTCTCTAACACCTTAATCCAGTGCAAGGAAACAAACCCAGCAACATGGCCATAAAATTAATTCAAATAAGTCACGAATAAGGAAATACGCATAATGAGTGGCCTTTAATTTCAGTTGTACATCCTCCCTAACCTTCACGCCAGTGCTCACATGCATATTCCTGTCACATATACTTGCCTTCCTGCAAGTATATCCAGTGAACTGGCTATGGCAGGTGAATGAAAATATTGAAATGCCTTCTATAGTCACCAGCACACCCAACGTTACTTTCATGGAAAGACTTTCACAGAAAAATTCTTATGCTATGGTAGATATGCCAATACACTACCTAGGGTAATATATATCAAATATATAGACATGTGTGTGTGCGTGTGTGTATGCTTTATTAAGCCGTTGCATTAAGCTGCCAACAAACAAGGTTTTGTGTCCTTTACTCCATAGGGTATTGATGTTTAGCTCATGTTTCACCTAGTCCTGCCTCTAAGATTGCAAATAGTTCTGTTTTTCTTCTAAGAAATGAACTAGAATAGGCCTTTCCTAAGGAAATGAACATAAACCAGGATTGATAAAGTGTGCTAAGTATGCTTTTTTATTATTTGGATTCTAGTCTGAATGCATTGCTACTGAAAGTTTCTAGGTGTAGGAGATGTGTCAATACTGAAATACATAGCAGATATTCATGCTGAATATCTTCATTAATAGCATAAAGTCTAATTTTGCAAGGCCAAATAATTGAAAGAAGGCTTCATTTTATCATGTAATGAAAATAATCATTATAATTTCATTTCTCCAACTTTGTCAGAATTACAAAGTGTTTTTAACCTGCTCTCTAATTCCCTTCCTCTCACTGATTTTCTGTTATATTTTTCTTGATTTTGTTTTCTGTAGCATTTCTTAATTTATTTATCTCTTTCAACCCATGACCATAATATCTTTCCTCATTGTAATGGGCTTCTCTACTTCTTTTTTCCCTTTCTTTTCTTTTTTGATAGTTCTGTCCACCATAATTCTATAACTTACTTATTAAAATAATGGGGGATTGTACAAGTGAAGGGGGAGAATTTACATTAGATTTCTTATTAAAAACAACAGCTGAGCTTAACTGTAAACATCATGGTCTAAAATCCTTCAACCGCTCATTAAGACCTTTTCTTTTAAATAAGCACCTATGAGTAATGCCCTTTAATGAGAACAGCTGTCTTATGTTAACACTCCTTTCTGTTGTGAAAGATAGCAGAAAGTCATCTAGCTTTGCCCACATTGGCCCCTAGCTGCCAGACCTGAGCTTAGGTGCTGCCTGCACCCTGTGCCAAAAGAGACAAGGAGAGGAGTCAACAGCTGAGATTGCAGGGCAAGTGCTCAGCAATAGCTGTGAGCCCCACTAAAGAAAATATTTAGATGTAAAAGAAAACATTTGGATATAAATTGTTTTTATATTTCTGCTTGATTAAGCAGTCATTGTGCCTGCCGAGGGCTCTTATACAACTCAGTCAGGTGTAGTTGATCAAATATGGGCAGAAGCAGGTCTGGATACAGGACTAGTCAAACCTATAAACCTTTACATCAAGATAGGTAGCAGTCGCAGCAGTGCTGAAGCTAAAACACAGAAATCACACAGCAGGGAGGCAATGCACAGTAAAATGTGAGGAGCTCTGAAGTGTATGTTCTCTTCACCCCTCCCCCTTTTTTTTTTTTGCATACTTTTGATCATTTCTAAAAGAGTTGAGAACTGCGCGTTAATGCTGAATCCAGATAAATGGCAGCAGTTCCTACATGTCTTAGAACATGTGGGATGATAAGGTACAAACTTTTGTGGGGGGTTTTGCTACCGTAAGGGGTAACAGTTTACTTTTTTTCCAGGAAATTTTGGATTGTGGACCACAACTCATTAGTCATTCCTTGTGGCTTAGTATCACCTTCACCATGATCCAAACCATAAATGTGAGTCAGTAATTATCTTTCCTTTGTTTCATTAGAATCAAGCATTTTTATGATTTTTATTATTTTTAATTTTTTTATTACTTGTTTTATCAGATTCCCAAAAAGCAAAATTTGTTCTTCATTGATACCTGAACATGATGTACATTTTTTATTTTTTGTTGCTGTTTCAGTTTTTCTATAATACAGAATTATCTGTTCTATGATGCCGTAATGTCTCTTGCTGCTTTACAGTAAATCACCAGTCTCAGAACAGTCAGAATGTCAGGAAAACTTGCTTTCAAAGTTGCACTAAAAAGGATTCTTCGGCTCAGACTTAATAGGATAGCCTTGTGTCTAGACGATATCAGCATTTTTTGCTATTAGCAATTTTAAGAAATTTTCTGTTAATACAGTGGTACTAGACTAGTACAGACTACTTTTAGATTTCAGGTTACTTGGTTCAAACTGCAGTACGTGGAACTTTTCACAAACTGCAGTGCACTCAGCCCACTAAAAAAACTGTATTAAATCAGCTTTATGGATCAGTGCTGTTAAAAAAGGTTCTTTTCAAAATGCCTCTTTAAAGCCCTCTTATTTCTTATGACTGTTTTACCATTCCTTGCACCAAGAACACCAAGACAAACTGATACACTCCCTTGTAGTTAGAATTGATTCAGGGAATATACACAATATTTCTGCATTGTAATCCTACAACAATTCCCCCAAATTATCTGCATGCACGGAGAGCTCTAGATTTACCTACTTTAGTTCCTGTGAGCCTAAACAAAGAATCCACATCAGTACTTCCATATTTCTGCCCAGGATTTCCCAGACACAAATATGTGTTCACATATCCTTAAAATATTTGAGATATGCACAGTAAATCCATTACTTTCATAACATGTCAGACGTACTTGTGAATGTGCAGAAGAACTGGATACCACATGCTAAGTAGCTGTTATGCCTCCTGGAAAATACAGATACACTGCGAGTGTCAGAACCGCCTGGCAGCGCAATCCAGCGCTTCCTGGAGTCATCAGACTGAAGGCAGCACCACTGCCCCACAGGACAGTGAACCTGCTCTTCCCAGCACAGTGCTCACATACAGCACGCTTACATAGGTGCCCATACACCTAGGAAAGAGAACGCCTCCTCAACACCACCATGCACTGTGTTTCTGGACTGAAGAGCAGCAACAGGAAAGCCCCTGGGCAGCTGGAAACCCCCTGGCAATGCAGGATCACATGTGTGCAGCCTTCCGGCGATTCCCATAGAAATGATGGAGCTATGCTGGTCAGAGTAAGGTTAGGATCTGACCCAGCCTCTTTTCCTCTCGAGAGAAGACTTTGGTCTTTGGAACTGGGTGTTACCGTAGATCAACAAACAGAACCGACAAAGAGTAGAACATGCATTAGCGTAAGGATAACAACAAGCACATCAAGAAACCCAAGAGCAAGTTAAGCCAATAGAAACAAGCAAAGCAAGAATATCTACATCTATACACAGTCTGGGGCCAGATAATATTTACAACAGATGTTCAGCTTCTTGTCCATCTTCTGCAATTCCAAATTTCAGGAGACAAACACTGCTTTGGCAGTTACTGTACATGTTTAATGCAAGATATTTAGAAAGCATGTATGCACTTTAAAAAGTTGACATTCATGTTGGGGGGGAATAAAAAAAGAGGAGAAAGGAAAAAAAAAGAAAAAGAAAAATGTAGGTAAGATGAAGGTGTTGTAATTGGCTCTGTTTATTCAATTCTACATGTGAATGTTGCTGATGTACTTCTTCAACATGGACACACTGACATGTACAGACAATCAGGCACATTGAGCCCAGCAGCAGGGAACAGGGGAAGCAGCTGAGCCAGGGAGGAGACAAATCCAGGGCAGATCTCAGGATGGCAGGGGGGACTGTGTCAGGAATAGGGATTTTACATCCTCGGAAGGATGTTTTGTTCTTCCAGGAGACTTCTACATTATAATCCAAAAATGGGATGTTATGCATACAAGGTTTAATTGCTATATTTCAGCCCAAAAAAAGTAATGTGCAATGCAAATTTCAAAAAACTATGTCGTTGTTCTTATTGGACAGCTCTGGTAAAAGTGTGTATAAAGAATGTAACGTATCTTCCTTTTATTAATATACAGTATAAAGAAATAGCTTTAGAGCTCAGGACACAAATGGAGCTTTAGATTAGCTGTCAACAATGTCATATCCATGTTAATAATGCCCTAGTCATGCCTGGGGCTGACAGTCTTTCTTATTTTTATTCACAAATTCCATTTAATAACAGCAATAAGTCACTCTAGACAGTGCATTTCTAAGGGATTTTTGCACTTCTCAGGTGGTTAAAGTCACTTGACCTTCGGCCTCATGCCTTAAAAACTCCCTAAGAGATGTGCTAAATTGCCCAGAAATACATTGCCTGTCATGTCTTGTTGCTTAATTAAGGGCCAACCTAGATGGCCTATAAGGACTGCCCTTAAGTAATTACTAATTGATCTCCTACTCAAGAAAAATGAATAAATTCCACAGCAGCCGCACTGTCACATGGCATTAACTCAAATTCATATTCCTCCAATAGAGAATTAAAAGCACACAGTGAACGGGTGGATTGAGGGCAGAAACATCTTTAGAGCAGCTAAGCCTCACTCGCAGAGTTTGTCATGTCTTACTGGCTGCAGCCACCGCTCTCAGGTCTTCACTTGACAAAATACATTGCTTGAAAATCAGAGCTTTTAGAAACTAAGAAATATCTAGAATTTTCCATCTGGATTTACCTACTTTGAAAGGTATTTAATCTTTGGTACAAATATCTAACTAAAGAATCTCAGCGAGAGTGATAAATTGTCACCTGATGAAAGCAAAATAATTATAGTCTACCAAAACAGCCAGAGGAAACTCATTTCAAAGCTCTTTTCTGAAAAAAGGAAGTGGGATTTAGTTTGGCATAGGAGAGGTTCGTGCAGCTTTTCTTACCCAAATTGTTTATCAGAGTGCATGAAACAAGAGTTCCTGGACTTGTTTCATTTTCTGTCTAAAGCTCCAAACAGTCCAAAAAAGTGTTGATAACTTCTGTTTTTATAAGATGCTGAGAATGCTTTGGGCTGCCTCATAAATCTTGACTGCATAGGAAGATGTTTTCAGGTATGAGCAATATGAATACTATGCTCTTAAGAAATATATGGATGATAATATTTATTAACCTCCTATTACCTTTGGTAAGAGTTCATTTATATAGTATCCAATCCGAGCAGTTTTTACATACCTACTTTGTCACACCTACATCACTGATTTACACTTCTCAAAATTACTCAAAGTAAAAAGGACCCACCTCTGAAACATTTCCCTTGGATACACTGGATGAAACCTGGACTCTTTGGAGTCAAAGCTAACATTCTGTTGACTTCAATGAGGCCAAGATTTTAGTCCAATAGACATGAATAGTACAAAACTATAAAAAATTTGGGAAACACTCTGATACATGATAATATATTGTACAGGAGGATAAGCTGATTTTTTTGGTGCCTTGTATGAAAAACTGCAGTGGTTCCATGCGTCAACTGATGCTTTATGCAGGGCTCCCCCCACTCCTCTGAAACCACATTAGGGGAAGAGCAGCATTTGCAGTGATGGAGGAGAAACAGGGAATCAACTCTGGAAAGACACTCTGATCACTGCAGCAGCACTAACACCAATGGCATAACACTAGGAACCATATTAAGAAAGACACCTGTCTCGCTTATTAAATGCTTAACTGCTTTATGTTCCATATCTTTTCATATATTAAAGGTTATGGAGTCGGTGTATGTAAAACTGCAAATGTTATGGATAGCTGGGACCTGTCACATAAATATACCTTCTTGACATTACAATTATGTAACTGATTGCTATTATTTGATTTCAACATGTTGTACTAATTGTTTTAAAATATCAGGAGATTGATAAATGAAATAAATGTGCTAATCAACAGCCATTCCTTACGCCTGTTCGAAACGGAGATAAATAGCAAGCTACGAAGGGCTGCTTGCCCCTACCTGAATAAAACCAAAGGATTGAAAAGCACAGTCAAATCTGACAATCAGTCCTCTGGGTACTTTATGTAAAAATTACATCCTGTCCTATTTCTGCAGTCGATGCAATTCTGGAATAATACGTTTGATTAAGCTGACTACCAACAAGATGTGTAAACATATGCAATATAAGCTAATTTTTTGTGATGTAACATTTTTACAGCTACTCATGGGCAGCAATGAACTGCCATTTCTAGTGGGTTTTTTCCAGAACCTCAGAGCTCAACTAGAGGTTTATCACATTAACATCATCTTAATCAAACATCAATATTCATGCATCATTTTGGTGTAGTGGAAAGCATATTCCTTTAAAAATAAGGGAATAGTAATACTGATAATCCTGATTCCTAGATGTGCCTAGTTTCTTGCAGCTGAAAAGGCCTTTGCTGTCATCATGTTCTGCAATGATTTTTGTGTTTTTCTATAACATTTTTCTCCCTACACATGTGGGTTTTATATCCTCTTCATGTTGGTATAGCATGAAGTCTTATGTGGAATTTAGAGGATCTGAACTAAATGTAGCTAAAAGGAACTTTTGGATGAACTGCCTGGGATTTGTTCAGATCTGTTAAAGTAATGGGGGAAAGCACAAAAGGATAAAGAAAAGAAAGGCCTTAATCTTTGTTCCATGAGTGATAAAGCAGCATCACATGGGTGAAAATTGGCCTGACCTTCACCCACATGATGCTGCTTCTGCCTCAGCCACTCTTTCTTTGCTCTGATTAAGTGAAGATAGCCTCTTTCTCTGCAAGGAAAAGTCAAAGAACAAAAAGAAAAAAAATTCCTGTCTTAACTATAAAAGGTTTATTTTTTTAATCACAGTTGGGCTCATACAAGCCAGTTTCTAATCTTATTTTTTTAAGCTAAAAAAAGTGCCTTTTTAGAATTTCTTTAGCTCGGTTTCTTTAGCCCCCCCCCCTCGAACCTCGGGGCCTAGATCTTAACTTGCTTCCCTTGGATGTGCTTTGTTGCTCATCTTCACTTTTACATGATAGCTGTTTGACTTAAATGGGTTGTTCGCCAAAGGATTGCCCCTTGGGGAATGGAAAAACTGGAGGGAGGGAGAGGAAAAGCAGTACTCAGCTGGCTTAAATGGCATGTACAGTATATGTATTGGCAGGGTATTGCCAATGCTCTGAGGAAACTTTCAGTGCTCAGCCTTTACCACTGGATGCCATACACCAACTGAGACATGGTTTTATGTATCAGGTTATCCATGTTCATACAGACAAGAGAACTTTACTGCGACATTGCTGTCAAACAGCTCCTGTGACTAATATTTTTAACAGCATGATATTTAAAATTTGACAAGGATATAATAATTCATCCTCCAGACAGTCAACATGCTTGGAGAGCTGGTAATGTCTTCAAAGGTTTCAAAGGGGGCCCATTGAAATTAGTCTCTTTTTAATGGGTACTAGGTAACTAATTTTTGGTTACACTATTGCAACAGGATCAAAATGTATTTTTAATTGGACGTTGATCTACTAAAAATCAGTTAAACTCACAGTTATGTAGCGGGGTGTGTGTATGTATGTATCTGGCTGAGAAACTTGGCTGAGATCCAGTGAATTATTGGCTAAGTCCACAGGCTAGCTTCAATTTCCACTGGTCATTTTTTCCCTCAGGAGCTAAGAATATATGATGCTGTGCAACATAATGGAATGTCACTGTAATGTGTAATGGCTGTTATTGTATTACATATCTGAGGTAGGGAATGAGGAAAGACCTCCCCAGCTTACCTACAAAACACAGGCATCAGATAGCTTTTAGCTGGAAACGCTCTGTATATTACTTAGACACGCTATATTACAAAATGGCAAATTACTTAATAAGTTCACAGTAGTTTCTAAAATTGAAATCAGACATATGGATACTAGCATGCTCTGTGTAAGTCCAGTGTGACTACCGTTGACTAATTAGTGTTGGAAACAACAAACACCGATTCACTCTGTTTAGAAATTTTTCAGCAGCTATAATTTATAAGAACATGCTTAAAATAATACCGCTTCTAATTTTGATATGTGAGTACACTGACAGTAACAACATCTCTTCCTCTTTGACATTGGTTTCAGAAGCATCAGCATGAATTGTTTTCTGTGCTAGAGAAACATTATCTATACATCCTCACAGGCACAGCTGAATCAATTGATTATTTTTTAGTGATATAACTGAGATGTGCAAGACCTAGTTTTTGAGTGTGTAATAATACTGGTCACACCATCTAAGAATATGTTCCCATTTGTTTTCCCAAGTAAATTCCACCACTGTGCCCACAGAGAGTACCACACAAAATGTTGTGGTTGCAAATATGTTCAGCAACAGTTAGAATTTGGACTCTGATTCAAAGCCCATTGAAGTCAATGAAAAGACTCCTATTGACTTGAGCGTGCTTTGGCTCTGGCACTTGCTTCTTTATTTAGAACTTCTAATGATTATTCAGTGGAAGAGGCAATACTGTGAGCTTTGGGTGCTGCACTCCTCTTGCTAAAATAAAATTATATCTATACAGAAAGAATTTTTTAGGGGAAAAAATTGTAATTTGTACAGCAAGTTTAAATTACTCTGCTATTTAATACATATGTACATCAACACACACACATTTATGAACATTTATAGGGAATCATACATGCTTGCATAATACATACAAATATACACTCTCTCACACACACCCTCCATGCTCATACAAATCATATTAAGAATTTAAGATATAAACCTCTAGGGATTGATACATTGGCTGAAACAGGAGTGTCCAGTGGCATCCATGGTGCTGCACGGTATCTGCAACACCCACGTGGGACTGGCAAATATGACAGAGGGTCTGTAAGAGTCATTTTTTCTTCTGAATTGGCAGTAGGAGGCCTGGTGGCATCCCCAGGCCTCGCCAGATGGTATCAGGGTCCTGGTTTGAGGCAACCAAAGGGAACCCTTAGCCTCAGTAGTTAATTACCAATAATGGATTATCAAGGTTCCGCATATTTTCTCCATAGTCATCTTACAGAATTGTTTTTAAGCTCAGAATTTGACAAACCAAGTGGTTTTAATTTTGTGGCTTGAATCATTATTTCATTAACAAGAGGACAGCATTCATGATGGCATATAAAATATTGACGCAATAGGCTAAATTTAAAAAGATGGAACATACTGAAAACCACATTAAAAAAACAAGAATGTGTTTTTATTTAAACCACTAAAAATACTTTTAAAATACATTTTTGGCTGAATTGTCTGGTTCTCTCAGAGTTTCTCAGTGCTACAATGTTGCTTTCACACACCCATAAAAGCTCCTGTTGGGCATACATGGTACCACCCTCATCAGTAAGGAGGTGAGGTAGTTTGGTAACTTCACCTGCTAGTTCGTAGCTATTGCCAGGACTAATCTGAAGCCTTCCTCACAATCAGAAGCTAACGAGGACCAGTACTTTCATTTATTTAAGAGTCTGAACCAGCCATCATACCTTACTGAAAATGCACGTTTCTACATATTAAATTGCTCTATATACAGCATGTTTTGTATGACTTTTTCAGTTCATGGCAGCTGCCTCAAACAACCTTGAAAGGCTCTATTATGGTCTATTCGGTCAAAAATGGCTTTTTTTTTTTTGAGTGCTGAAGTACTTAGTTACAGTGAATCGGTAACACAATATCCACACCATTATATGCATATTGTGCATGACAAAAGGCGAATAATTTATAATCCCCATTTAAAATAAAAGCATAAATACCTACTGTATTCAGCATATCTGAAATGGTCTACTAGTACATAGTATATATTCAAAAGAAACTCAACGTATTTGTGTGAAACACCAAAATGGTCTGTACTTTGTTTATGCAACTTCTTGAACAAAAGTAAGATTTATAGCTCTTTTTTAATTTTTCTTTATTCCCACTTCATTATTAACATGTAATCACTATTGAAATGTAGCTTAGGAAATTCACAAGTGAAAAATGTACATGCAAATAACAGGAATGAAGGGAGGAGAATCTATATTAAGTCTATCACACATGGGATCCCCCAGTGCGACACAAATTCAGATCAGAAAGATGTCTCATCCTTCTTGGAGGGCCCATTTCTGGCTCTGTCATTCACATGAGGAGTCTGTTCTCCTTGGAGGGGACAAGAACAAATTGAGGAATAATGCAAGACTCTACAACTGTCAGAAATTAGGTTATGATTATTGCATGGCTGTATCTCTTTGCTACACAAATTCAGTCCCTCTAACTGTCAATAACCTTTTTTGTATAGTCCTTATCTATGATACTTGTTATCTTTTTGTAAGAGAAGAAAAGTTCATTAGGCAGGGGCAAGCTGTGTCAGGGGGAGAAGAAACCCGTCCAATGTCACCACCAGATGTGGCTAATGCTAGTGACTGCTGTACTGTATGATCACTGTCCTCCCTGTCCTTCATACAGTCCTTATTTGCCTTACTTTGCCTGCTGTTTCTCACAGAGTTTTGCTGATATATATAAATATCATCCTCCCTTCTGTTATAATTGTTTAGTGATCCACATGTAGTATACATAACATGGGGACTTGCATTCATTTGCAAAGCCTGAAGTTATTGTTCGTTATGTTTTATGTGCCAGAATAGATAAAAATTATTCCCAGAAGGGTGCATGTTTAAACTGGCAAAGAAAAATGATTGACATATACCATAAGTACTTTTGTCAAAGCTTTGGCATGTTATCAGTTTGCAAAACTATTCTAATGAACAGTGTCCATACTCACCAGATGTGCTATCAAGAATATGCCAGATACTTGTAAAATTCTGCTGCAGTCTTAATGCCAAATGTGTAAAACACAAACAAGTTAGGCTACAAATTCTGCTAGATAAATTCAGTTGGATAAAGAGTTGAGCCTAAAGGGTCAAAGAATGTAAATAATTCTAGGCAGGAGCCTACCCTCTTGGCTAGTTTCAGAAAATGTGGATTATTATCTCTATGCTCAAACACTAAATTGCCTTGTATAAATTTGCAACTTTAATACTGATGCAGGCAGAAGTATTAAGAAAATGCTTAATTAAAATAAGACTTTATCTCTGTATCTGAGAAATAAAAAAACCAACATTGAATATTCCTGTTTGTTTATCTTTTTATTCCCACATGCCCATTCCGAGCTCATAAACATTATTGTTTTCAGAAGGTACAAGAAATAAAACAAAGTCTGTCATGAACACATTTGAGGGAAGACTTAATTCTTGCGGACTCTTAAGACACCAAGAGCTTGGCAGAGGTTTTTAGCAATGCCTTTTACTTCCAGTTTTGAAATAAATATCTACAGAGAGCTTGCTAAATTCCACGGTGCACAGTAGGCCTGCGCTTAGGCTGGGTTCACATCTGCTCTGTCTGGCTGAAGTCAGCAAAGCAGGTAGAGGATATTGGTGAATGGGATCTTGGTCTAGGTTTCTCCTCTGACTTTTTCAGGTATTCAAAGTAGGGAGTCTTTTTCCCCAGCCACTTATCACGGCATTCAAATAAGCATTTATGAACTTCTAAGGCTCTAACTATTAAAATCCAAGTAAATTATTTTAATTAACTAATTAATATCAAATATTTTGTTAAAGTTTAATTCTTTTTTGCGGCTGTGTTCCTGTTGGGACTGATATGTTAGTAACAGAACATCAGACTTTTGTCTGTCTTTGTTCCAGGAAGGAGATAATACATATTTGTGGATTCAGGTAAGAGCTGTTACACAAATTGGGGATGTTTTTATTTCTTTTCCTTGAGAATCCACCATAAAACTCTGAAAAATTTACCTTGATTATTACCACTTTCTTATCAACCTCCCACCAATCATCCAAACACAGATTTTAGATACTTGCTTGAATGGTCTCGAAAATTGGCCCAAGAAAATATACATTTATTTAGTGATATTTATTTGCAGTGATTGTTCCCACACTGTCCCTCACAAAGTAAAACTAAAGAAGATTATGTTTTTTGTTGTGGAAACTGTCTCTTATTCCACCTGCCATAATACTGGTTAAAAAGGGTCCCTATTCCCTCTCTGGACTTCGGAAAATTCCCCACTGCTGTGGGATTAGGGTATGAACTCCACTGCTGTAGATGTCTAAAAGCATTATTTGTGCATTGTACTAAAATATTCATTGCCCATGATTTCAGGTGTCCCCAGGTATGTGGAATGGTTATTATTTGGCTGATCTCTCAGCCAAAGTTGTCCCTGCCATGGGAGGAAGATCCTTCCTTACGGCCTGGGAGGCTCAGTGACAGTTCTTCTTCCACTAGCTTCACTTCTTCCTGCTAGCTCTTTCTCAG
The DNA here is from genome assembly GCF_034638445.1 of Ciconia boyciana. Classification (NCBI taxonomy): domain Eukaryota; kingdom Metazoa; phylum Chordata; class Aves; order Ciconiiformes; family Ciconiidae; genus Ciconia; species Ciconia boyciana. The sequence continues at coordinate 51,915,509 of NC_132940.1, read as the reverse complement.
AGTTACTGTGCATTCTTACAGAGTAATATTTTCAGAGTGTAAGTGAATGAAAGACCCAGACTTTATTAGGATGTGTGTCAAAATTACAAACACAGAGGTTGGTATATATGCATGCTAATCATTTCTAGTTATGCATGAAGTTAATTTACAGACAGAGACTTACATTATTTTAATGGCATTCTCTACAAATAAGATTCAGTAATTTAAGTTTGGTTTTGATGCCTTTTTATGTTTTGCTTGTTTTGAGATATGTATTAATTTGCTTTATCAATAATATGAAAAATTAATGGAGCTCTTATTAACGTTAAAAGCACCTCAGAGAAGTCATCACTTGTCAGCTTTTGTTTTATTACCATGATTAGAACAAAGTTGTGTTGTTATCACTGGCAAAATAATTACTCCCTTTTCCCGGGCAGGTTTCAGGTTGGTTTCCTGCTCTTGCTGCTGGAGAGAAGCATTTGGAAGCTGTCCTTCAGAGTTACACAGAAGCACCTGCAGAGCAGCACAGAGGTAGGAATGGTACCTGTCTGTCCTCCGTGCCTGGCATATCTGGGGCAGCCCAGCCCCTTCCTCAGCCCCTGGGCCCACAGGCATTCGCACACTATGCCAGCTTCTAGGCTCCCCGGGACAGTTCTGCAAGGCACCCATACGCACCGCACTGCGGCTCCTCCTTCCCCTGCCATGGGACACCAGCAACGCTGACTGTCCTTGGCCCCATCTCTTCCTGAGCTCAGCTGGACTCAAACAGTGGAATAAATCTCACAATTTTTCCCTTAAGAGGTCTAATCCTTCAGATTTCATGAAGGCAATTTTCCTGTTGATTTCAACAGAAGTTGTATCTGAAGACAAATGGCAGGATAATACCCATTGGAAATATAAGTGGACAGCAGCATCAGATCAGATGGGTAGTGAGAAGAGACTGAAAGGAAAATGATGACAGGGCAAAAATATCCCAACATCTTCAACCTTTTCATTTCAGAGTGTTTGTTAAGCAATGAAGAGAGTCTCTCTTTGGTTAATGCAATTTAGCAATAATTCTTTGGAAAGGAGAAAGGAACCTTTCACAGCTGTATCAACAATATCTACTCTTTTTAAAAAAAATAGCAGCTGACTTGACATGTCAAGCATCACATATTTGGCCATGAAAGCAAAGTATAAGCCATGCTGGCCAACAGCACAGACTTGGAACTATGCCACTGAAAAGTTGGTCTGTAAACTGATGCTACCTTATTTCTTGGATTCTAGGAGGGCTTGCTGAGATTTAACAGCAATGCAGAACTACCACATTCCTGGTAGATATTTCTTTTCTTGTTACATGAGATCCATGCATGAAGTGGAAAAGAGCAAATGAACATCAGGTTTACATCACCACTGATATGTGAATGATTGATCACCCATTAAATCACATACAGAGCTGGTAACAGCACACGGGGTAGCGTTAAAGTAAAATGTTTGATATTCTTTACTCTAATTAAACATGGAAATAATATGATGCAGCCTGTATTGTAAATGTTATTGCAGATTATAGACCTAGAGGAGAGGTGTTATGCCACCTTTATAGCCTCCAGTTCCTGGAGACTGTGACTTAGAGCTGCCTCAGGGCTGCCTTAAATTACACCAGTTGGTAATGACTCCCAAAGGGCTGCTATGCATCCAGTGGTTGCTGGAGTGTAAAGTACTTTGGCTATGCCAGCAGCCCATCATTTCACAATGGAGGCTGAGAGCAGCTGGCATAGTGCTTGGAGGAAATCCCCAAGTAGTGGTTTAAGACATTTTTCTAACACTTTTTGTCACGAGAGTGATATAAAATAAAGGCCAGATTTCAGAAACACACAGGGGCTTTTTCTTTTTTATTTAAGCATCTGTAGTCGTGGGCTGATAAACTTGGAGGTGAGGGTTTCTATAGGATTTCAGAGCAGGTATCAACCTAATATTGTTTCAACTTGGCCATATTCCAGATCTCTGTCCTGGCCCTGATTCCCTGCTCAGTAACACTGCCTGTGCAGTGTAGCACCACTGGCTGTCAAAGGCATACTCCTGATTTACATCTGTGTTACCAAAAGGGGAACTGGATTCCCCCCTGTATGTGCAAGTGTTTCAGTTCAGGCTCATATTCCACCCTTCACCGGAGCTGCCAAAGATGCCAGTTGAGTTTGTGTGTATAGAAGATCTTTTGAGTACATGTATACATAGCTCATTCAAAAGCTCAGCCAATTCAGGCAAAGTGAGTGATGTATGCAGTTTTGTCTGTACAGTATGTGGGTGGGCCAACCATTCTTACACAAATATCTCAAAAAGTCCACTATGAAGTTATTATTTAATATTGGCAATTTGAGGGATTTGGTTTTGATGTGAGCATTGTCAGGATGCTCTTAAGTGAACATCGTGAAGACAATAACTGACTGCTGGCAGCAGAAACTCATGACTCTCAAACTAAACTAATGCAGTCCAAAACTCAGCTGATAACAGTGTTTTCAGACCTCTGAGGCAACAAGCCACTGCTTATGATCTTACTAAAAGTTCTGTGAAACACAGGGAAAAAGAAAGTAGTTGACAGATATACACAGTGCAGAAAAGTACAAACCCTCTGGGCACCTACAGAAAAGATTGGTGTAGTTCTCAGATAAATTTACTAGGGAGAGGTAATTATCAGTTCTGTACTAAAGATATCTTTTAAAAAAAAGTCCATGAGCCCAAATAACATCAAGGAGAAAGATGATTTTGTGGATAGCTGAAATGTTCCTGGATGTGAATTCATAAAGGACTGACTTACAGTTTACGTGGAGAAAGGTGAGTGTGCACGCAAGGACTGAACTGTAACCTTCCTAAAGGGAAGCAAGAGATACCATCCCCTGCTCTTCCACCGAGTCTCTCGTTTGAGCTAGTGCTGGCTAGCAGGTCTGTGTAGGGTGGCAAAGGGTCAAAAGGAGGATGGATGAAAGAAGCTAACACCGCATTTTGTCTGTTCCCTAACTGTATGTCCTTCTGTGCGAGGGGGAGAGAGATGGTCTAGCACTTCTGTCCTCTTCCTGGAAGGTTCAGAAAGTTGTGAGGAAACTTCTTTAGTGCCCTGTCCATATTCACAGATGGACACATGACGAATTCCCAAAAGAAATTGAGGAAAGTGGATCAGAAAATCATAGAATGAATCATAATAAAATGGTCAGAAAGGGGGATCATCTGGCCCATCGTTTTGCCTGAAGGCAGGATTGACTTCAGCTAAGTAAATTCTGATAGCCTTCTGCCACTCTATTTTTTTAATTATTAAATGAGTTTTAATAGTAGTCACACCTGTTGCTATCCTCTAAGCAATCCATTCCAGTGCTTAGCTACTATTTCTGCACCCTGGAATGACATTGTTAGGCTAGAACTAATATGAGCCAAATACTGGAGGTCCATCACAGCCTTAATATGCTTCCTTCTTTCACTAGAACCTTTCTGGAGTTTGGAAAGAAGCCTAACTAAAATTAAGTGGCTTGTACCCTACATATCAAAGGATCCAGGCCAAAATTTCTGTTCATTTCAACAGTGTAAACTTGGCATAACTCCTTGGAAGGCAAAGGTTTTACTCCACATTTCCACTGAAGCTGGAATACAGTACCTGAGGACAGGAAACTTTTCCTATAATGTAAAACCAACAGATTTTTGTCTCCTGTGTACTTTTAAAATTTGTTCTTGAAGGCAGAAAGGCAGAGATGGATAAATATGTAATTAAAGAGAGCTAAAGCAGGGACGATAATGAACAAATACCATTATTTTTGCCATAGTTCTTGAAGGAAGCTAAGGTGGAGGTGTAGAAAATCAGTTACAGTGATGCACTTCACTTAGCATGGGAGTTCATGCAGTGCAAAGAGCTTAATGTGTGCAGCTGAGCTGGGCCTAATGGGCATCAGTTGTTATCTGTGGAAATGGAGTATATTAGAGGCAGCCTGGCTACTGTACCCATCTGTGATGGCTAGTGGGATTTTCAACACGCTAGTGACCTTTTCTTACTCATTCTGCTGAATTTTCATCCAATAAAAGCCATCATCTGACTGGTCCACCCAACTCCGTATTGTGCAGTCTGGTCTAAGCCCATTGGTGAGGGTTTAGTGAGAAGCAGGAGGGAGAAGAGGGGGAGTCTGCAAACATAAAGCTGGGGCTGGGGAGTGAGGGGAGCTGCTGAAAGATCTATGCACCCACATTTTTATATAGCTTTTTATATATGCTTTTATACATATATGTATGCATATATACATCTAGCACTTTCTACATGTTTCCTGCCTGAGAAGGCTTAAATGTGGGGAAGAAGGCTCCCTATATTTTCTTGCCCCACTGCACAGGCCTATAAAGGCCAAACAGAGTGTAAACTTATCTATGTGGAGCCAAGAAAAATTTTAAGGACTTATCTCTTGAAACAAACATTCTACTTAGAAAGAAGCACTGTGAAACCTACCATAATTCATCATAAACTTGCAATTTCTTAAGGAAAAAAATTATATATCTGATCTAAATGGATCCAGTTTAATAAGAATCTCATTTATTAATTATATGCCTTATAAAACTCCTGGCACATGAGGAAGTTATGAGTAACTAAATACAGAAGTTCGCATAGCAAAAACTTATTACCTGTTGTTACTGTGCCCTGACTGTTTTGATGGTCACATGCTGGGTATGTTTGCACAAAAAGTCAGACTCTCCAACATGATAATGTGAATTTAACAGAAATGTTGCTGACTTCCTTTTCATTGTACAGCAAAATACTGCTCTGCAAGGTTTAAGTATGGAGAGTTGGATGGAGTAAAAGTCACAAATACCGAGTGGTATTCCTCCATAGAGTAGCAACAGCAGTGCAGTAGCCTGATAGCTCAGATTTTCAGAATCCTGACAAGTTACAAAGGCTTTGATCAAACATGAAAAGAAATACAATTTTGTTCCAGACCATTTAGAACAAAAGCATTGTTTACTTTTTTTTTTCCCTGTTTTTTTTTTAAAATGGTGGGTTTCTTATCAAACAAGATCAGCTTCAATCTTAGTTAGGTCAACATTTGACATTCCAAATGCATGAGTGTCTTTGCGCAAAGGCAGGCTATTTTTCAGTGAAATTCAGCTCTATCTTATAGGTGAAAGTGGATTCTGAAGGTTGAAGTTCTACCAACAAAACTCAAACCAACTGCAATTTTAATGACACACAACCAAATGGAATACCTACAGTAGGCTGAATCCTGACATAGGGGAGCAGGAGCAAGATCCAGGAGGCAAATTTGGAGTCTGGAGGGTTAAAGAGAACCCTTTTCCAAAAGCACAAGTACGCAGAATTTAATTGGCTAGGTTGTTTCCTCCAGGAGGGAAGATCTGCGTTTGGAAATGCTCATTTCGGGGTGAGGGGCATGACACAACATTTGGGGGGGATTGTGGAAAAAACTGTTTGGCAGTCTGAGTGAAGGAAAGATGCTGTTTATTTTCCCAGGAGTCCTGCAAAAGGCTACTTGGAAAGTGCAGTGATTTTTGACAAATTGTCAAAATCTTTGAGGTGGCTCTGATGCTGTCAGAGCATTTTTCTCTCACCTCACACAAAGCTTTTCAACTCCTCCTATTTTAACAATCCTAACAATAAAAAATCATCAGATATTCTTTTGCTATTTTAAATGGCTATTGTTCCACTGTATTTAAACATTAAGGAACCAGAAGGGACACATTTCATTGAAAAATGTTCATTTGACCCTCTGTAAACAGCAACTTGAAGCATTTTAACAGGCTCTTCAAACTGTTTGGGCAGAAATAAAGCAGCATCTGGTTTGAAGCATGCTTTCATATTGTATTGTTTATGTTGATAGCTTAAGTTCTTTGTTGTGCGTTGTTATTTATGACAACTGAATGTAGAACATTTTTGATTCAACAGAGTGCTTTCGTTCTACAGCATGGGAATAAAACAATCAAAGCTGAGGTGACTTGACTGATTTCATTTAGAAGGTGGATTCCAGCAGGCCTATTAGTGTTGAAGTAGAAGGGAGGGGGAAGGAAAGGACGGAGCAGGTAACTAAGGGATACAAATTAAAAAGGGTGAGAAATCTGGGAAAGAATCCTGCTGATGGTATGGACTATATGAGAAATTTCCAGGAGTCACTAAAGCCATGGGAAGAAATTGCAGGAATCTGTCCAAACAAAAAGGCAAGAATTCTATATAGATGTTTCTTTTAATTTTTTTTTTGCTGGGGAACTTGCAAGACAACATTGATGCTTCAATCCTCTTGTCCCCTAAGCCAATAAAAAATACAAAAATACATGCATGTTTTTAACAGATTTTCATTGTGTTTTCTATATTATTTCAGAGTTAAAAACAAACCAAATTATGCTTGTTATAAACTTAAAATGAGTCAAATACCAAAGTAACCAGGGTTCATTTCTGCAATGCAGCATTACAGTGAAAAATAAATACCAGAAATAACACGGGGTTGTACTGGTAGCAGCAGAACTGTCCCATGGTCGAGGAAGTTCTTAAAAAGGCTTATCAGAACACTGTTTCAGCTGGACATTACCTATATATTAAATACATGTATATAAATTTAATAATATATAATTATCCAAAATATCAACCCAGGTATTAAATATGTAAATAAATTAATTAATTGAACTCTTAATGCTGAGCTTATGGTAAATGTAAAAAAGGAACAATGAACTGCTTAAGAGTGAAGTTTATTATTTTTAAAAACAAGTTAAAATTATCTATTTAATTAGAAGCGAGTGCAGGAGAAGTATTCAGGTTCTATGGAAATTTGTTTTCTAAATATTCTAGGGAGGCTTTAAGGGACAGAAACAGGTTTAGAAACTCTAATAAGCATTACACATTTCCAAAGCAGCTGAGGAAGGCATTTATAATTATGATTCTGACTTTTCTGTTTAATTTATTCTGTCCCATGTTTCTATTTACTGCATAAGGTGCTGATTTTGAAGCCAGACAGGCTAGCTTAATTTGATTTCAGAGCTATTTCCCATAGATCATCCACTAGGATTGAGGTCCTATAACAGCAAGCAGAAGCCTGACTTGCCCTAGTGATTGCTCCCAGGCTATATGTTTTTTTCTTAAAGACTCTTACTAGACTTTCTGGCTTCAGCCATGTTCAGCAATTCAATATCAACAGTATTCCAGTCAAAGGACTATAATACAATTAAATATTTTTTCCTGTTGTAATGCTGTTATATATGGTAGCATCTTCAACCTGTGGTTTGACAGAGCTTTTTAGTCAGGGTGAATTAAGCACTGTATGCCTCCTTTGCCTGTTCTCCCCTCAAGACTTCAGCTCTCTGCTATTTAGTTCCTCTCAGGCTGTTTTCCTTTCATTTGCCTTATTAGTAGGTAGGTCAGTAGCTGATGCCACCTACTGTGGGCATCTAAAGTCTTTTCTTTTGTTTCCTTTTTTCCTAAAGCTTGAGAAGTTGCCACTTCCTTTAGTAGTGATTCACAGAGGATATTAAAATATCATTTAAATCTCTTTCGATTAGAAAAAACATATACCACACCTTCCCTTACAGTATGTATACACCTTTCTTTATAAACACATATAATCCCAGAGCCTCATCGAAATATCTCAAGCTGACAAAGGTAACTAAAAATCCAAATGTGTTACAGATATACGACATATTAATTAACGTCTTTCCATTTTCAGAGCTCTTTTCATCTATAATAGTCTGGTGATTTTTTTTTTCCTTCCTCTACTCAGAAACCCCTGGAAGCTGGGGAAGGTCAGACCTTGGCTGCGTTGTTAAGACAGAGGGACAAATTGGCGTCCATATATCAGATCTGCATTGCCTCCCTTGAGCATTTTTCCAAGAATCTGAACAAATGCAGAAGATGATATTGTATTTCTGGGTCATGCTTAGCTGTAGAGGAGTGTGAGACAGTGTGTATGTGTGCATGTGTACACATCTCAGTAGGAGTAAATAAATTGTTGTAAGAAAAAGCCGTTAGTAAGGAAGGAAAAAAAGGTTAGTATTAAATCTGTTCTCAAATGCTGGAATGATCACGCAGGTCCTGCATGTGTCTTTTTACTGTACAGTCTAAGGTAACTAAGAGTTTTCTGATACTCTACCATTCTTGTCTTTAATGCTCTGCTCTCATTATGTCCTTCCCTTTCAGTCAATCATTGGCTTTGAGAATGGTCCCACTAATGCTCTTTTTCTATGTTACATACTTTTCCCTACCAGTTACTATCTTGTAACATCCTCTGAGTTCAAATTTGAACCGCTCTTGCTCAGCTGGCTTTCTTCTACTCTTGAGCATACCATGCACATATTACTCTGTACAGGTCCTCTGTTACCCTGCTTACCTTTTGAGTTAATTGCCGTGTCTATCCCCTTCTATGCAATATTCTTTAGTCATGCAATTTTTCTCTTTGATTCTATTGTAGCCTATTTTGTCTATTCTTATACCTAGTTTCTGCTAGCTGCCATTGCTCCAGTGCCTGTATTGACATAGATGTATCTACAGAGTATAATGAATACGCTGTTGCAAATTTAACAGTGAGTATTTTGGGACGTACATCACATATTTGTCTTCTCTGCTATTTAGAAGGAGATTATTGGCTCCAAAAAGTTAGTAGTACTAAATCTATACTGACATATTGATCTCTGAAGTTCATAGACAAGTTTCTGAGCTTAAATCACTGATGCAAAATCTGGGGTAGGAGGTCTCCAAATGACAATTTCAAGAAATTTGTTAGTGAGAATAGCTCCATGAACTGAATTTGCTGGTGCTGGAACTACAAGGAGCTCCACATCTAAATCATTAGGTTGAATTTGTAGAACAATTGTGGCCATTTCAAGTCTGTACAATCGTGTCCCCTCCTCATTTTGCTGGTTTATTTACACTACAAGCTCTGGAAAACAGCTGCACCGTTCAGTATAGACGCCCAGTGGTGTGTGGCCTCTGGAAGACTTCCACAGACATAACCACCTGCTCTGTATGTCAAACACACCTAGCCAAGCAGCTACTCTGCTGCACGATGAAACCACCTGCAGGAAGCAATTGTTTATGCAGCAAAACCAGGTCTACAGCACAAAATAGTGCTCAGTCGAAAGTAAGAAGTACACATATTCAAAACTATACTAGTAGGCAAAAATGACATCATCTGCACAGAAATTGGAAAGGACTGATGAATACCTCTGTAATACAACACAAATCAATTCCTGTAATAGCTTGTTTACAAGGCACCATTCACCCTGCTGGATTCTCTCCTTCCCCTTCCTAATGTAGCTGCATTCAAAATACATGGCTGCAGAACCACCACCGTTGCTAGTATACCAGTGTAAACAAAATTGCCCCAGCCTGCAGAGGGTTTTGGCTAATATATGTCCACAAATGTGCAAGATACACTTGGTTATATGTATCTGAGTATAAACATATGCATAAGCATATATGCAACCAACTCAGTTGCAATACAGCAAAACTAGATCTCCTGTCCTGTCCATGTTTGATTTCTCTATAAACGTCAGAGGTTCTAAGATCTTCTCCCCATTTTGTGCCTCTCATATTAAGTGTCTTAAACTGGTTTTTTTTTCCTTTATCATCTCTTCTTATAGCATATACAACATTCTTGTCTTTTTGAACATTTCAGGAGACTCCTTTTTTTTTTAAGCAGCGTCTGGTCTCCCAATTACTCACAAATGTAACAATTCAGGTATTTCTCTTACTTCTTTACATATCACTTTAATGTTTCTGTTTGAAATGAAACCAAGAACGAAAACTCTCCAAACAGTGAATTAACCTTGACATGTAGACGTTCTTTCATGATGCTTTCACTTTGGGGACTGTATTTGTAGAACTTTTTTCCTCATACTCCATTTCATACAAATTTTGCTAAATTTAAAATTTTCTAAAATTATTATGTTTCATTTACTAATGAACAGAATAGTCATATTTGCAAAGGCATTTATGAAATAAAATTATGTGTTCAGCTGATTCTGAATTTTCCATGAGGCACTTACTTTGGCTTTTGGAAACCTTGTCTTCTGGCTTCCAGTAAAGTTCTTAAGTATCTAAATCATTGCTGATGGCTGGAACTGGAGATCCAAAATCCTCATTTAGAGAGCTTTACTTGCAAATTTTGAGCACCATCAGGCACCTTATCATTTTCAATGTGGTATTCATGTCAACAAGAGGCCAATGGTGCTTGTTGTGAAGGTAGATAGGGGATTGAACTGAAATGCAGAGAATAGAAAAGTTGTGCATCTGATTCACTGTGAAAAGTTGACTCAGTGAAAAAGAAATTTAACTGGCGATACACAGTTCTGTTCTGGTTTATTAGCACAAACACTAAAGACTACTATACTGTTTCTACCAGTACAGCAATAATTTGGACAGTAGGTGTTTGCATTTCTTGGTTTTGGAATCTGGACAGCTGCTATTGCCAGATCCTGCCTTCTTGCATTGCCTTTGATGCTGGAAAAAAATAACAACCACAGCATGTTTAATTTTACTGTCTTATAAACATAAGGGGGAAAATAACTTAAAATTACTTCTGGATTTTCATTAATAAGCTTAATAATCTCTTAAGAAGTCTTTGGCAAAGCAACCAATAAGAACGAAGGGATTACAAGCTTTAGATTTTAATGAAAATTGGATGTTTGTGGCATTTCTCGTTCTGCCACAATCCATCGTCAAAAGAATGTGTATTAAGATTTCTGTGCCTAGAATAACAAAATCAAAGTATTGTACTTGCATTACTCATGTAGGCTTTGAATTGGACTACTCAGATGAACAGTTTTAAATGTGCACATTTGATTTTGTTGGCCATTTTTCCCTTTGTTTATAGGCAGCACAGATTTTTAGGAAGGAATTCAATGGCCAGCTGCCCAAATTAAAGAATAGTGAAAAGATCAAAGTAGTGCATATTGCTACTGTGGTAGTTATTAGCATTTGTGATACCTTATTCTCATGACAGAACAGAAAGTGACATAACATCA